>NC_092340.1:238800000-239157500 GCF_046630445.1 Rutidosis leptorrhynchoides
GATAATTTTATCTAAATCAATATCTTATAATATTTTAATTTCATCATGATACTCTTACTCATTATTTCCTAATCATTTCGTTTAATAGCTTTTAATCGTCTTTTATATCGTGTTCATAATAATGATAATAATAGTAATCAAAATAATTAGGTGTTACAAATATTTGTTTTAATTACACTAATATTAATAATGATAGTTACTATAACATTTTTAACGATAATACTAATAATTATCTTAATGATAATATAGTAATAATAATAATAACAATGACAATATCCATTTTTAAATAATGATATATATTAATAATGATAATAATAATAATAATACTAATAATAATAATAATAATTGGATAATAATTATAATAATACTAATTATAACTTTAACGATAATAACGATAGTAATAATAAAAAAATAACAATTTTTAATGATAAATCCCTTTTATTGATAAAGATAATAATAATGATAATAATAAGATAAAACTAGAACGACGATAAAAACGACGATAATAATAATCATTTTTAATAAAAATATTGAAAATTCAATTGATTATAACTTCTAATCCATTCATCGAAACCATTCGATATCTAAAGGAAAAGTCCTTAATTTTTTGCTAGCTTTCCAAGGACATGCATATCTTATACCTTATCTCAACCGCAAGTGTAACTAATTCAATATTCAACCTAACCTGTCTAAGGGCAATATCAAAAGTGCAAGCATGCATAATCCTAAATACTCGAGCACTAGTCAGGGATACACTATTAGTATGTAAAAGTTAAATTATGAGTACTCACGTATCAATATTGAGATTCGATATTGCAGAAAAGGTATGTAGATGCAACGGAAATGATAAACACTATATTGACCTCACGAGCATACCCATGAACCATACTCAATCACCTCCATAGCTATAACCCATAATTTCCTTAATCCTATCCTACTCGAAAAACAATTTCGAAATCACTCGGACAGCACTCCGTCGTAATATTTTATGTATACTAATAATATCTTGAAATAATACGGAGTAAATATATATATGTAAATCGATTGAGAGAGTTTAGAGAAAAATATTTTCAAGTTTCTATGAAATAATGAAACCTATTGAATTCTATTTATAATAGATTTTTGAATTATTAAAGTGAATTATTAAAGTATGAATTATTAAAGTGAATTATTAAAGTATGAATTATTAAAGTGAATTATTAAAGTATGAATTGTTAAAGTGAATTATTAAAGTATGAATTATTAAAGTGAATTATTAAAGTTAAAGTAAAGTAAAAATAAAGTAAAGGTAAAGTTTAAGTATAGTAAAAGTATAAAACTATGTATGTATAATACGCATATAAATATATATAATATTAATTTAAATCGTTATATATATTTAATAAAATAAAATATAAATATCGTTGTCTTTATCATACTAGTTAAGTAATGAGTTGTCAAAAGTGGTTCTAGATATTTATAAAAGTTATATACGTTTTAATAATAAAGTTCTTTTTAAACTGAAAAACGTTTTTGTACGTTTGAAACTAAATAGATCAATCGAGTCTTTATGAGATTCAATCTTCTACTATCCTTTATCTAGTTCTCAATGATTGACAATTTGTTCTTATTTATAAATCAATTTACCATTTTCCGAATATTGTTAAAACAGAAAGATTTCTCAAATCAACGTGGGCCTTTCAACAGAGACTTGTAATCATAATTCAATATATCTGATAATTCAATCATTTGATCTTATCTTCTAATTCCATTGATAAATATTTTGAAACAGATACTATCATATAAAGTATTTAATCTAATATTTTGTTTACGTTTCAAGTTATAATATATATACACATATACATATATAATCATATTCATTTAATGGTTCGTGAATCGTTGGAACATGGTCGAGGTTGAATGAATGTATGAACATAGTTTAAAATTCTTGCAATTTAACTTAACAAATATTGCTTATCGTGTCAGAAACATATAAAGATTAAAGTTTAAATTTGGTTGGAAATTTCTGGGTTGTCACAGTACATTTGCTCATTTTAGAGATATTACTTGGAGTCATTCATTACATATTTCAAAAGACGTTGCATTCGAGTCATTGAGTTCATCAAGATTATTATTAAGTCAATTATAGATGAATATATTATAAAATGGTATGCATACTGTTAACTGTCGATGTAAATGAAAGTTTGTCTTTTAAAAACGAATGCAATGTTTGTAAAATGTATCATATAGAGGTCAAGTACCTCGCGATGTAATCAACTATTGTGAATCGTTTGTAATCAATATGGACTTCTTCTGGATGGATTAGGACGGGTCCTTTCAAAATGGAAGTGGGAAAGGATAACAATGGATTTCATTACTAAGCTACCAAATACGATGGGCGGATACGATACCATCTGGGTTATCGTTGACCGTCTTACCAAATCTGCACACTTCCTAGCTATGAAGGAAACGGATACGATGGAGAGACTCGCTCAACTATACATCAAGGAGGTTGTATCTCGTCATGGTATACCTTTATCGATCATTTCAGATCGCGATCCCCGTTTTGATTCCATATTTTGGCGTTATTTACAAGAAGCCATGGGAGCCCGTCTCGACATGAGCACTGCATATCACCCACAGACCGACGGATAAAGCGAACGCATGATTCAGACTTTGGAGGACATGTTGCGTGCATGTGTCATTGATTTTGGAAAGGCCTGGGAAAGGCATTTGCCGCTAGCCGAATTCTCGTATAACAACAGTTATCACTCGAGCATTAATGATGCACCTTTTGAAGTGTTGTATGGTTGCAAGTTCCGATCTCCTATTTGTTGGGCTGAAGTAGGCGAAACTCAAATCACCGGACCCGAGATAGTCCATGAAACAATTGAGAAGATTGTCCAGATTCAAGCGAGACTCAAGATGGCTCATGATCGCCAAAAGAGTTATGCCGACCTAAAACGTAAAGACTTTGAATTCAACAACGTCGATGACCGTGTTATGTTGAAAGTAGCACCTTGGAAAGGTGTGATCCGTTTTGGAAAACGTGGGAAGCTCAACCCGCGATACATTGGTCCTTTTGAAATCTTGGAGCGTGTTGGACCCGTTGTTTACCGTTTGGATATTCCAACTCAATTGAGCTCGGTTCATCCTACTTTTCACGTATCAAATTTGAAGAAGTGTCTTGCTAAACCGGAACATGCCATACCATTGGAGGAACTTACGATTGATGACAAACTCCACTTCGTGAAAGAGCCTGTCAAAATTATGGACCGTGAGGTCAAAACTTTGAAACACAACAAGATTCCGATCGTCCGAGTACGATGGAATGCCAAACGAGGACCTGAGTTTACCTGGGAATGAGAGGATTAAATGATGCAGAAGTATCCTCACCTTTTCCCGACTCCTCCATCTACCTCAGCTTAAAATTTCGGGACGAAATTTTCTTTAACAGGTGGGTAATGTAACGACCCTGGATTTTCCAACGTTTAATTAATAATATTTATTATTAATACTTGCGCTTTAATAAATGTATTTTTATACGTTTACTTGTTACCGTACATGACTTTGCATGCCCCGATTCGTCTTTGTGACACACGAACTTTTCACGAATAATATTTAGAATATTATTTACATACATGATTAATTTTTATTAATCATTTTTAATTAACTAAGGTTACTAGTTAATTACTAGGGCTTATTTGTTTAATTTGTTACATACTTACATACTTGGGCCTTTAATTAATGGATACATGTTAATGGACTTGGAAGCCCACCCTACTTCTCTTGATGGACTATTAGGAGCCCAACATTATGTTAATGACTTATTAATACATAAGCAAGGTTAATTAAGTGAAAGGAATCTAGTTACTAGTATGTTTACACCTTGTTCCAACACCATTTTGCTTTATTACCATACTAAGCTATCACCTTCTCCCCATGTATGAAAGTTAGCATGTGACTTGCCCCTTTGGAACACCCCTTGACCGTCGGCCATGAGGGAGGTGGGAGAAGTTCAAATTTTTTTTTTTGTATACTTATTCACTAGTTTCATTCCATTTCTCACACACACAAATTACTACATTTTCTCTCAACTTTTTCTCTCATCTTTTCTCTCAAAATATTGTAAGTAACATGAACTTTTCTTCCTCTTTTCTTGTCTTAAAACCGAATCCTAAACAAACATATCATCATCATTTGCTTGCTTTGTTACTTGATCTTTGTTGTTGTTATTTCTTTACTAGTTATTATTAATCAAACTTTCTAGCTTGTTCTTCATTTTTCTTGTTCATACAAGAACATACAAGGACCTAAGCTTTCTAGTTATGGTTCTAGACTTAATGTTTCAAAGATTTAAAGTTCATGAGTTGTAAAATCGTTACTTGTATCCATGTTTGTAAACTTAAAGTTTACTTTCTTAAAGATCAAAGTCTTGACTTGAATCTTTAAAGTATGAACAACCATGAACTTGTTACTTGTAGATTTAACTTATTTCTTCATTTTATGTACTTTAAAGTTGAAATGTTGTTAATTTGGTCAAGTATTACTAGTTAATCTTGATCTCATATTTCTTGAAACTAAAAGTTAACTTTATAAGTTCAAGAACATGGAAGTATAATTTTCTAGTTATAACTTCATATACTTGTGTTGGATCTAAGTTTCTATAGCTTATGGTCTTCTAATTTTGTTGTAAATAAGGGCTTATGAGCTTACATACACTTTACAAGATGAGAATCTAAGTTTCATAACTTATGGTTTCATTAAAGTAAAGATTCAAGTGTTATGACTTAGGATTTAACTTAGTAACTTTAGATCTAGACTTTTGGGTCTTGGATCTTCAAGATCTAACTAAGAACTATGTTCTACAACTTAAGATCTTGATTATTTAGTTTACTTTCAAGTTTGTAGTTCAATATTACTTTTAGAGTTCATGTATGTGTCGGATCTAAGATCATGATGTAACTTTGGTTCATCAAACTACTTGCAACACTTAATTGAGTTGTGCTACTTATCTTAGACTTACACTTGTGTTATGATGGTCAAAACTTGGTAAATATGATGCAAACACATCAACGAGTTGTGCACTTGAAGCTATATGCATCAAGGATGAGAACCGTGATGAGCATCGAGCACCAAGAACCTACCCGAACACTAAACCTACTGTTTTTCAGGTCTGGTCAAAATACCTGGGCTACTATAAAGTTGATTTTCAGTTATCTCTGTTCGATTAGATAATTTTTTGTTTAAGACTCGTCTTAATCAGAGTTAAGGTTTAGGATCTATGGCCCTCCGAACGTCACTATGTCCTTTTAACGTTGTGCTGAAAATTCTGACCTACTCGCACTTAGACCGTCGCCACGGTCAAACGAATACGATTTTGCTTCTGGGATTTTTACAGCAACTAAAGGACTTAGATATGGAGCCATGGCCACTGGTCTCACCTTATTTCAGTTTGTATAGAGGCCGTGGCGACTGATCGAAGTCAGCCTTTGTTTTAAACTCTTTTCTAGAATGAAACTTACTTTATACTTTTTGTTTGATGATGAATGATGATGATACTTAAGACCTAATTTACATACATTTAAACCTATTGGGAACGATTTGCTGACTTAGTAACTTTTGACTTAGGTTGAGGACTTTCCGGACCTACATACTTGCTTACTTTCCCGAATCAACTTTACTACTACTTTACACTGTGAGTTATAGCATCCCTTTTTTTTACTTTAACTATTTTGAGAACTGAGAATACATGCGCATTTTACATTTTACATACTAGGCATGAGTACTTAAACTTTATATATGTGTGGGTTATACAACGGCATAAACTTTCCCCTTAGCTCAGTAACGTTTAGTCATTGGTCTTTGAACCGGTGAACGCGAATCTTAGATATGGATCCATAGGGTTTGATATCCCCACTCGGGCTAGTAGCATTAGCATTTAATGGGTGTTTAATACTTCGTAAACATACGCACTCACCAAGTGTACTTTCAGGGGGCTATAAACATTAAGTTAGTTACCAAGTGCCCACGATTAAACATATACTTTACATACTGTTTTGAAACGCTCTTTGTAGCACTGAAATCTCGTGGCCTACCTTACATTACTGTTATACTTAAACTATAGCTCACCAGCCTTTGTGTTGACGTTTTAAGCATGTTTTTCTCAGGTGCTTAAGGTTGCTTGCTTCCGCTGTTGTACTAGTCATGCCTTGTAGACACCCGCTGCACTTGTTAGAGTTGTCACCGCATGAAACATTTTATTTGCATTTAAACTATGTTACCTTTTGAAACAATGATTTGTAACGACCATTGGGTCACGTACTATTACTAATTGCTTCTGTTCATTGAAGCATACTTTTGTTGTAAGACATTTGATGTTGGTTAAGACATCACTTTTATTCATGAATGTAAACTTCTTTTGAAACCGCATATAGTATTTGACCTTGTAATGATCCTGTTGTTGATGATTCGTACACGATGGTTTTGTACGGGGCATCCCAAACATTGTACGATCACCAGATCATCCTGCAATCTGCACGACCGCTATGATAAACAACTGCAGACTGTGCGGGGATCATTTACAATTTTTAAGCTTTTGCATACTAACTAGTACAATGTGGTTAGTGTACATTCGTCGTGTCCTATTATGTGGCGCTAATGAACAAATATATTCTCCTATAAGTATGACATTAAACCCTCATTACAACACACGTTGGACACATTCATTCCATACATTACACTCATTATCTACACTCTATTTACGAATTCATCACAATATCATCCTCTAAGTGTTTAACCCATGCTACCGGACTCACCCTCGTATATTAAGCTTTACTTAATAGTTACAAATAACGTTCTTTATACATAAACCCTAAACACCTCCCTTGAGCCATCTTTACAGGCTATCTCGATAATGGTGGGTTGACGTTTAACCACCCTTGCTGAGATCATCATCTCACATTGGGGTTATTCACGGTACACCAGACTAAAAAGTTAAACTCGAATGACCCTTAAATCCCATTCTTTTGTTAATAAGTGTAGAATGAACCCCTTGGATCAATTCTATGCTTGATCAAATGGTGTCATTCGTGGGACCTTTAAGTTAAAAGGTTTAGTTTATCTTTTCTCTTAATGTCCATTACATTCACTTGTTCTTTCTTGTGTGGAGGTAAAGGCACCAGGTGTTTCGAAAATGGAAACTACTGGATCATTAAGTTGCTCGAGTGAGCTACTGCCCAGAACAGTACATTTGTTCTCACTTGATACGCCCGTGCAAAGCTTCAAAACTACATAAACCAAATGACTGATACCTTGGGCTACAAGTACCACCTATATAGGAACCATTCCTATTTACTTAACCATGGCGTCGGACACTACCTCCACACAAGACATCACAGCTACCCCGCCTAGCTAATCAACGCATCTGGATCACACCGACAAGCGCAATGGAGCCTTAAAGAATAGGAGCGCGTATGTGGAATTGCTTTAGATTCAAAGAATATCGTCAAGCTCGATGCTATTTCAACAAGTACCACCAACGGTACCGCAATAATGTACGACAATGTACACCACTAAACATGTGCCTATCCCAGCGAGGTGATAGCGAGCTAAATGCCCAGACACGGGAAGAGCGCTCCTAGAATTAGGAAAACTTGTTGTATTCGTTAATGAATGTCGCGACTAATGATATGGTCTATGGATGCGAATAACCTAGGAGGGTTGAACAGATGATACGAAATCTGTATGCTATAATGAAGGGTGTTAGTGTTAAACCATCATTCGAAACTACTCCCACTTTGGAGAAATGACCTCCACCAGACCACCTACAGAGGAGCATACCACCATCAGACCAGTATACAACCAAACCACCACTATACCACCAGACCCCCAATAGACCACCATCAGACAATTAAACCACCACATGTCCACCAGTGGATATTTGAACCACCACCAAATAAACGAACCACCAAATGTCCACTAGTGTACAACTGAACCACCACATGTCCGGCCACAAGTGGACAATGGAATCACCACCGGACAATCGAACCACCTCCGGACCACCACTGAACAACTGAACCACAACCAAACCACTATTAAACCACCATAGGATCAACTGAACACCAACTAACCATTACCGGACTAATGGACATCCGATGCTGCATACTCTAACATTAAGTGTTGAGCCTGATAATGCTAAAAACGAACATATATTTCATAGCATTATCCCTCAAGAAAGACAAGCTTTTGGTTGCAATTGTTCTATTTACAAGTAATATTCGTTTAAATAATAAAAGGTGAAGACAAAAGACAGATTCGACGAATTGAAGACGCAAACGACCAAAAAGCTCAAAAGTACAAATTACAATCCAAGAGGTTCAAATTATTGATGAGAAACGTCTGAAAGTTACAAGAGTACGAGCCGCAAAACGCAAAGTACAAGATATTAAATTGTACGCAAGGACGTTCGAAAATCCAGAACTGGGACCAGAGTCAACTCTCAACACGCGACGCAACGGACTAAAAATTACAAGTCAACTATGCACATGAATATAATACAATATATAATTAATTCTTAAAATTATATATATTATATTATACATTAAAACCGTCGGCAACAAGAAAACAAAGTTATGTGAGCTGTCCCTAGACTCCATGCGATCGCATGGAATATGCAAAGGAAGCCCATGCGATCGCATGGCCCCAAAAGTCTGGCCACATCTATAAATTTCGCAGTTTTCGGACGAAGTTTGCACACCTTTTTCTATCCACTCTATCTCTCGATATATATATATATATATATATATATATATATATATATATATATATATATATATATATATATATATATATATATATATATATATTATAATTTTAATTTTAATTTAAGATTAATAATAATAAGGTTATGTTAGCGAATGTTGTAAGTGTGTAAGTCGAAATTCTGTCCGTGTAAAGCTACGCTATTATTAATCATTGTAAGTTATGTTCAAACTTTTTAAATTAATGTCTCGTAGCTAAGTTATTATTATGCTTATTTAAATCGAAGTAATCGTGATGTTAGACTAAATATTAAAGACGGGGTAATTGGGCTTTGGACCATAATTGGGGTTTGGACAACAGAAAGACACTTGTGGAAATTGGACTATGGGCTATTAATGAGCTTTATATTTGTTTAATTGAATGATAGTTCGTTAATTTAATATAAAGATTTACAATTTGACGTACCTATAAATAACCATATACACTCGATCGGACACGATGGGAGGGATATTTATAAGTACTAATAATCGTTCATTTAACAGGACACGGGAATGGATTAATAGTTAATGGACTCATTAAAACAAGGGTGGATTACATACAAGGACACTTGGTGTAATTGATAATAAAGTATTAAAACCTTATTACAGTTTAAGTCCCCAATTAGTTGGAATATTTGACTTCGAGTATAAGGATAATTTGACGAGGACACTCGCACTTTATATTTATGACTGATGGACTGTTATGGACAAAAACCAGATGGACATATCGAATAATCCAGGAAAAAGGACAATTAACCCATGGTAATAAATTAAAATCAACACGTCGAACATCATGATTACGGAAGTTTAAATAAGCATAATTCCTTTATTTTATATCTCGTCGCACTTTTATTTACTGTCATTTTATTTATCGCACTTTTAATTATCGTACTTTTTAATTATCGCAACTTTTATTTGCTGTCATTTTATTTATCGCACTTTTAATTATCGCAATTTTATTATCGTCATTTACTTTACGCTTTAAATTAAGTTATATTTATTATTTTACATTAGGTTTTAATTGCGACTTAAGTTTTAAAAACGACAAACCGGTCTTTAAACGGTAAAAACCCCCTTTTATAATAATAATATTACTTATTTATATATATATATTTATACAAATATAGTTTTAAAAATATAGCGTTAAACTTGGCTAGCTCCCTGTGAAACGAACCGGACTTACTAAAAACTACACTACTGTACGATTAGGTACACTGCCTATAAGTGTCGTAGCAAGGTTTAGGTATATCCACACTATAAATATATAAATAACTTGTGTAAAATTGTATCGTATTTTATAGTATTTCGTAACAAAAATATAACTATTTCGTATACACCTCTGCACACATCAAGTATTTTTGGCACCGCTGCTGGGGAACAAACAACGCCAAAAGCGAAACGCTATAGAAAAAAAGATTGTTATCAAGTCTTAATTTACTTTGTAAAAATACGTTTTAAATATCAAAAATTTAAAAACAGGAAAAAGAAAAATAAATATATATATATATTACTATATATTTTTACTTTTTTTTATTAAAAAGTTTGTATTTTTTTTAGTTACAAAAACTAATAGGTAGTTTTTAAAATATAAGTTTTTATTTATATAAATAATTTATATAAACTAAAAAACAGAAAAAAAATTAAAAGTAATCGGGCCGATCACTGTAGCAGCCCAACTTTCTGGTCTGGTATCCGATCTCATGCGACCTGTAAGACCCCAATATTTATGGCACACGGAGTTTTAAATGATGTACGTATAGTGGATGAAGCTTAGTGTAAAAGTTAAAAGGTCAGAATCTGCCCAGACATGGGTGCGCGCCGCGCACATGCCCAGCGACAGAATTCTGCCTTTTTCTATTTTAAGTTTAATGAGGGGCTTTTTGGTCTTTTCACTTGAGGCCGGATCTCAGGCCTTATCAGCTGGTTTGGATCCACTTTTGGATCATATTTCACATCCACAAACACTCTCAAGTATCGTAGAGAGAGAGGGAGAATTCTAGTGAGAGAATTGGGGTTTTGGTGAAGAAGGAGCTTGAATTGATCAAAGTCCCGGGTGTTAAAGTTGTTCACCTCGTTCCTAGCTACATTATGGTTGTTGTGGTAAGTTCTAACTCCGAATTTCATTGTTTGATTTAGATATTCGAGTTAGGGTTTGAACTTAAATTGTTGATAAACCCATTTAAACTCATGAAGTGAGTTTAGTGTTGCTTGTAATCGGGTTTATTGTTATTGTTGGTGGATTTTAGGTTGGTGAACAAATTGGTTATGATTAGGACTTGTAATTGGGTTTAATCACTAGGTTTAGTGATTATGGATGTATTGGATCCCTTTTTGTGTGTTGAAAGACTAATTTTGGAATTGAGTCAAATTTAGGATTTTTGGGTGATTTTGAGGTTGATAAGTGTTTAACACTTAAGATTGGGTTCATTGGCATATTAGAACCATGTTCACTTGTGATTAGTGATTATTGGTTAGTTTGAACGCGTTTTGTGTTTATGAGTGCAATTGGTCGAATTTGCACTAAGTGTCGAATTGAGTTGGTTGTAAATCCACTCTAAGTGTGTTGTTGTAATTGTGATAAAGGAATAGGTACCTTCCATTGACGAGTTGCGGATTACTTGGAAGCATTCATCAAGACGACAAGGTGAGTGTTAAAATCCTATGTGCATATGTATGTGTAGGATGGGTGCAGGTCGGGTGAAGTGGTTCTCGGTTATAGAGCTCACTTCACATATAGGTGGATTTTTATGGACTTGTGTAATAGGTCCAATTGGCACGGTTGTGCGTTTTGGTTGACCACCGTTGGCGAGTTGCACACTTGTGTGTACGATATCACTTGGATTGTGATTTAGAGTTATAACCCCGACGGCGTGGGTTAGGGTGTGGGAAATGAATATCGGTTTGCTCGTATTCATAATATTTTGGGTAGTGAATCTCGGGAAGTGCGAATTCATGATGACTCGGGTTGTTCGGTCATCTTGTTGATGAGGTAGTGAATCTCGGGTTGTGCGAATTCACTAAGGCTCGAGTAGTTCGGCCAACCTCGGTTGTTGAATTGGTGAAGAAGTGAATATCGGGTTGTGCGAATTCACTAAGGCTCGGGTTGTTCGGTCAATCTTCATTGTGGTATTTGGTTCTCGGTATTGGGTTAAGGGGTTAACCTTGGACGTTTTTATATTGTTATATATATATATATATATATATATATATATATATATATATATATATATATATATATATATATATATATATATATATATATATATATTGATGTATTGTTGTGATGTAGCTAACCCTCCGGGTGTAGCTATTTGGCGTTGTTCACATCATCATTGGTGAACTTATGTTTGTTGTTGTATCGTTAGCTCGTTGCTTAGTGATCGTACGGTATACTTAGACTAGCTTGCCTTTATGCTTGGATGCTTCGGTATGCGGTATTTGATTATTTGTGTGGCGTGTCCATTTTATGCATATATATGCATGTAGTATATTCTCACTCACTAAGCATTAGCTTACCCTCTCGTTGTTTGCATTTTTATAGATTTGCTTGGAGACGGTGGCTCGGGTAAGCGTGGGGACTAGTGGACTCGCATAGTTGCTTTAGAAGATCTTACTTTTGGATTGATTAGGATTGGGTAGCGTATCCCCAATCGCCATGCTCGGTCTTTATTTTGTGTTAAAAATCATGTAGTTGAAAACTTGTATTTTGTACGAAAGTCTTAAAACGGCCGATGTGTGCCCGGTCTCGTAAAACTCATTTTATTTTTGGAACGTGTTAGTTTTAACTAATATAAAATGTTGTGAAAAGCGTTTGGTCTAAATGTGTCGGGAAGTCGAAGATCTTTTCGCGTGAAACGGAATTTTTGGACAGCGGGCTGCCAGGCCCTGTGCCCGCCGCGCACAGGTGGGTGTGCGCGCCGCGCACCCCATCTGGTATGCCCAGTTTTAAATTTTTTTTTTTCATGCTGCGTTTTTGGTTGGTTAACGAGTTGGGTTGTTACAAGTGGTATCAGAGCATGGTCTAAGGGATTTAGGTTACTTGAGATAGGTGCCTAGACTTAGACTTTTGTGTGTGCTTAATTTGTTACGGGACTTGTAGGAGTACCGGTTGGAATAGGTTATAGTTAGTGCCTTGTTTGTAGGTGGACTAACGTTTATATTAGTAATGCGAATATTATTAATATATTAATTGTGTTGTGATAATAATTCTTGCGTGTGCTTATATCGCGTAGAATTTTGGTAGTGTTGTTTACATCATCGAGTGAGGCGGTCATTCTACTAACGAGTTGATACGGCGTGTGTGCGTAATAAGGACTTGCAAACCTTATTACAGGTGCAAATCGTGTCTAACAAGTGATGTACGACGAGTGTTTAGCAAGATGGGGCGGTATTGTGTGTGTGCTTTATACGTTCGTGATCTAATCGCTTTGCATTCCTTAGAATGGTGACGGGAAACGGGATCGAGACGAACGATTTGGAGTTTAACGCTAGAGTTGCGGCCGCCGTTGCGGAGCAAATGAGTGCGCTGGAAGAAAGAATAGATAGGAGGTATTCCGAATTTTGGGGTAGTAATGAAATGGAGCGGTATCTTAAGAGTTTCGTGAGGACTAAACCTCCAATGTACGATGGGAAACAGGATCCCTTGGTAAGCACCACTTGGATCTCGGATGTCGAAGGCATTTTCGCACGATTGAATGTCCTCCCGAGAAGAGGACAAGGCTCGCTACTAGCTTGTTGCGGGGTAGAGCAAAGGATTGGTTGGATGGTAAGATTGATCTTGTCGGTGGTGAACTGTTTATGGTGTTATCATGGGAAGAGATTAAGAGGGAATTCTTCGAGGAGTTCCGGACTTCAGCCGATTTGTCAGAAATGCGGAATGAGTTACGAAATTTGCAACAAGGATCAATGGACTTGAATACTCTAAAGTCGACCTTTATGTCGAAGGCTCGTTTTTGCCCGGAGTATATTGGGAATGATCGGATGTTGATGGAAGATTTCTATCGGACGTTGAATGATGATTTGCAGGGTAAAATTAGCATTGGCCAAGTGAACTCGTTTGCGGAGTTATTTAACATGGATAGGGGTTTTGAATCACATTCGCGATCGAAAGCTAGGGAGTTTTCAAGTAAAAGAAGGGTTGATTCGTATGGTGCTCTAACTAAGAAAACTAAGGGCGCAGGTGCGAGTATGGGTAATGTGGAGAAAGGTTCGACGAGTTCTCGTGCGCCTAGATGTTTCAATTGTGGTGTTAGGGGCCACAAGTTGTGGGAATGCACAATGCCGAAGAGTGATGATGAAATGTGCTACTATTGTCATAAAGAGGGACATCGCAAGCCGGATTGTCCCGAGTTGGTGGCGGCGAATGCCGCAAGGAGATGTTGAGGTACGTTTCATTTTAATAAATATGCCCTTTGAATATTTATTTATGTGTCGATGCGTTCGGGTTTGTGGGTTGCATAGTGTTTTGCATGTTATTTTTATGGGTGACGTTCCTAATGGAAGTACCCTATGGTGACGTTTTGATTAATGGACGAAGGGCGTAAGACTTGGTGTAACCAAGCATTCCTTAGTATTGAGAAATGTTCTACCAAGCCTTGGGAATGGGCTTTGGTGTTCGGATGTTAGAGCGTGTTCGCTCTCGTGTTGAAATTGATGAACCGTGAGGTTCGTCGGGTGGTTGGAACCTTTGAGATCGAGTGTTTTGGATCTCGATGTATGTTGGTAATGGAGTCTACATGACGCGACGTTAGGTGCCTCCTTCATACCTACTAGCATAGTGTTCGACTCCGATGGTGTTGCGGTTACACTGTGCTTAGGGTACTGGAGAGAAACCCTTAGATACATGAGTGACTGGGTGAAGTTTGGCGAGCTAAAGCAATTGGATGATTATGAGTGTATAGTTGTGTAATTTGTGGTACACTTTTCGTTCAAAGTGTTTAAGGATTGGTTAAAATCCTCCGTGTGCTCAAGATTGGAGCAAGAAGTAGTGATGGGTCGTGTGAACCCAATTGTTGGTAAAGTCTACCTTTGGTAGCACTGTACGGTAGTACGAGTTGTGGTTATGGAACGTAGTTCCAAGTGGGGAGTTACACTCCCGCACGAGGAGGTTTTATTGTGAGACTTCGGATAATGCTTTTGGTAGATTCGGAAGTTTGCGTTGGGACCTAGTTTTGGTCGATTTGTGGTAGAGTACAATTTCAGTTAAATTGCACTTATGATTTTGGAATGTAAATTATCACCGAGGTGATAATGTGGTAATCTCGTTGAGAGATAATGGGCGTGTTTGACGAGCAAGGTGAAATCCCTCGGCTAAGGGATGTGCGTGGTGGATTCTCTTGTAGAGAATTATTGTTTTGTGCCTATATTCGATATAGGTGGTTCTTGCTCGATTGTGTGGATGGTTAGTGGTATCCGTTAGGGTTCACTATAGTATAGCAGAGCGTAATGTTGCACTACTCGCTGTTTGAGGCCAAAAGTGCGTATGAGATTGGTGGAGCATGACCTTCGGGGTCCGCTGACTTCATCATGGTATTGTTGATTGGTGGAGCATGACCTTCGGGGTCCGCTGACTTCATCATGGTATTGTTGATTGGTGGAGCATGACCTTCGGGGTCCGCTGACTTCATCATGGGTTTAGTGTTATATCGGTATGGTATAACATTATCGGAATGGGAGTACCATTCACGTGTTGTGTTATGGGATTTGAATATCGGGTTGTTCGTATTCACAATAATTCGGGTAGTACGATTGTCCCTGTTGGTTGGACTCATAGTTTGAGGTAGTGAATGTCGGGTAGTTCGGATTCACTAAGGCTCGGGTTGTACGGCCATACTCGGTTATACTATGTGGCGGAGGTAGTGAATATCGGTTTGCGCATATTCACAATGACTCGGGTTGTGCGATCATTTCGTTGTGGGATATATGGATTGGGTTGGTGAATTTCGGGTTGTGCGAATTCACTAAGGTTCGGGTTGTTTCGACCATCCTCCATATGTGTTTAGGCTCGGGTTGTTTCGGCCATGTTGTGTTGTGTGATCTATCGGTTGTTTTATACACCGATGGTGGGGTCGTAAGGACCGTGTGGTGTGATCTATCAGTTGTTTTATACGCCGATGGTGGGGTCGTGAGGACCATGTTGTGGGATCAGTGATGCGATAGCCGTGTTTCGCTCACATGTTGCTACAGGTGTGACGATAGTCGATTTTGCATACCTTGGGTTTAGCGTTGCCTTAGTCGTTTCGGGCGCTATCGGTTTTAGTCGTTGTTATGATGTTACGGTAGTTGCATATTGGTCGTGTTGCGCACTACAAGGGATGTTTCGTGATTGGTGTTATCCTTAAGGTTTCGTTTGGTTCGTTCTTCATCATTTCAGGTTGTTGACCTAAGGTTGAGACTTGGTTGCTTTTAGCCTTGTACTCGGTAAGGGTACGCTAAGGGATTGATATCTCGGTAAGAGACTGGATGAGTTTTTCCGATATGAGGAAATGAGCAAGTGTTAGTGCTCGGATTTGCAGATTTGATAAATCGCGGGTGACGATTTAGTTATTAAAGGCGATTCATTGGGAAGAATTGCTTAGGAAAGTCGGATTGGGACTTATGTTTGAGGACCGTGTAGTGTGGTTCGTTTGGTTAAGTAATGAGGATCACGAGGACGTGATCGATTCTAAGTGGGGGAGAGTTGTAAGACCCCAATATTTATGGCACACAGAGTTTCAAATGATGTACGTCTAGTGGATGAAGCTTAGTGTAAAAGTTAAAAGGTTAGAATCTGCCCAGACATGGGTGCGCGCCGCGCACCATAAGGTGTGCGCGCCGCGCACATGCCCAGCGACAAAATTCTGCCTTTTTCTATTTTTAGTTTAATGAGGGGCTTTTGGTATTTTTACTTGAGGCCGGATCTCAGGCCTTATCAGCTGGATTGGATCCACTTTTGGATCATATTTCACATCCACAAACACTCTCAAGTATCTTAGAGAGAGGGAGAATTCTAGTGAGAGAATTGAGGTTTTGGTGAAGAAGGAGCTTGAATTGATCAAAGTCCCGGGTGTTAAAGTTGGTCACCTCGTTCCTAGCTACGTTTTGGTTATTGTGGTAAGTTCTAACTCCGAATTTCATTATTTGATTTAGATATTCGAGTTAGGGTTTGAACTTAAATTGTTGATAAACCCATTTAAACTCATGAAGTGAGTTTAGTGTTGCTTGTAATCGGGTTTATTGTTATTGTTGGTGGATTTTGGGTTGGTGAACAAATTGGTTATGATTAGGACTTTGTAATTGGGTTTAATCACTAGGTTTAGTGATTATGGATGTATTGGAACCCTTTTTGTGTGTTGAAAGACTAATTTTGGAATTGAGTCAAAATTAGGGTTTTTGGGTGATTTTGAGGTTGATATGTGTTTAACACTTAAGATTGGGTTCATTGGCATATTAGAACCATGTTCACTTGTGATTAGTGATTATTCGTTAGTTTGGACGCGTTTTGTGTTTATGAGTGCAATTGGTCGAATTTGCACTAAGTGTCGAATTGAGGTGGTTGTAAATCCACTCTAAGTGTGTTGTTGTAATTGTGATAAAGGAATAGGTACTTTCCATTGACGAGTTGCGGATTACTTGGAAGCATTCATCAAGACGACAAGGTGAGTGTTAATATCCTATATGCATATGTATGTGTAGGATGGGTGCGGGTCGGGTGAAGTGGTTCTCGGTTATAGAGCTCACTTCACATATAGGTGGATTTTTATGGACTTGTGTAATAGGTCCAATTGGCACGGTTGTGCGTTTTGGTTGACCACCATTGGCGAGTTGCACACTTGTGTGTACGATATCACTTGGATTGTGATTTGGAGTTATAACCCCGACGGCGTGGGTTATGGTGTGGGAAATGAATATCGGTTTGCTCGTATTCATAATATTTTGGGTAGTGAATCTCGGGTAGTGCGGATTCATGATGACTCGGGTTGTTCGGTCATCTTGTTGATGAGGTAGTGAATCTCGGGTTGTGTGAATTCACTAAGGCTCGGGTAGTTCGGCCATCCTCGGTTGTTGAATTGGTGAAGAAGTGAATATCGGATTGTGCGAATTCACTAAGGCTCGGGTTGTTCTGCCAATCTTCATTGTGGTATTTGGTTCTCGGTATTGGGTTAAGGGGTTAACCTTGGACGTTTATATATTGTTATATATATATATATTGATGTATTGTTGTGATGTAGCTAACCCTCCGGGTGTAGCTATTTGGCGTTGTTCACATCGTCATTGGTGAACTTATGTTTGTTGTTGTATCGTTAGCTCGTTGCTTAGTGATCGTACGGTATGCTTAGACTAGCTTGCCTTTATGCTTGGATGCTTGGGTATACGGTATTTGATTATTTGTGTGGCGTGTCCATTTTATGCATATATATATGCATGTAGTATATTCTCACTCACTAAGCGTTAGCTTACCCTCTCGTTGTTTACATTTTTATAGATTTGCTTGGAGACGGTGGCTCGGGTAAGCGTGGGGACTAGTGGACTCGCATAGTTGCTTCAGAAGATCTTGCTTTTGGATTGATTCGGATTGGGTAGCGTATACCCAATCTCCATGCTCGGTCTTTATTTTGTGTTAAAAATCATGTAGTTGAAAACTTGTATTTTGTACGAAAGTCGTAAAACGGCCGATGTGAGCCCGGTCTCGTAAAACTCATTTTATTATTGGAACGTGTTAGTTTTAACTAATATAAAATGTTGTGAAAAGCGTTTGGTCTAAATGTGTCGGGAAGTCGAAGATCTTTTCGCGTGAAACGGAATTTTTGGACAGCGGCCTGCTAGGCCCTGTGCGCATCGCGCACATGTGGGTGTGCGCGCCGCGCACCCCATCTGGTATGCCCAGTTTTAATTTTTTTTTTCATGCTGCGTTTTTGGTTGGTTAACGGGTTGGGTTGTTACACGACCACATGAGCATATAACACGAAATCCATGCGATCGCATGGATTGATTTGACTGGTCTGGTACCTGGTACAATCGATTAGGGTTAGAGTCTTATTAATTATTATTATTAATTAACCCTAATTAGGGTTTAATTATTTAATTAGTTTTTATTAATTAGTTTTAGTTTTATTAATTAATTTGTAATATTAAGTTTTAATTAGTTATAAAATTATTACTTTTATAAAATAATAATATAAAAATAATATTTTTATAAAATTTGTATTTTTATCATTCTAGTTATAAATTGTATATTTTTTTTCGTTTAATTCGTAATATTTGTATTTTTATCATTCGTAATTAGTTTTAAACTTAGTATTTTGCCGTAGTATTTTGTATTTCTAGATTTTTAGGCTTTGCCGTAAAATCCCTTAAGTGTTTTTTCTTTAGAATAAGATTTAGATGCTCTAGAATTTTACGACGTCGCTTATTGCTTTAGTTTTAAATAAATTTTAGTACTTTTTAAGTTATTGCCGTTTTGGATATAGAATTTCTTTTAAGCTTTAATACCTTTAGACGTAAGTTTTAATTTTTTTAGTTTTTAGAATTCTAAGTTTTGACGCTTTTATCTTATTTTTATTTTTCGACTGTTTGTTTTTCGACATTTGTTTTCCGACCTTTTATTTTTCGACGTTTTTCGACGCGCTCTTTTTCTTTCTTATTTCTCGACGCTCTAGTTTTTAAGACATATAATTTTCTTTATTTTCTTTAAATTTTGTCGAAAAATTATTTTTAAGCGGTTAAATTGATAGACATCCAAAATTTTCTGGTTCGTAGTAATAGTTGGATTTGTTAGTGGCGAGTTGTGGGCTTCCGATTTAAAGGGTCCTGGCTACCTGCTGCATCTATTGGCTATTCGAAACGTGGGCAAAATCAGAAAAGTCTATTAATTTGATAACTTATATAATTTTTATCTTTTATAACTAATAGGATATTCAGTGAATGCACCGAGCAAAACGTTCACCACCTTTCATACGTTCACTACCTGTAACTCGATCAAGACATCTAGCCAATATTGTCACCGTTGATTTTTCTTTAAAATCGTCATCTAGTCGACCAAGTACTCCAATTCAAATTTACGATAATCCATTTTTTAAACCCGACCTCACAATTGAGAATCCGGAGGATATTCAGGGACAATTCAGAGATCCTGAACCACTAATCATTCCTCCTGAACCACAAATCACTCCTCCAGAGATTGTCGAGGAAGAAACCATTAAGTCAGAATCCTCTAGTGATTCAGATTCAACAAATTCAATCATGAAAAATCTGGAACCTCTAAGTATGGAAGACCGAATGAGAGCTAAACGCACTGGCCAAGGTCACGCAATTACTCAACCAGACATTAATGCGCCAGATTATGAAATAAAAGGACAAATCTTACACATGGTTACTAATCAATGCCAATTTAGTGGTGCGCCGAAGGAAGATCCAAACGAACATCTTCGTACCTTTAATAGGATTTGTACTCTATTTAAAATCCGAGAAGTGGAGGATGAACAGATATATCTCATGTTATTTCTCTGGACTTTAAAGGGAGAAGCCAAAGATTGGTTAGAATCGTTACCTGAAGGGGCGATTGATACATGGGATGTCTTAGTTGAAAATTTTCTTAAACAATTCTTTCCGGCATCTAAAGCCGTGAGACTTTAAGGAGACATTGTTACGTTCACGCAGAAGCCAAATGAAACTCCATATGAGGCGTGGACAAGATTTGGAAAGTTGTTGAGAGGATGTCCGCAACATGGTTTAGACACTTATCAAATAGTACAAATATTATACCAAGGATGCGACATCACTACACGAAAAGACATCGATATAGCAGCTGGTGGTTCCATTATGAAGAAAACCGCAACTGAAGCTTACAAAATTATTGATAACACTGCTTCCCACTCACATGAGTGCCATCAAGAAAAAGATATCGTTAGATCATCTAAAGCGGCTTGATCCGATTCTAGCCATGACTTTGATTCCATTTCCGCAAAGATAGATGCTGTCGAGAGACGAATGGAAAAGATGACTAAAGATATTCACTCAATACGAATTAGTTGTGAGCAGTGTGGAGGACCACATTTGACAAAAAGATTGTCTCAGTATTGAACAAACAATGGAACAAAGAGAGAATGTTTCATACATGAACCAAAGGCCTGAAAATAATTATCAGAATAATTATCAACCGCCAAGACCAATCTACAATCAAAATCAGAATTATAACCGAAATGTTCCATACAACAATCAACAAGGTCCTAGCAATCAACAAGTATCCAACAATACTTACAATCAGCAAAGACCTATTTTTCCAATTAAACCACCACAAACCGATGATAAAAAGCCAAATTTAAAAGACATGATGTCAAAGCTAGTTGAATCTCAAACTCAATTTTTCACATCTCAGAAACAAACCAATGAACGAAATGCCTAAGCATTTAGAAATCAACAAGCTTCAATCCAAAATCTGGAACAAGAAGTAAGCAACCTAGCAAGGTTGATAGGTGAAAGAAAACCGGAAAGTCTACCTAGTGATATAAATGCTAACCCCCGGAATGAAACAGCTAAAGCCATTACCATAAGAAGTGGTATTACACTTAAACCACCTGAAATACCTGTAACTTCTGATGACTCTACTCCTACTCCACAAGAACAATAACCTAATCAAGATAAGGAACAAGAACCGGTAGTTGAAAAGGTTAATGAAGATAACACAGTTAAGGCTAAGCCTTATGTTAAACCATACCAACCACCGCTTCCTTACCCAAGTAAAATGAGAAAAGAAAGACTTGAAGCTGAGCAATCCAAATTCTTGGATATGTTTAAACAAATAAATGTAAATCTTCCTTTCATTGATGTGATTTCAGGAATGCCAAGGTATGCTAAATTCTTGAAAGATCTAATCACAAATAGAAAGAAAATGGAAGAACTCTCGGCTGTTACTATGAATGCTAATTGTTCTGCAGTACTGTTGAATAAGATACCAGAAAAATTATCAGATCCAGGAAGTTTCACGAGTCTTAGTTCAATAGAAGCATTGGCTAACTTAGGTGCTAGTATAAATTTAATGCCGTATTCACTATACGCTAAACTAGACCTTGGAGAATTGAAACCAACACGAATAAGCATACAACTAGCCGATCGATCAGTAAAATATCCTAGAGGGATAATGGATAACATGCTAGTTAAAGTTGACACTTTAGTATTTCCAGTAGATTTTGTTATTCTGGACATGGAAGAAGATTCTCGAGTTCCTCTCATATTAGGAAGACCATTCTTAAACACGGATAAAGCAATAATAGATGTGTTCGGTAAGAAATTGACCCTAAGTATAGAGGACGATAGTGTTACCTTTTATGTTGATAGAGCCATGCAACAACCGCAATCTGCAGATGATACATGTTATTACATTCAAACTATAGATTCACATGCAGAATTGTTAGAAGAATTTCCAGAATTACAAGGAACAGGAGAATGTTCTTTAGGAGAAGGAACTGAACCAATTGATGAAGCTGAAATGTTAGCTACACTTATGGCTAATGGATATGAACCAACAACAGAAGAAATTCAAATGCTAAAAGAGGAAGACAGATATCGATACAAATCTTCGATAGAAGAACCACCGACATTAGAGTTAAAGCCACTTCCAAACCATTTGGAATATGCTTATTTACATGGTGAATCTGAATTACCTGTAATAATATCGTTTTCTCTTACAAAAAATGAAAAATCTCAACTCATTTCTGTGCTAAAAGCTCACAAACCAGCTATTGCATGAAAAATTCATAACATTAAAGGCATAAGTCCTTCGTATTGCACACATAAAATCCTTATGGAAGAAGGTCATAAAACATATGTGCAATGCCAACGAAGACTAAATCCTAATATGCAAGATGTTGTTAAGAAAGAAATTATTAAACTGCTTGATGCAGGTTTAATTTATCCAATCTCTGATAGTCCATGGGTAAGCCCAGTTCAATGTGTACCTAAGAAGGGTGGCATGACTGTCATCACAAATGGAAAAAATGAGCTTATTCCTACTAGGACTGTAACATGATGGCGTGTCTGTATTGATTATAGAAAATTAAATGACGCCACCAGAAAAGATCACTTTCCCTTACCTTTCATTGATCAAATGTTGGAAAGATTAGCCGGGAATAGTTACTATTGTTTTCTTGACGGTTTTTTCGAATATTTTCAAATTCCAATAGCACCCGAGGACCAAGAAAAAACCATGTTTACATGCCCTTATGGTACTTTTGCTTACAAACGCATGCCATTTGGACTCTGCAACGCCCCTGCAACCTTTCAAAGGTGTATGATGGCGATTTTTCACGACATGATAGAAGAATGCATGGAAGTTTTCATGGATAACTTTTCAGTCTTCGGTGATACATTTAAATCATGTCTAGTTAATCTTGAACGAATGCTTATTAGATGCGAACAATCAAATCTAGTTCTTAATTGGGAGAAATGCCATTTCATGGTTAAAGAAAGCATCGTTCTTGGTCATAAAATTTTAAAGGAAGGAATTGAAGTGGATAAAGCTAAAGTAGATGTAATTGCTAAACTTCCACATCTCACCAATGTTAGAGGAGTTAGGAGTTTTCTAGGGCATGCCGGTTTTTATCGACGTTTCATAAAAGATTTTTCTAAAATTGCCACTCCTATGAATAAACTCCTAGAAAAGGATGCTCCATTCATCTTTTCAGATAAATGCATCAAATATTTTAATATTCTTAAAGAAAAACTCACTAATGCGCCGATCATGATAACTCCAAATTGTAATCTACCATTTGAACTTATGTGCGATGCAAGTGATTTTGCAATGGGAGCCGTTTTAGGACAAAGAATTGAAAAACAATTTCAACCTATTTATTACGCTAGTAAGACGTTACAAGGAGCACAAATGAATTACACAACTACTGAAAAATAACTCCTTGCTATTGTCTTTGCTTTTGACAAATTTCGTTCATATCTCGTTCTAGCTAAAACGGTGGTCTATACCGACCATTCTGCTCTTAGATACCTATTTTCGAAACAAGACGCCAAACCACGATTAATCCGTTGGATCTTACTCTTACAAGAGTTCGATATTGAAATCCGAGATAAAAAGGGAGCAAAAAATCTCGTCGCTGATCATCTTTCTCGTCTTGAAAATCCTGAATTAGAAGTTCTAAATGAATCAGCCATACAAGACAACTTTCCTGATGAATATCTATTGAAGATAGATTATAATGAAATTCCATAGTTTGCAGACTATGCAAACTACTTAGTATGTGGATTCCTTGAAAAAGGGTTGTCGTACCAAAAACGAAAGAAATTCTTTAGTGATATAAAGCACTATTTTTGGGAAGATCCACATTTGTTTAAAAGTTGTCCCGATGGAATGATACGCCGATGTGTATTCGGGGATGAAGCCAGTCAAATCTTAAACCATTGTCACACAGGACCAACAGGAGGGCATTATGGGCCTCAACTCACAGCAAGAAAAGTTTATGACGCTAGATTCTATTGGCCTACAATTTTCAAAGACGCACACCTTCTTTGCAAATCCTGTGATGCTTGTCAAAGGGCCGGAAAAATAAGTCAACGTGATGAAATGCCACAAAATATCATTCAAGTATGTGAAGTTTTTGACGTTTGGGGTATTAACTTTATGGGTCCATTTCCAAAATCTCATAATAATCTCTACATTCTCGTTGCCATTGATTATGTATCTAAATAGGCGGAAGCACAAGCTCTCCCAACTAACGATGCACGAGTTGTAGTCAATTTTTTAAAACATCTTTTTGCAAGGTTCGGAACACCGAAAGCTTTAATAAGTGATCGGGGTACTCATTTTTGTAACAATCAACTTAAGAAAGTTCTCAAAAGATATGGAGTAACTCATAAAATCTCAACCGCTTATCATCCACAAACAAGTGGACAAGTTGAAAATACCAACCGAGCATTAAAACGCATTCTAGAAAAAACCGTATGATCAAATCCGAAGGAATGGTCCATGAAATTGGAGGATGCAATCTGGGCTTTAAGAACAGCCTACAAAACTCCAATTGGAACCACACCTTTTAAACTCGTTTACGGAAAAGCATGTCATCTTCCAGTAGAAATTGAGCACAAAGCATTTTGGACTTTGAAGACATGTAATCTTGATTTACATGAAGCCGGACGTCTACGGTTAAGTCAAATAAACGAATTAGAAGAATTAAGACATGAAGCATACGAAAATTTGTTAATCTATAAGGAAAGAACGAAGAAATGGCATGATAAAAGAATCGGAAGTTCAAAAGAATTTAAAGAAGGAGACAGAGTTCTTCTTTTCAATTCACGATTCAAGCTATTTCCTGGAAAATTGAAATCAAGATGGTCTGGACCATTCATAGTCAAAAGAGTTTTTCCATACGGAACAATAGAGTTAATAAATTCAAATGAGATTGAATTTAAGGTTAATAGTCACATAGTTAAACATTACATAGATAATCCAATGGAAGTTGAAGATGAAGTTAATCACAATTTCGACACCACAGCTAACTAAGTGTGGGAAGGTTAGAATCTTTTAAGGGTAATATATATTTCTGTTAGAGTTAGATATTCTGTTTTCGTGTAGTTTCCGAGAATGGAATCCGAATGGTCTTTCCCTAGCAGATCCTAAAGAACTAGTCTTCTCCCTCCATTCTGAATTTTTATTTTTTTTAGGTTTTACGAGATGAAGAATTCTTTGATCTGAACCATGGTCTACTACTACACGCTATGATTACTAAACATAATAATAACATCTTCCCGAGTGAACTGGTATCATTCGTAAGAGGAAAAATGGACGAAGTGAGAAAAGAACTCAGGAAAGATCATCATAAGACACATTTTGGTAAAGGAAAATCAAAATCCGCAACAAAAAGAAGAGCACGACACCTTGAAAGATGTCATAAATGCGGAAAATGGTCACATGAAGGTAAATGTTCGAACAATCAAACATATTCAAATACCGAATTTGTTACTCTATGCAGAGAAGGACCATTCATATGTTTAGAAGAGAAGTTATTGAAGAATCGAGGTTACGCTTATGTAGCTATGGAAAACCAAATCACACGACTCTCCTATGAGTCGGCTAAAGCAGGTCTCTAAGAATTCTATCTCACAGGTAAGTATGTACAGTTTTTATTTGTTTTTATTTATTGCTTTTAACCTTTTGATAATAAACGCTGAATCGTTCGCTATAAAGTATTAAAATGATATTCAATAAAATTAGGTATGTGAAACTAAAATTATTGATATCATACAAAAATTTATTACATCACTGCGAAATTTACCGTTTATTCTTAAGGTATAAATATCTTTAATCAATCAACCCAAAATATTTCAAAAATTCATCAGGAGTAAAACTAGGTTATGGAACCGAAATTACTTTACCCAAAAGAGGGGCGTATATTTTTGATAATATTTGATTGATTAAAGTGGGATAAAAGGCCAAAAAGATTTTTATTTTTATTTTTTTCCTTGTTTTTAAAATTAATATATAAATATTAAATTATTATTGTAAATCTTTTTAAATCAATATATTTAAGTTTTTAAATATTTTAAAAATTAATATTTTCAATATAATGTTTGTAAAATTAATGTATACAAATATTAATAATATTAATATGAATTTTTAATTTTATGCATTTTAAATTTAAGTTTGGTGTGAATTTAAAAAAAAATTACTTTATTTCATTAAGTTAAAAATTTGATATTTAAAATTCGTCGTGAGTTGAAGACTAGGTCGTTGAACCGAAATTGCTTTACCCGAGGGCGGGTCGAGAAATTTTGTTATCATTATTTTTAATCTTATTGATCTAAAGTATGCCAAAAACATTAAAAAACCTTTTTTAAAAAAAAAGGTCAGACCCCATGCGATCGCATGGGGTTTCTTCTTCAAATCCATGCGGTCGCATGGAGGTAAAATGCTGGCCAAGATCATAAAGTCAGTCGAGCTGCTGCTTGTAACGACCCGAATTTTTCCAATCGTTTTATACTTATGAGATTAATATTTACATAAATTAAACCTTACCAACATGATAAGCAATCCAAATTATTGAGACTTGTGTTTTTGAAAAGAGTTTTACACAACGTTTGACCGTCCAATTTGACCGATGATATCACGAACTATATAACATACGATAATTATACGTTTGTGTATATATATGTATTTATATATATTTAACATGATCTAAGGATGGTTTAACATCTCATTGTGTACTAATGACAATGAGTTATAAGTATATTTTGAAACTACTAACTTAAGTTTCCAAAACGATAACTATACGTAACATTCTTTGATATATATACTTATAACCTATAATGCTTATACATGTATAGTATATATAATATATTTAATCACTTTTTAAGGACTTAAATACATAAAACAATATAAGTATATTCACAAAAGATAGCTATATTTGAATTCTCATTCCGTTTCCTCAAGATTTCTATACGTATATCTAGGGTATATGTACCCGTATCATACCCAGCTTCTATATGTATTTACTATTGGTATATACACATCAAATCAACTTCCTAATCAACATTATTACTGCCCTAGATATGAGGCAACTAGGATTTGTCAAGTAGCATGAATTATTAGTAAGAAAACAAAATTAGGAATCCTTTTCTTTCTTTATAAACTAAAAATGTTTTTATGAATGAACACCATTTCTTCACTCCATTTTCTCATACCTACACCCTCATTTCTCTCTCAAAATACTCCTAACTTCATACTTGATCATCTCCAAGTATTTTCCCCATCATTTAGCTTCAATTACAAGCCTTAAACACCATAAGAAAACTCTTTCAAGAACATATCAAAATAACCACCCATTTGAAGAAGTATACTTCCAACCTTTTGATCTAACTCCACCACTCTTTCATTCCAAGATTTTTTCTTATCTCTTACAGTAACTTTGTCCAAGTAACTTGAGGTAGTAACCTTGTTCATAATCTTGTTCAATTCATAATTATATAGCTATCTTATTTTATGTTGTAAAATTTTAACAACAAGAACATAGTTTGAATGATTTCAAACTTGTTTGCAAACTAAATAGATCCTTCTAACTTAACTTTTAAAACACTTCAAGACCTTTAATATATCATAATGATATGCTAACTTAACAAGATATAACTTGGTTTTACAAAGAACACCTTAAAAACTGAATCTACGTCGTCGGAGTGCAACCGGGGGCTGTTTTGGGTTGGATAATTAAAAACCATCTTGAACTTTGAATTGGAAGTACATGTTCTGGAAAAATGATATTTCTTATGAATATGTTAACACATGAAAATTTCATGGTTTAACTCAAAGTGTAAGTATTTTTAGAAAAATGATCATTAAATGTTATTTTTATGATGGAAAATGATCACTTTCATAAGTTTTACCAAAGTTTGACCTATAACCTGTGATTTTGTATACAAACTAAGGTATTTTCAGTTCATATTCTTAAAATTTGACTCGATCCAAGGAAGTGGCAAGTTAAACCAACAAAAACGGAGTTGTAATGAAGTAACTACGACTAAAACAAGATTGGGTATCCGAAGCTAGTTTAGCTACGAAAATATTTGGAGATAAAGTAAATTAATCATATCTTTTCTAATTAATATGATATTTTATATATAATTACTTATGATTTGATTTTATATATTTCAGGACCACCCGTAAACAACACGAGAAGATTAATCATAAGACCTCATGATTGTACGCAACACGTCATTTGACAACACGGTACTTTATGTACGCAACACGTCATTTGACAACATGGTACCATGGGTCGAGATTAATTCTGATCAATACGAATACGATGGGGTCTTTATTTATTTTATTGAGCAACTAATTGTGGACCACTAACATCGGACTGCTAACTACGGACTAAGAAAATATTAAAAGTATTATAAGTGTATATATATATATATATATATATATATATATATATATATATATATATATATATATATATATATGTAACGATTACTTGAAAAGAAAATATGTTGATATATTATATATATATATATATATATATATATATATATATATATATATATATATATATATATATATATATGGTTAGGTTTGTGATATCTATCGGAGACCAAGTCGACTTAAATACCTTCAAGGCAAAAGTGAGTATATAGTCCCACTTTTAAACTCTAAATATTTCGGGATGAGAATACATGCATTTTATAATTTACGTTATGGACACAAGTGATTAAAAATATATATTCTACGTTGAGTTGTACCACTGGCATACTTCCCTGTAACTTGGTAACTACTATTTACATGAGGTATTGTAAACGCGAATCCTGTTGATAGATCTATCGGGCCTGACAACCCCAACCGGACTGGACGACCAGTATTCAACGGTTGCACAGTACTTCGTTTCGGTGACTACACTTGGTACAGTGTAGTAAGATTTCATAATAAAGGGAATTTGCGACGTTGATTAAATGTTAAGTATGGTTATCAAGTGCTCAACAACTTAGAATATTTTTATTAAAACGTTTATGTATATGAAATCTTGTGGTCTATATTTATAACGCTGCTAGCATTAAACCTATATCTCACCAACTTTATGTTGATGTTTAAAGCATGTTTATTCTCAGGTTCCTAGAAGTCTTCCGCTGTTTGAATATATGTTAGAGAAACCATGTGCATGGAGTCATACATGTTTTATTCGAGGAAGCATTGCATTCACAAAATCATCACCGTGTATTTATTTTGACTGCATTGTCAACGGAAGTATTCTTGTAAACTGTTATTTACGGTGATTGTCTATATGTAGAAATCATCAGATGTCAAAAACATTGAATTTTAAATATTCATTTATGGTATATCTTTTCAAAAGAATGCAATGTTTATAAAATGTATCATATAGAGGTCAAATGCCTCGCGATGTAATCATATGTTATTGTATTCGTCCCTATGGATTGGGTCGGGTCGTTTCATGTGGTATCAGAGCGGTGGTCTTAGCGAACCAGGTCTGCATTAGTGTGTCTAAATGATAAGTTGTTAGGTTGCATTAGTGAGTCTGGACTTCGACCGTGTCTGCATGTCAAAATTTTGCTTATCATTTTGTGTCAAAAATCATTTACTTATCATCCGTAGGAAATTACCTGATTATCATCTTAAGTCTAAACGCGTCTTACTGCATTCATTGCACGAATGGTGTATAGACAAAATTCATATCTTAGCGTATTTGCTAATTCATATCTACGCGTATCTGTTACTGTAAACTTTGTCTGACATATTCCGTAAATCCCTCCGTAATCTACGAGATCTTTTGTTCTATATATGTGGATATTCTATATAATTAGAATACCACCCGATAGCTGGAAAATCATTTCATATCAAAAAATCCTTTATTCAATCATACGAAATGGAACTCGTCACTAGTTGAAGTCCCTCGGATTCCGATATGGAATACCACTCAAGCTCCGAAAGAAGTGTGACCGGAATGGATCAACCAATCAGTCATCATCTATTTTGGATGGATTAGGGATGGGTTCGTAACCTCCTCAATCATTGGAGACAAGAAGAAGGTGATCCCTTCCATCCACCAAATTGCCCTCTTGACGATGAACCTGAAGCACTTACCGGCGAACCTGTTTGAGAAACCATTTTCTCTCTCATTTCCAGAGTATATCGTCACGATTATATACTACATCAAATTCTAGATTTTATTTATCCACTCGTCCGAACCGACAATCACCCCGGTGTAATAGAAGAAGTCAACGAGCTTCACACTCAGGTAGTGGCTTTGGAGAATACGGTACGAAGGTTACAAACACCATCAGCAGCATAACTAGTACCGTCAATAACATCAACATCGCAAGCCTCAATACCCTAAGCACCAGCAGCATCACCAGCATCAACGTTATCACCATCATCAACATCAACAGGATCATTACCACCACCAACAATCACATCCGCATCACACGCCTCAATATCACCATCCGTACCTCGGATATCAACGTCACACGCATCATAGATACCAAGAAGTACCAACAACAACAAACGATGAAGTATTGATTCATAACTTCATCGGAGAAACATTCTATGGTGATTATGTAATCTCTAAAGACATAGAGATTACCTATTTCTGCCTTAACCATAAATCAGATGAGTGGACAGAAATGATAAAAGGAAGAGTAGAAACCCCGACAAGAATGATGCGTAAGGTACAAGCTAGACTTGTTTTACCAACAGCATCAGCAGTACCCTTAGCCTCACCAACACAGTCAGTGCTGTCAACATCGTTAGAATCGTCAGCAACTTTAACATTACAAACTCCACCAGTTCAAGAATCACCGTGGACATCATCAATAACGCGTATATTGCATCAACGAGTTATGAAGTATTAACTCATTCTTCTGAAGAATTTATATAAATATTTTATATATATGAATTCGGAAACCAAAATAAATCTTTTCGTACTAAGCTATTAAGTATGAATTGAAAAAGGGTAGATACTACTCGTTTAAATTCATACTACAAATATGCAATGATGTACGTCCTTCGTCAGCAACTTAATCATCGTTAACTACAATCCCTGTTTCAATTCAATGAATTTCGTTTTATAATAAACCAAGTGTATTATTCAATAATATGTTTGATTTTACACTTTCATCTTCAATGTATTCGAAGCTTACTGGGAAACAACATTCATATCTTGCGAAGTTAACAAGAGTTCAATGAGTATCAGCATGATTCACTAAGGAAATATATATAAGAATAAATAATGAAGTATTGATCCATAACTTCATTAATATTCTGTGAAGAATATGTGGTTCCTAATCGTTTTAGAAATTACTTATTCTAGCTCAAACCGAAAATCAAATGAGTCTAATATTATATTGACTTATTAAATTCATGATTACATCTGAAGAAGATATATATGTACATATATTTTCATAAAGATTGTAATAAAATTCTCTGGTACAAAACATTACTTGGGAAATTTTTTTTAACGGGTAGGTAATACCCGAGAGATATATAAATTCACGATTAATATGATTATATTCTTCGACTCTGATTCAACAATCATCAACTATACTCACTACCTTCACAATAATATAAATTCTTTCATAGAAATCAAAACAACCATTTTCATCCAAATTTGATTACGACAAAACGAAATCCAAGTCAAGACTTAATAGAAGACATCACTCTTAGGACTCTTACATCTTTCAAAACTATACTTTGACTTGAAAACTATGCTAGAACATCATTCGATTCTTGGAACCCAGAAAAGTATTTATATCATTCAAAGTCCTAAAACATCATATGTATATTAACAATTACAATCTATGATCAAACCCTTCGAAATTTCTGAAGACACTTCAAATAATGGACAATCGAGATGATGATCCAACCACACATTACCCGAGTCTTGCACCTGAAAAGCTCTCGAAACCAAGGACATAATTTAACACGTATCCGCGTTAAATCTTTTAGCATTTATTAGCAAAAATAACTTTGCGATTCCTTTTCAAAATAGCAAATTTTGTCACAGTTTCAGCAAGTCAACCTCGACTTTCCATTCGAAGTAGCCTTATTATAACCTGTAATACATACGATTCCCTTTTGTTACCAGGGAACCTTTTATATTCCACGAAATTATCAGCAGATGTACCAGCAAGTCGTTACCCCTTTGGCGGAATCAACAATGGGTATTTTGAAATCTCGCAGCGTTTCTATTTCAGCAGTTATATATATATATATATATACAACGTCTATCCCCAAGAATTACATATTTCAAATGTGAAGTTTCTGAAAAATGCTTCAGTCTACGAATTAGTGCTATGAAGTTTTGGAAAAGACTGATAAAGTGGTAAAGACAGTAGACAACAATTGCGGTCAGAAGTTTGACAATAAAGAATAATAGATTGGAAAAGTTCGAACGAAAAATTTGGTACTGGAAAACGGATTGAGCAAAGTATAAAGGAGGTCGTGGACAAATCATAATGACGAAATCTACCTTCAAAGGATTCAAATGATTCAGTGTCTGCTGAAACCGTTAGTAAGAACCTTACTCCTTATTCTAAACCTTCACAGACAGATTTTCTGCATCATTCCCTGATCTTAGATATTCTAAGATATCATCGTATTTTTCATTATAAATATCTCCGATATTCCTGAAGATATATTCCCAACTATCCTCATCAAAAATCATTTATCTCTTCACAATATTTGCGTTACAACATAAAAGAAACTGTGTTAGTTTCTAAATTCTGAAAAATTCGAGTTTAAAATATGAATGTTTTGAAGTAGTGTTGGAAACTGAAGCATGAATTAGTATAATATAATGACACTTGATCAACGTGATTATATTACAGTAATTCATGCTGAGTTTCTAAATGGAACATAATGATTCACAGATCATAACGTCATCATGTGCCATGTTACACAACTCTTACATTCTACCCAATCTCCAAACATATTAAGAACATATCTCCTTGAAAATTCTATCTTTTCGGACATTCTGGTAACTTACCAAATCAAGATAGTGAAATTACTATTTCCTTCTTAGAACATTAACTAAGTTTATTTCAAAATCCATACCTACGAATTCCGAACCATTATTCGCTTGACTCGAAGTCGGGAAGAGGAAACAGAAGTATGGAACTGTTGAATATAAAAGAAAATATAAAGCTCGACAACAACAAATAAATTACAAACCGTGTATATCAATACGTATTGCAACGTAAAGGCACGAGAGAATTAACAATACTATAACCCCAAGGTAATAGTAGAATAAATAAAATCCTCCGGAGGTAAATGAAAAAGAAGAATGACAGAGATGAAAGTTAAGAGTATATTCAGGATCAGTACTGGATGAAGCATACTGATAAATTTTTTAAAGTATGAATTGAGGGAGGAAGAATAGAAGGTATGAGTTGTAAGGAAATGAAGGGAGGTGGATTTATAGTAAAAGATCCGACAGAGCAATCAAAATAGATGATCGCATTTAAAGCGGATTCTAATTTCCTTGATTATCGAAGAATCAAATCTCATTATGAAGATTTTACTCCAAATCTCTTGAACTTGGAAATCAATCCTATCTACGTCAAAAGATATGACGAATCTATACCTACTCATTTCACCCTTTGGTGATAGCCTCACTCGTACTCTTCACAAAAATCAAATTGCTTTATCAATATTACTTGATGATAATAAAACTCTAATTTCCAACTCGTATACGTCTTGAAAACATACTTATTGTCAGCCATGACCATCCCATTCAAATTTCGGGACGAAATTTATTTAACGGGTAGGTACTGTAACGACCCGAATTTTTCCAATCGTTTTATACTTATGAGATTAATATTTACATAAATTAAACCTTACCAACATGATAAGCAATCCAAATTGTTGAGACTTGTGTTTTTGAAAAGAGTTTTACACAACGTTTGACCGTCCAATTTGACCGATGATATCACGAACTATATAACATACGATAATTATACGTTTGTGTATATATATGTATTTATATATATTTAACATGATCTAAGGATGCTTTAACATCTCATTGTGTACTAATGACAATGAGTTATAAGTATATTTTGAAACTACTAACTTAAGTTTTCAAAACGATAACTATACGTAACATTCTTTGATATATATACTTATAACCTATAATGCTTATACATGTATCGTATATATAATGTATTTAATCACTTTTTAAGGACTTAAATACATAAAACAATATAAGTATATTCACAAAAGATAGCTATATTTGAATTCTCATTCCGTTTCCTCAAGATTTCTATACGTATATCTAGGGTATATGTACCCGTGTCATACCCAGCTTCTATATGTATTTACTATTAGTATATACACATCAAATCAACATCCTAATCAACATTATTACTGCCCTAGATATGAGGCAACTAGGATTTGTCAAGTAGCATGAATTATTAGTAAGAAAACAAAATTAGGAATCCTTTTCTTTCTTTATAAACTAAAAACGTTTTTATGAATGAACACCATTTCTTCACTCCATTTTCTCATACCTACACCCTCATTTCTCTCTCAAAATACTCCTAACTTCATACTTGATCATCTCCAAGTATTTTCCCCATCATTTAGCTTCAATTACAAGCCTTAAACACCATAAGAAAACTCTTTCAAGAACATATCAAAATAACCACCCATTTGAAGAAGTATACTTCCAACCTTTTGATCTAACTCCACCACTCTTTGATTCCAAGATTTTTTCTTATCTCTTACAGTAACTTTGTCCAAGTAACTTGAGGTAGTAACCTTGTTCATAATCTTGTTCAATTCATAATTATATAGCTATCTTATTTTATGTTGTAAAATTTTAACAACAAGAACATAGTTTGAATGATTTCAAACTTGTTTGCAAACTAAATAGATCCTTCTAACTTAACTTTTAAAACACTTCAAGACCTGTAATATATCATAATGATATGCTAACTTAACAAGATATAACTTGGTTTTACAAAGAACACCTTAAAAATTGAATCTACGTCGTCGGAGTGCAACCGGGGGCTGTTTTGGGTTGGATAATTAAAAACCATCTTGAACTTTGAATTGGAAGTTCATGTTCTGGAAAAATGATATTTCTTATGAATATGTTAACACATGAAAATTTCATGGTTTAACTCAAAGTGTAAGTATTTTTAAAAAAATGATCATTAAATGTTATTTTTATGATGGAAAATGATCACTTTCATAAGTTTTACCAAAGTTTGACCTATAACCTGTGATTTTGAATACAAACTAAGGTATTTTCAGTTCATATTCTTAAAATTTGACTCGATCCAAGGAAGTGGCAAGTTGAACCAACAAAAACGGAGTTGTAATGAAGAAACTACGACTAAAATAAGATTGGGTATCCGAAGCTAGTTTAGCTACGAAAATATTTGGAGATAAAGTAAATTAATCATATCTTTTCTAATTAATATGATATTTTATATATAATTACTTATGATTTGATTTTATATATTTCAGGACCACCCGTAAACAACACGAGAAGATTAATCATAAGACCTTATGATTGTACGCAACACGTCATTTGACAACACGGTACTTTATGTACGTAACACGTCATTTGACAACATGGTACCATGGGTCGAGATTAATTCTGATCAATACGAATACGATGGGGTCTTTATTTATTTTATTGAGCAACTAATTGTGGACCACTAACATCGGACTGCTAACTACGGACTAAGAAAATATTAAAAGTATTATAAGTGTATATATATATATATATATATATATATATATATATATATATATATATATATATATATATATATATATATATAACGATTACTTGAAAAGAAAATATGTTGATATATTATATATATATGGTTAGGTTCGTGATATCTATCGGAGACCAAGTCGAGTTAAATACCTTCAAGGCAAAAGTGAGTATATAGTCCCACTTTTAAACTCTAAATATTTCGGGATGAGAATACATGCATTTTATAATTTACGTTATGGACACAAGTGATTAAAAATATATATTCTACGTTGATTTGTACCACTGGCATACTTCCCTGTAACTTGGTAACTACAATTTACATGAGGTATTGTAAACGCGAATCCTGTTGATAGATCTATCGGGCCTGACAACCCCAACCGGACTGGACGACCAGTATTCAACGGTTGCACAGTACTTCATTTCGGTGACTACACTTGGTACGGTGTAGTAAGATTTCATAATAAAGGGAATATGCGACGTTGATTAAATGTTAAGTATGGTTATCAAGTGCTCAACAACTTAGAATATTTTTATTAAAATGTTTATGTATATGAAATCTTGTGGTCTATATTTATAACGCTGCTAGCATTAAACCTTTATCTCACCAACTTTATGTTAACGTTTAAAGCATGTTTATTCTCAGGTTCCTAGAAGTCTTCCGCTGTTTGAATATATGTTAGAGAAACCATGTGCATGGAGTCATACATGTTTTATTCGAGGAAGCATTGCATTCACAAAATCATCACCGTGTATTTATTTTGACTGCATTGTCAACGGAAGTATTCTTGTAAACTGTTATTTACGGTGATTGTCTATATGTAGAAATCATCAGATGTCGAAAACATTGAATTTTAAATATTCATTTATGGTATATCTTTTCAAAAGAATGTAATGTTTATAAAATGTATCATATAGAGGTCAAATGCCTCGCGATGTAATCATATGTTATTGTATTCGTCCCTATGGATTGGGTCGGGTCGTTTCACTGCTGCTCCTCACTCCACACACACATATACGAAAATACTCCCAAACACTCTCAAAAATTCACCATTTTTCACCAAAATTAATCAAATTTCTTGCTTTAATCATGTCTTTTCTCAGATGGGGAAGCAGAAAGGTAACGATTTCACCCCTAAAACTCTTTAAATTTGAATTTTAGTGTTCTTGAGCTATATTTTACCTAATTTGATTTTGTTAATTTCTAGTGTAATTAGAGTTAAATTGTTAGTATATTATGCATGTATTACCTAGATTGATGCTATTTAAAATGATTTGAAGCCAAAAACTTCAAAAATTTTAGAAATCTAGGGTTTGTGTTCTTGAGCAATTTGAGGCTTTTTGATATAAACAGGTTATGGCCGATTTTTGTCATGAATTATTGCTAAATTAAGTAGTGTAACATGTTTAGGTAGCTAAATGATCCAAACTTTGATCCTAAACATGATTTTTGAGAATTAAAGTGGACTTTTTAAGTCTAAAATTCATGAACTTGATTAATTTGATATAAATGCCATTTGAAACTTGTTCAATTGCTAGTAATGGTTATTTTAACATGTTATTTGAGTTGAATGCTTATAAACTTTATAAACATTTTCATATATGCTTATTTGAAAAAGTGTAGAATTGATAAAAATATGAAAATGAGTATGAGTTTAATATGGATTAAACATGTTATTGTAATTGTTTCAAGTTGTTATTTTACTAACACTAATGCATATTTGGATGCACAAATTTTTGTGTTTAATGTGTTTTGCAGAAATATACCGAATCTGGCAGTGCATCATCATTATCCAGACAACCAGAAATGCAATATGAGCCACAATATGAACCAGAACCTGAACATGAACAACAACAAGAACAACAATATCATAATAATCAACACATACCATACTATGATCCGCAACAAGAATATGTTAATGCCTACGTACAATTTCTGATTCATCCAATAATAGAACACCCAACGATTCATGAAGAGGTTTTGCATCCTAATTTGAGATTTGATCGAAGTTGGAGAGATTACCCGACGTACCAAAGTAACAAATTTAAACTGGTACCGAAAAATGTAGAAGTACCGAGGATAATCGATTGGGAGCCTTTGGAAAGGGTCCAACTAGCTAACTCAGTTAGGCAGCATCTAATCCAAAAGTATGGTAACTCTTCTTTTCCTAATTGGGAACGTTTATTCACCATTCGTTGGCCTGTATATAAAGAGTGGTGTTTTGAGCTTATGAGTACTATATCACTTGATGCGGATGTAGTTCGGTTAGACGATAGAAATTTTCTTAGATTTTTACTTGACCGTATGATGTATAGGATGTCCATGCTGGACATGACCAGGGCTTTACAGATTGACACTCCTGGTGAATTACTACTACCTGATTGTACAAATTTGATTTATCATGGTGAAAGGGTAGATAGGAATTTTGACGCGGACGCCGTCTGGAGGCGTATGTCAAATTATAATGTTTTTACGCGGGGAGGAAGACACTCCTATTTAGATATTAACAAAGCAGTGTTTCGTATTATACATAGATTTTTAGCTAATTCGATTACACAAAGAGGTAACAACAAGGAGAAAATGACTCTACACGATTTATTTTACCTTAAGTGTATTCGAAACAATAGAAGCTTTGTTAATATTCCCTACTGTGTTGGTTTTTATCTGTCTAAAATGGTGGAAGGAATACATGACGGGGGAATAATAGGAGGAGGTATTTTTGTTACTCTCATTGGAGAGTATTTGGGTGTAGATAAGGATTAAGAGGGTCCACTGATGGTATGTAGGGAACAGGTTGAGACTTTAGGATTGCGGGTCTATCAGGGTGCAAAGGTATTAAAGAGCAGACACAATCAGGCAGTACCATATGAGGGTCGTCATCCACAGGTAGAGAGAGTTTCAGATGAGGAAATGGAGGAAGCGAATGACATTAGGGATGTCATTAGGGATGCTGTTATTGACGTTTACCAGCGTATAGATGAGGTAGAAATGACAAATGAGGCTAGACATAGTCAGTATGAGCAGTGGCACGCCGAGAATGTGTACGAGCATTCCAGGCAACGACAGCATGATAGATGGCACTATCATCAGCATCAGATCGTGAGCCAGCTATCACCTCAGGTACAAAATAACTACGTACTGACCCGACCTGCTTACTATCCGCCACACCAGCCCGATATGCGACCACCATTTACTCTCTACGACCCTAACCATGCCTATCAGTACACCTATAACCAACCGTGGAACCCGACCGACGACATGAACTGGAACCCCTATCCAGATTGATACAGTTCCCGTTGGTGATTTTTATCTTTTATTATTTTTATTTACTTATGTTTAAAACATATAATATTGTGATACTTTTAATGTAATGTTTAATATTTTTATTATTATGTACTAATATTTCATATTTATAATTTGAAAGTGGGATGTTAAGTCCCATTTCAAATTACCATGCATGTTATTATTTGTATGTATATTGTCAATTGTACACAACAGGGTAAAACAGCGCATTTTCAAAAGACTGGCATTAAGTTCAGCAAAAGCAACTAATTTTGACGACAAGATGCAAAATAAATGTGAAATAACAACTGCAGGAATGAACAAATGATGTGCACCATTTATCATTCAACAAACAAACGCAATATGTTGGGAAACTTTGGTAAAATTTAATCATTTTTCTACGCTAATCACCCTCAATAATTTAAATTGTTACTGATTTCTTACAAATGAGGGCATTGCAAGATCTTAAGTGTGGGAAGGGGTTAAATTCTTTCGGATTTTTAAAATTTTAAATTTAAACACTTGGTTACCATTAAAAATACTAGTAACACAGTAGTTGTATTATAATCTAGTGCTCTCTGATAATAAAGAACAGCCCTAGTCTTATATACTCGCTACCCAATTCTAGTAATATTTTTAAAAATTTTCAAATAAATGAATTCAAAATCATGTTTATACATATTTATGAACGATAAAACTAGGTGTTAACACCGAAATTATTGTTACCTCGTAAAGGACATAAATTGAGAAACAACCCAAAATGTTTGAATTCATTTAAAATGGAATAGAGAAAAATAAAAAGGCAAAGAAAGGAAAATAAAAACCAAATATGAAAAAATTTACCAAGTTATTTAGAACATATATCACATATTTTTGTACAAATAATTGAAAATACTTTTGTTTTGAACAATATTAATCAGTTTTACACAGTTTATTGTAATAGAATTTGAAAGGAAGTAAAGTCTTCCGAGAGAAAAAGACACGCGCTTCTTGATTTAGGTCAGGAAGTTTTCGTCCAGACCATTTGTAGAGTCTACGAAAAACCTTGAAAAGTTTTCTCGAAAATCAGCTGGAAATCCACGGACCTCAACATCAAACAGGGTCGCCAAGTGGTCAGACTTATCCTAACCATGTGAGGATCTATCTCGTACAATGGGGGGCACCGTGCAAATTAGCTTATAAGACTAATGAATCAGATCCCTAGAAAGGATAATCTCCTTAAAGATCAAAAAGCAGCTTTTAAGACTGATATTACTCAATCCTTGAGATTGACCTTAAAGATTGAGAATTCAAACTCATGGAATTCGATGATATCTAAACTCGAGCTTGAACGAGAAAATATTTTGATCAAAATTACAAACCGATTTGTTTTCTGAAAGCCTATTTTCAATGCGTTCATTACCATTGAACGTAAAATCTTAGGAATTCACCTGGAATTCATTAGGTCACCTAAACCAAATCGGGTGTCAACCGTAAGAACGGTGGTTGCATAGCATGGTCGAAGACAGGACCTTGTGCCAGACCAAAAAACTATAGGGTGATCTTTACTATTGCTCCTACAAAGGATAGTAATTGCATCCGACACGGTATAGACCATAATCAAAAGCATGTCACGGGACATTGCCTTAACAGTTGCTTGTTCGACGCTTTCCTTTACAACCGGACGGTAGTTTACCGAAAGGTAATATACGGTGCAAGTATACTGAACGTGTTGCTTTCCCAATACAAGGTTAGCAAGTGGGTGACATAAAACCGCAAGTTTTGAGCTAAATTTTTCAAATCTGAAACCCACAAAACCCACAAAAACAATTTTGCAAACACCGGTGAAGGGTTATTCCGGAAAACTTATCTAGGGTAAAAGCTAGATTTAATTTTCAAAAAATCAAATGTTTTCATAAAGATCCAATTTCTTTAAGGATCTAAATTTTCATAGTCATGTGGGACTGTAAACCACAACGTTACTATCATTGTTTATACCGCCAAATCAAAATTACTGATGTACAAAGTGTGAAGAATAAAGAAGTGATTCTAGTATTTTTATTTCAAGACTATATTACTTGACAAGCAACGCTCAAGTGTGGGAATATTTGATAATGCTAAAAACGAACATATATTTCATAGCATTATCCCTCAAGAAAGACAAGCTTTTGGTTGCAATTGTTCTATTTACAAGTAATATTCGTTTAAATAATAAAAGGTGAAGACAAAAGACATATTCGACGAATTGAAGACGCAAACGACCAAAAAGCTCAAAAGTACAAAGTACAATCAAAGTGGTTCAAATTATTGATGAGAAACGTCTAAAAGTTACAAGAGTACAAGCCGCAAAACGCAAAGTACAAGATATTAAATAGTACGAAAGGACGTTCAAAAATCCGGAACCGGGAACAGAGTCAACTCTCAACACGCGACGCAATGGACTAAAAATTACAAGTCAACTATGCACATGAATATAATATAATATATAATTAATTCTTAAAATTATATATATATATATATTATATCATATATTAAAACCGTCAGCAACAAGAAAACAAAGTTATGTGAGCTGTCCCTAGACTCCATGCGATCGCATGGAATATGCAAAGGAAGCCCATGCGATCGCATGGCCCCAAAAGTCTGGCCACATCTATAAAGTTCGCAGTTTTCGGACGAATTTTGCACACCTTTTTCTATCTACTCTATCTCTCGATATATATATATATATATATATATATATATATATATATATATACATTATAATTTTAATTTTAATTTAAGATTAATAATAATAAGGTTATGGAATGTTGTAAGTGTGTAAGTCAAAATTCTGTCCGTGTAAAAGTATTATATATACCGACCACAAAAGTCTTCAACACATATTTAATCAGAAACAACTGAATATGAGGCAGCGTAGGTGGATTGAATTATTGAATGATTACCACTTCGAGATTCGTTACCACCCGAAGAAGGCAAATGTGGTAGCCGACGCCTTGACCAGAAAGGACAGAGAACCCATTCGAGTAAAATCTATGAATATAATGATTCACACTAACCTTACTACTCAAATAAAGGAGGCGCAACAAGGAGTTTTAAAAGAGGGAAATTTAAAGGATGAATGCCCAAAGGATCGTAGAAGCATCTTAATATTCGGGAAGATGGAACCCGGTATAGGGCTGAAAGAATTTGGGTACCAAAATTTGGAGATATGAGAGAAATGGTACTTAGAGAAGCTCATAAAACCAGATACTCAATACATCCTGGAACGGGGAAGATGTACAAGGATCTCAAGAAACATTTTTGGTGGCCAGGTATGAAAGCCGATGTTGCTAAATACGTAGGGAATGTTTGACGTGTTCTAAGGTCAAAGCGGAGCATCAGAAACCATCAGGTCTACTTCAACAACCCGAAATCCCGAAATGGAAATGGGAAAACATTACCATGGATTTCATCACTAAATTGCCAAGGACTGCAAGTGGTTTTGATACTATTTGGGTAATAGTTGATCGTCTCACCAAATCAGCACACTTCCTACCAATAAGAGAAGATGACAAGATAGAGAAGTTAGCACGACTGTATTTGAAGGAAGTCGTCTCCAGACATGGAATACCAATCTCTATTATCTCTGATAGGGATGGCAGATTTATTTCAAGATTCTGGTAGATATTACAGCAAGCATTAGGAACTCGTCTAGACATGAGTACTGCCTATCATCTACAAACTGATGGGCAGAGCGAAAGGACGATGCAAACGCTTGAAGACATGCTACAAGCATGTGTTATTGATTTCGGAAACAGTTGGGATCGACATCTACCGTTAGCAGAAATTTCCTACAACAACAGCTACCATTCAAGCATTGAGATGGTGCCGTTTGAAGCACTTTATGGTAGAAAGTGCAGGTCTCCAATTTGTTGGAGTGAAGTGGGGGATAGACAGATTACGAGTCTGGAGATAATACAAGAAACTACCAAGAAGATCATCCAAATTCAACACCGGTTGAAAACCGCCCAAAGTCGACAAAAGAGCTACGCCGACATTAAAAGAAAAGATATAGAATTTGAAATTGGAAAGATGGTCATGCTTAAGGTTGCACTTTGGAAAGGCGTTGTTCCATTTGGTAAACGAGGGAAATTAAATCTAAGGTATATTGGACCATTCAAGATTATTGATCGTGTCGGACCAGTAGCTTACCGACTTGAGTTACCTCAACAACTCGCGGCTGTACACTTTCCACATCTCGAATTTGAAGAAATGTTTTGCTAAAGAAGATCTCACTATTCCGTTAGACGAAATCTAAATCAACGAATAACTTTAATTCATCGAAGAACCCGTCGAAATAATGGATCGTGAGGTTAAAAGACTTAAACAAAACAAGATACCAATTGTTAAGATTAATGGAATGCTCGTAGAGGACCCGAGTTCACCTGGGAATGAGAAGATCAGATAAAGAAGAAATACCCGCACTTATTTCCAGAAGATACGTCAACACCTCCAACTGCTTAAAATTTCAGGACGAAATTTATTTAACGGGTAGGTACTGTAGTGACCCAAACTTTTCCATGTTTATATATATTAAATGAAATTGATATTTACATGATTAAGTGTTTCCAACATGTTAAGCAATCAAATTTGTTAAGACTTGAAATAGGTTTCATATAGACAATTGACCACCCAAGTTGACCGGTGATTCACGAACGTTAAAACTTGTAAAAACTATACGATGACATATATATGATTATATATATAGTTAACATGATATTATGATAAGTAAGTATCTCATTAAGTATTTTAACAATGAGTTATATACATAAAATTGAGTTTATTGAATTAAGAAACTCGAAACGATATATATAACGATTATCGTTATAACAACGTGTTACTAAATACATATGAATCATATTAAAATATTGATACACTATGTTTAATCATGATAAATGATAAGTAAACATGTCATTATGTATATTAACAATGAACTACATATGTAAAAACAAGACTACTAACTTAAGGTTTTCGAAACGAGACATATATGTAACGATTATCGTTGTAACGACATTTAAATGTATATATATATATATATATATATATATATATATATATATATATATATATATATATATATATATATATATATATAATATTAAGATATAGTAATATATCATAATATCATGATAATATAATAATTTAACATCTCATTAGATATAATAAACATCAGGTTAACAACATTTAACAAGATCGTTAACTTAAAGGTTTCAAATCAACATTTACATGTAACGACTAACGATGACTTAACGACTCAGTTAAAATGTATATACATGTAGTGTTTTAATATGTATTCATACACTTTTGAAAGACTTCAAGACACTTATCAAAATACTTCTACTTAACAAAAATGCTTACAATTACATCCTCGTTCAGTTTCATCAACAATTCTACTCGTATGTACCCGTATTCGTACTCGTACAACACACAGCTTTTAGATGTATGTACTATTGGTATATACACTCCAATTATCAGCTCTTAGTAGCCCATGTGAGTCACCTAACACATGTAGGAACCATCATTTCGCAACTAGCATGAAATATCTCATAAAATTACAAAAATATGAGTAATCATTCATGACTTATTTACATGAAAACAAAATTGCACATCCTTTATATTTATTCCATATACCAACGACCAAAAATACCTACAAACACTTTCGTTCTTCAATTTTCTTCATCTAAGTGATCTCTCTCAAGTTCTATCTTCAAGTTCTAAGTGTTCTTCATAAATTCTATAAGTTCTAGTTTCATAAAATCAACAATACTTCCAAGTTTGCTAGCTTACTTCCAATCTTGTAAAGTGATCATCCAACTTCAAGAAATCTTTCTTATTTACAATAAGATATCTTTCTAATACAAGGTAATACTCATATTCAAACTTTGATTCAATTCCTATAACTATAACAATCTTATTTCGAGTGGAAATCTTACTTGAACTTGTTTTCGTGTCATGATTCTGCTTCAAGAACTTTCAAGCCATCCAAGGGTCCTTTGAAGCTAGATCTATTTTTCCCATTTCAACTAGGTTTATCCACAAAACTTGAGGTAGTAATGATGTTCATAACATCATTCGATTCATATATATAAAACTACCTTATTCGAAGGTTTAAACTTGAAATCACTAGAACATAGTTTAGTTAATTCTAAACTTGTTCACAAACAAAAGTTAATCCTTCTAACTTGACTTTTAAAATCAACTAAACACATGTTCTATATCTATATGATATGCTAACTTAATGATTTAAAACCGGAAAACACGAAAAACACCGTAAAACCGGATATACGCCGTTGTAGTAACACCGTGGGCTGTTTTGGGTTAGTTAATTAAAAACTATGATAAACTTTGATTTAAAAGTTATTCTTCTGGGAAAATGATTTTTCTTATGAACATGAAACTATATCCAAAAATCATGGTTAAACTCAAAGTGGAAGTATGTTTTCCAAAATGGTCATCTAGACGTCGTTCTTTCGACTGAAATGACTACCTTTACAAAAATGACTTGTAACCTGTAGATACGACTATAAACTTATACTTTTTCTGTATAGATTCATAAATTTAAGTTCAATATGAAACCATAGCAATTGGATTCACTCAAAACGGATTTAAAACGAAGAAGTTATGGGTAAAACAAGATTGGTTATTTTTGCTTGTTGTAGCTATGTGAAAATTGGTAACAAATCTATATTAATCATATCCTAGATAACTTATATTGTATTATACATGTATTCTAATATATTATGTAATCTTGGGATACCATAGACACGTATGCAAATGTTTTGACATATCATATCGACCCATCTATATATATTATTTGGAACAACCATAGATACTCTATATGCAGTAATGTTGGAGCTAGCTATACAGGGTTGAGGTTGATTCAAAAAATATATATAGTTTGAGTTGTGATCTAGCCTGAGACGTGTATACACTGGGTCGTGGATTGATTCAAGATAATATATATCGATTTATTTCTGTACATCTAATTATGGACAACTAGTTATAGGTTACTAACAAGGACAGCTGACTTAATAAACTTAAAACAGTAAAACGTATTAAAAATGTTGTAAATATATTTTGAACATACTTTGATATATATGTACATATTTGTTATAGGTTCGTGAATCGACCAGTGGCCAAGTCTTACTTCCCGACGAAGTAAAAATCTGTGAAAGTGAGTTATAGTCCCACTTTTAAAATCTAATATTTTGGGATGAGAATAAATGCAGTTTTATAAATGTTTTATGAAATAGACACAAGTAAATGAAACTACATTATATGGGTGAATGATCGAAGACGAATATGTCCTTTTTTCTTGGTAGCCTAAGAATTAGTAAACCGATCTACTAATTGACGCGAATCTTAAAGATAGATCTATTGGGCCTAACGAACCCCATCCAAAGTACCGAATGCTTTAGTACTTCGAATTCGTTTTTATCATGTCCGAAGGATTTCCCGGAATGATAGGGGATATTCTTATATGCATCTTGTTAATGTCGGTTATCAGGTGTTCACCATATGAATGATTTTTATCTCTATGTATGGGATGTATATTGAAATATGAAATCTTGTGGTCTATTATTATGATTTGATAATATATAGGTTAAACCTATAACTCACCAACATTTTTGTTGACGTTTTAAGCACGTTTATTCTCAGGTGATTATTAAGAGCTTCCACTGTTGCATACTAAAATAAGGACAAAATTTGGAGTCAATGCTTGTATGATATTATGTAAAAACTGCATTCAAGAAACTTATTTTTGATGTAATATATTCTTATTGTAAACCATTATGTAATGGTCGTGTGTAAACGGTATATTTTAGATTATCATTATTTGATAATCTACGTAATGCTTTTTAAACCTTTATAGATAAAATAAAGGTTATGGTTGTTTTAAAAATGAATGCAGTCTTTGAAAAACGTCTCATATAGAGGTCAAAACCTCGCGACGAAATCAATTAATATGGAACGTTTATAATCAATATGAACGGGACATTTCATTTGAGATATGAGCTAATATGTTACCGAGGGGTAGAGGAAAAATTTTGATTTTTTCTAAAATTTTCTGACAAATTTCGTTCAAAATCGTGCGTTTTTGGGTGATTTTTCGGGCCGAAAAAATTTTCTGTCGTGAAAATTTAAATCTCGCGTAAAAACTTTAAATTTTTTTTCTTCCGAACTTTATAAGGGTTTCATGTAGGAGGTTTTCAGGCTGAATGTATTCGTGCATTGGTTTTCGAGCAGGGAGTTTTTGTGTAAAGTTTTCGAGCAGATGATTTCAAACAAGTTCTCGAGCAGGAAGATTTTCGAGCAGGAATTTCAAGCAGAATTTTCGAGCATGATTTTCTAGCAAAGTTTTTCGAGCACAAAGTTGAAAGTTTTCGAGCACAGTTTCACTGAAGTTTTCGAGCACTATTAAACTATGTTTTCAGGCACTAGTTTTCGAGCAGGTTAATTTTTCGAGTGTATACCAGTTTTTCGCGCACTGTTCTGTCAATCTTGTCCCTTTTGTACCTTGTACTTTTTATGACACAACAAGGTCAAAGATGCTTTTCGTGGGTAATATCCACAAAATAAATAATTTTCGGTGGGTATTATCCAAGGGACAAAATTATGGAGCCAAAACTAAGTCAAACTTGGAGCCAAAATTATGAGGTTTTCGGGCAAAATAGTGCACAATCACAAGATTTCGAGCACAAAAAGTGGTTTTCGAGCAAGAATTTTGCACATGTTAATGTTTTCGAGCATAAGTATCTGATAAGTTTCAAGTTTCTGAGCAAGAAAAATCGAGTTTTAAAGCACTAATTACAAATTTTCTAGCATACAACACATTAAATCAGTTAATTTCACAAAATTAAACATGTTGTTCATATTAAATTAGTAAGTAGCAGCGGTTAGTTCACAGATTCAAGCAAATTTAACACCTTAAAGCTTCAACTGTTGTCTTAAAAAAACGAGGTTTTACATATGTAAGTTTCAAGTTTTCATAATAAGAGTAACATAAATTCGAAAGAATCTGTTGAAGTTTTAGGGTGTAAAAATTAGTTCAAGTGGTTAAAGAACACATATAAGATATGATAAGCACTAAAACCAACAAGAATATGATAGTGAGTTGAGTTTTCGAGTTACCAAAACCGAAAGTGAGCACAAACACTTCAAGAACGCGATGGAGACCTTCAAGCAACGGATCTTCTATGCAAAGAGCTTAGACCCGCTCTGATACCAATTGTTAGTCCCAATATGAAGATTACCGATCGGTTTTGTGAAGTATTAGTGGGTTTGGGTTGTTTAGATATGATAAGAACTAGAGAAAGTAATACTTGAGAGAATAACTAGAACATTATCATTAACTCAACTAGTTACAAATGAGAGTGGGAGGTTGCTTTTATACTAGCAACCTCTAAGTGGTAACTTGACATGGTAAGTTACATTTACCATGGTAAACTAGTTAAAATACATTAATAAGTAAGCTAACTATTACATCAACACTAACTAAAACCGCATGCCACATATAATAGACAATATTCATTGTTAACAGATATTATAGGACTCTTATTCATGGATTTCATAAACTTATTAGGACCCTTTTTAAGAATCCTAACATGTTTTTTAGGACCCTTAAATAAAGTGCTTATATGTTTTAAATGTTAGAAGTCACATTATATGACCCTATAATAAAGTCCTAATATGTTCATGGGACCCTTCTTATGGGTTCTTAATGATATTATAGGACTCTTATTCATGAGTTTCACAAACTTTTTTCAGCTTTTAGGACCCTTTTTAAAGATCCTAATATGTTTTTTAGGATCCTTAAATAAAGTCCTTATATGTTTTAAAATATTAGAAATCACATTATATGAACCTATAATAAGGTCCTAATATGTTCATGGGACCTTTCCTAAGGGTCCTTAATGATATTATAGAACCCTTATTCATGGGTTTCATAAACTTTTTTCAGCTATTAGAACCATTTTTAAAGATCCTAATATGTTTTATAGGACTCTTGAATAAAGTACTTATATGTTTTAATATATTAGATGTCACATTATATGACCCTATAATAAGGTCCTAATATGTTCATGGGACCTTTCGTAAGGGTTCTTATACATTTTTTTAAAATCCTTTTGTAATAAGGTCCTAATATGTTGTTAGGACCCTTATTAGTCTTTTGGGACATCACCCTGGGAGAACCCTTTCGTTAAGGGTCCTATCAGCTCAAAAGTCCTATTAAAGTACATAATAGAACCTTTTTAGGGGGTCCTAAAAGGCCGTTTTTCTTGTAGTGGAAATTTTTCAAAATCAATCTACTCAAATGACAACAAAAAAGTTTGGACGTCTCACTAACAAAGGTGTTTTTCATTCACAGGTTATTATCCAAACTTGAATTACAAGTCTGTATGGGTTCCTAAGTCAAAGACTAAGAAAGTAGCAAACTAAAACAAGAAATCTGCTAGTCGACCTAGGAAGTCATCACATATATTTCAATTTTCTTCTGTGAACAAAACTTCTACTTAGAATAAGTTGTGTGTTAAGACTGCTGATGATCATGTAAAACTTGATATTGCTTATGATGCTTCATGTAGTGTGCTTTTAAATGATGCTTTAATGTCTAAATTGCATGATGCATTACGTGATACATTTATTTGTGATCCAAAGTTTGTTGCTGGTACTAACCGTAGAGGATCCAACAAACTTTGGGTACCTAAACTCTAGGAAACTTAATGTTTATAGGGTTTCGACGTCTGTGTTTAGTATATCGACTCCGGTTGTTCTCGGCACATGACATGCGATAAATCCTTGCTTGTCAATTATGTTGACAAATTTCTAGGAACGATTAAATTTGGAAATAATGAGATTGCAGCAATAACGGGTTATGGAGATTATGTGAAAAATGGCATAACAATCAAAAGGGTCTCGTATGTTGAGGGTTTGGGGTGCAGTTTGTTTAGTGTCAGTCAATTCTGCGACGGAGATCTCAAAGTTCTTTTTGAACATCGTCAATGCTTGGTGCAATCGACCGATGAAAATGATCTCCTTGTCAGAAAACGTTGTGCTTCACTATACACTATTGACCTCAATGATGCACCATCACATAGAAACATGTGTTTGGCTACTCGTTCCACAAAAGAAAATTCGTGGTTATGGCATCACCGGATGTCACACCTGAATTACAAGGGTATCAATCGACAGGTCTCTAAAGACTTGGTTGATGGTATTCCTAGCTTTAAATATGATAAGCATCATGTGTGTCCATCATGTGCAATGGATAAGCTGAAACGGACTAATCATCCGCTTAAGCAAATCCCCAATACTTCAACATCTTTGCACTTATTGCATAAGGACTTATGTAGACCCATGAGGGTTTCTAGCCTCAGTGGCTGGAAACATGTGCTTGTCATTTTAGATGACTATACTTGATATACATGGATTTTTCTTTTGCGGACCAAATCTGAAACCCCCGCCATTATCATTGAGTTCATCAAGAAAACTCAATGATCTTTTAACAAACATGTTAAGAGCATCAGAACTGATAATGGGACGGAATTTGAAAATGACCTGCTTGATAGTTATTTGAAAGACCAAGGCATTAAACATCAGTTCTCTGCTGCAAGGACCCCTAACAGAATGGAGTAGTCGAGCGACGTAATCGTACGTTGTGCAAGGCAGCTAAAACGATGCTCGCCTACTCCAAACTACCTCTGAAAATGTGGGGGTATTGCAACTTCTTGTTATACCCAAAATCGTTGTATCATAAACAAACGTTTTGATAAGACTCCTTATGAGTTGCTATATGGTAGATGCCCTAATGTCAAATATTTCCGTGCATTTAGTTGTATATGCTATGTGCTTAACGATTTTGACAGCCTCGGAAAGTTTGTTCCTCATGGCGATGAGGCCATATTTCTCGATACTCGCCAAACAAGGTTGCTTATTGTGATGACCCGGGAATTTCCGATCAAATTTAAACTTAATCTTTATATGTTTCCGACACGATAAGCAAAGTCTGTAATGTTGAGTCTCGAAAACTTTGAAACTAGGTTCATATATTCAATTGACTTTTGACTATTCCGACAATTCACTAATAATTTTGTGTACACAAATATGTAAATATATATATATATACATGTATGAATGCTATACAAAAATAATATTATAAATATCATAATATACATAAAATAATTAATAAATATTAAAGATTCAAATCATTATGTAATAAGTAAATATGATACAATCAATAAATTGTATAAGTAACTACAAGTTAAAAATATAGTTATTAACATAATTATTATTATGATGACTAAAGAAAAATGTTAATAATAACATTATTTGTGACGACCCGTAAATTTCCGACCAAATTTAAACTTAATCTTTATATGTTTTTGACACGATAAGCAAAGTCTGTAATGCTGAGTCTCGAAAACTTTGGAACAGTTACATGAATGCATTTGACCTTTGATTATTTTCCGATGATTCACGAACAACTAATTTTAAATAGAATTGTGTGTATATATTTGTATTGAAAAGTTATTATTTTTTTTGTTATCTGTCCACTTCACCTCCTACTTGAAATTAGAATGAGAGCATTTTAATTTTATTTTCTCCATTACACGTTTAAATTTTTCTTTATAATTCTGTATTCATATCCACTAGCTTAGTTAATAATTAATATATATACATGCATATGTTGACAAATATCACCAATTATTATTACAACCTTTTTCCTTCAACAAACCACTTGTGAAATAATAACATTTTGTGATAATTGATTTGTGATTGAACATTTTTGTGTTTACTTTATGTTGTATTCATCAACTTGAGGGATATAGATATATTATATACATACATCCATAACTTATAAGACACACACATATATTCATTTGTTTGCATAAGTCTTCTCCTGTCTAATCACCTTTCCACCTTGCTTTTCTTTCTCCAACAAACAATTTGGGGATATATGTTGCTCATTGTGTACGTACAATTAAAATAACAAACTCATTTTTCCACTAGCTTAATACATCCGTCAATTATTAATTGAGATCATGGATTACTGTTCCTAATTGATTACTATATATCAATTTATCAATGTCTTTATCTATCTGTTATATATTCATGATGCATACATTCACATATGCATAACCTCCTTTATGTGTTATAATCAACTAGCTATCTATCACTTTCTTCCTCTTGTCCACACAACAAATAAATCAACAAATTCTTCACTGTACTTAATTGATCTAATTGATTGAGATTACTGTTTCAAATTCCTACTTTCGGTTTCATATCCCTATCATCTATCTCTATCTATCAATATATATCCCACTTTATATAACCTTATCGATCCTATATTCTATACCTATATGTATATACATAGCCTAGAAATTTGAACACCAAAAGCAACCATCAATTGTCTTTCTTCTTCCTTTCCATCACCCTTCAAGTGATCAATTCACCACAATCTCATTCACCTCTTCTGACTTAAACTCTAAACACACCTTCGACAACTACCTTTATCTCTACTAACGTAACACCTTTTAAACATATACCAATCTTTTGTTAACGACATTGTGTACAAACCCATTTAATCATCACCGTGGTTCACCACCACCTTTGATCATCATCTTCATCAATCATCACCAATGAAATTACAACGTTCGATCATGCTCATCAAAACCGAATACCACCAAGCTACTGTAAGTAAATGTATATTATCATACACCATTCAACACCCTACACCCATGATCTACAACCACCACCTTTCTTAAATTTTTCTTTCTAGGTTGTTTCTCGTTGTAATTCACAATATAAACCATCACATTACTACTCGATTTACTTGTTTTGCTTGATGCCGTTACCTACTATTTGCAGCCGTAAACAGTCCCACAAAACCACCTCACAACCACCATAAACATCACCACAATCAAGAACGACTCTCACAACCACCTCACTCTCTCCTCTCTCTCTTAAATTTTTTTTTTTTGTTTCGTTAACCTTGAAAGCCATTATCATTCCTGCCATCGATTTATCACCACTATTGTGTTAATGCTGCTTCTCGTATATTAAGCTAACTGTTTCCATCATGCCTGTTTTCTCTTATGATTGATCAACACTACAAACCATGAATGAAACTGCTGTTGCCCTTGATTATTGCAGTTATGATAATTGTTTTCTATTTCTTTGAACCCAAAAATCGAACAACTCATCTGAACACTGCTGCAACTCTCATTTCTGTTACAGTCTAACTCATGATTAATAAATAAATGATTGTTGTTGCTTTAGTGGTCGACCAAGGACTGCAATCATTCGTTCCTTTATTTTTTATTTTTATAAACCTAATACCTTTTGACTTGGGTTAGTGAACTATCTAGGGGATCCAATGAGACAAACAAATAGACTATTATATGGATTACTTTAAACTAGTCAGACTACTATGATTTACAACTCACGAATGCATAATTGCCATCAAATTGGGTTTTCTTCTGTTCGATTAATAAAGGAAATGGACGAAGAAAAGTGAAAACGATAAATACTTCGTTGGTTATATTAATGATTATAATTATGAACGTATAATAATAACGATTAGGATTGTTTAGGTAAATAATGATGATGACGATTTGGTGATAGTATGAGTAAGAACTGTGATGAATGATGATGGTAATGACATGAAATGATGGTGTTGTGTAATGAACTATGTATTAGCGATTAAGATTATGATGATGGATATTATTAGTTAATGAAGATGATTCATGATTATGAGGATGGGATTATAATACATGATATAACGATGATGAAGATGAGCCGAAGCTTTAAACCTGCTATTGCCGTCTTTTTTTTTTGTTTCTTTTCTAATTCCTGGCTTAGATTGAGAACATAACAAGTCCATTCTTGGGCTTGATTAAGTTAATTTTTGGGTTTGTTACTTTTTACTGTTGGGCCGAGACTGGATGTTGCTGATGGCCCGAAATTGTAATTGGGCCGAGAGCTGTGAATTAGATATTGGGACGGGTTAATATTGTTGGACAAGGAGAAATAAAAGGGAAAAACTAATATGAAAGAATGGTTAAGGGGTGTGTTGGTGAACGGGAGGTCGCGGGTTCGAGCCTGGACTAGGGCAAATTTTTTTTGGGAAAACTTGTTACTTTGAGGTAGTTGCTATTATTATTTATTATTATTATTATTATTATTATTATTATTATTATTATTATTATTATTATTATTATTATTATTATTTATTATCGTTATTATTATTATTATTATTATTATTATTATTATTATTAGTATTATTATTATTATTATTATTATTATTATTATTATTAACATTATTTATCTAAGAAATATTAGATACATAAAAATATATTTGATACATAATATATTAGTATTACATAAAATTATAGAATAAACGTATTAACACTAATTATATAAATATTTACATATAATAAATTAATGATTTTCAACATAATACTAATCACGTATATATATAAAACTATCTAAATATTAATTATTTTAAATGAATATACAAACTAAATATATAAGATATATAATTTAAGATATAATATATAAATTTGTTTGACTACAATTATGTGTGTTAATATATATATACAAATGATATAGGTTCGTGAATCCGAGGCCAACCCTGCATTGTTCAGTTGTTCAATATCATTATATGTATTTTTACTACAAAATACATTAGGTGAGTTTCATTTCCCTTTTTACTCTTTACATTTTTGGGCTGAGAATACATGCAAATGCTTTATTAACTGTTTTACAATATTTATATGTGTGAGTTTCATTTGCCCTTTTTACTCTTTACATTTTTGGGCTGAGAATATGCTTTAATAACTGTTTTACAATATTTATATGCGTGAGTTTCATTACACCCTTTTAAATGCTTTTGCAATATATATTTTTGGGACTGAGAATACATGCGCTTTTATAAATGTTTTACGGAATAGACACAAGTAATCAAAACTACATTCTATGGTTGAATTATCAAAATTGAATATGCCCTTTTAATTAAGTCTGGTAATCTAAGAATTAGGGAACAGACACCCTAATTGACGCGAATCCTAAAGATAGATCTATCGGGCCCAACAAGCCTCATCCAAAGTACCGGATGCTTTAGTACTTCAAAATTTATATCATGTCCGAAGGAGGATCCCGGAATGATGGGGATATTCCTATATGCATATTGTGAATGTCGGTTACCAGGTGTTCAATCCATATGAATGATATTTTTGTCTCTATGCATGGGACGTGTATTTATGAGAAATGGAAATATGAAATCTTGTGATCTATTAAAATTATGAAATGATTATTTATGTTAAACTAATGAACTCACCAACCTTTTGGTTGACACTTGAAAGCATGTTTCTTCTCAGGTATGAAAGAAATCTTCCGCTGTGCATTTGCTCATTTTAGAGATATTACTTGGAGTCATTCATGACATATTTCAAAAGACGTTGCATTCGAGTCGTCGCGTTCATCAAGTTTATTATTAAGTCAATTATAGTTAGACATATTATGAAATGGTATGCCTGCCGTCAACTTTTGATGTAATGAAAGATTGTCTTTTCAAAAACGAATGTAATGTTTGTAAAATGTATCATATAGAGGTCAAGTACCTCGCGATGTAATCAACTGTTGTGAATCGTTTATAATCGATATGGACTTCGTCCGGATGGATTAGGACGGGTCTCTACAGGTGGTATCAGAGCGGTGGTCTTAGCGAACCATGTCTTGCATTAGTGTGTCTAACTGATTGTTGTTTAGATGCATTAGTGAGTCTGGACTTCGACCGTGTCTGCATGTCAAAAGTTTTGCTTATTATTTCGTGTCGAAAAATTACCTGCTTATCATTCTTAGGGAATCACTTGCTTATCATTCTTAATCTAAACATATCTTACTGCCTGGATTGCAGGAATAGTGTATAGACAAAATTCATATCTTAGCGTATCTGCTACTTCATATCTTAGCGTATCTGTCACTGTAACTTTGCCTGAAAGCTTCCGTAGATTCCTCCGTAACTTATGGGATTTTAGTATTATATATGCATATGTAAATTATGTATTGCAGGATACTAATCTACATCCTATAATCTATTTCTTATCAAAAATCCTTCATCTGATCGTACGAGATGAATCCCTTAACCAGTTCGAGTCCCTTAGATTTCGATAGCTATTCCGATAGTTATTCCGACAACTATTCCGACATGGATATTCACCTAAGCTCCGGAAGCAGCGTCACCTGAATGAATCAATCAATTAGCCATCCCCAATTCATCTGATGGGTTCGTAGTCTACTTAATCATTGGAGATAAGAAGAAGCGATCCCTTTCATCCACCATAATTTCCTCTGGGCGAAGAACCTGAAGAATTCACCGGCGAACCAATCCGAAACACCATTTTCTCTCTTATTTCCAGAGTATCTCGCCACGACTATATCACAAGTCAGATTTAAAACCTTATTCATTCGCTCGTTCATACCGACAATCATCCCTGAGTAATAAAGTCAATGAGTTTCGTGCCCGAGTTGTAGCCTTGGAAAATATGGTGCAAAATGTACCAGCTTCAATAACATCAACAGCATCAACTATACCACCAGCAACAACACAAACCACAACAACACACGCCTCAACATCACAATCGGTACCCCGAGCATAATCATCGTTCTACATGACGTTCTGCATCATTTATCTTCGTTCAACATGGCGAATATGTAATCTCTAATGTTTTAGAGATTATATATTCTTGCTCTAACGTAAATCAAATGAGTTTAATATCATATTAACTCATTAAATCCATGATTGCATCTGAAGAAAATATATATACAAGTATATTTTCATAAAGATTGTAATTAAAAATTCTTTCGTACAAACTGTTAATGGTGAAAATATTTTAACAGGTAGGTAATACCCGAGGAAAATTTAGATTTCACTTTAATAAGTTACACAGTACATTCGACAAAGCCGATTCAACAGTCATTTACTACCCTACTTACAACCACCGATATACGTATCCGTTCACCGCAGAATAACTATTTTCATTCAATTTCATATTTGGATTTTGACCTATCAGAATCTAACAAGTGGCATAATGAAGAAAACATTTGACGAAATAAAAATTTGATAGAAACAAACAAATTAACTACAAAAAATTTTGTTAAGAATCCACACTAACTAGTCCTAGCTAATTGTTCCTAGCTAACTAATTACATTTTATTTATCGCAATTTAATTATCACAATTTACATTCTCGCAATTTTATTTATCGTCATTTAATTTCTATTATTTACTTTACGTACTTTATAGTTATTTAATTTTTGTTATTTATTTTACGCACTTTAAATATCGGGACACGTATACAAGGTTTTGACATATCATATCGACGCATTTATATATATTATTTGGAATAACCATAGACACTCTATATGCAGTAATGATCGAGTTCTCTATACAGGGTTGAGGTTGATTCTACAATAATATATATAATTTGAGTTGTGATCGAGTCTGAGACATGTACACGGGTTACGATACGTATTAATTAATTCAAATATTATAAATTAAACTATATATGAATTATTGGACTGTTAATTGTGGAATATCGACTGTGGACTATCAAGATTGGACAATTAAAAATGAATTAAAATATTGATGATAATATATGAAACTAAACATCTCTTCAAGTTTGCCACTTGATTTCCTCTTAAACCGCATTTGTATCTTGACGATTACAATCTGCGTTCAAACCTTTCATGATTCTTGAAAACACCTCAATCGAGAGGATGAACCAACCGCACTTCATCTACGGGAGAAAAGATTGGTACATATAGTTATTCACTTGAAAACACTCGAAACTTGAGTAAACATTTAACACGTATCTTTATTAGCTCCTTTGGCGTTGTTATTACCGAAAATCACTTTGCAATCCCTTTCCAAAGTAGATAATTTTGTCACAGCTTCAGCAAATCAATTTTGACTTTTCAATCGAATAATCTTTATTAAAACCTTGATATATATATATTCGTGCTCTTTTATTGTTATCGGGGAACCTTTTGTATTCCACTATATTACCATCAGCGTTTAATCATCTAAAAAAAAAAAAAAAAACTCAATTCTCCTGAAACCACCTCGGATTGATAACCGATGATTCAGATATGGCTGCATTAAATGCAGAGGAAACAACAAAATTATAGATGGTCAAAATGGCCAAAAGTTTGATGATAAAGAATGGAGTGTTGGGAACGCTCGATAGAAAATTTGGTACTGAAAAACGAATTGAGCTAACCATGAAGGAGACCAAGGACAAATACAAGGACCAAACCCTATATTCAAAGAATCCAGGTAATTCTGGATCCGATGAAATCTTTAGAGAATATCTTGCTCCGAAGTCATGTTAAAATCTTGCGAAAAATTTTTCTTCATCAACTTTCGAACTTTGCAATTCCAAAATATCATCATAAATATCTTCGATATTTCTGAGGATATTTTCATAAATAATCTTGTCCGAAATTATTTATCTATTCGTGCTATCTGTGTTACATCATAATGGAAACTATTCTAGTTACTAAAGTTCCTTGAAATTCGAGTTTAAATTATGAATGATTTGTGGAGAAGTGTTGGGAATTGAAGCATGTGTTAGTATAATATAATGACACCCGACCAACGTGATTATATTATAGTAAGTCATGCTGAATTTCTAAATGGAATGTGATGATTCACTGATCATAACGTCATCATACGCCATGTTACACGATTCTTACATTCTATCTAATATATAAACATATCAAGAAAATAATTTCTTGATAGTTCTATCTTTTCTCTTATATTCTGGTAATTTAAACCATCAAGATCGTGCTATCACAATTTCTCTCTTAGAACGTTAGTCTTGTTTATTCAAAACTTCATACCTACGAATTCTGGACCATTATTCGCTTTACTAAAGGTCGAGAGGAGAATAAAAAGGCAAAGAGCTCCAAAATATAAGAGAAAATATAAAGTCCAATAACAACATGGAAGTCACAAATCGTGGATATTAATACGAATAGCAATATAAAGACTCGGGAGAACTAAAAATACTATAAACCCAAGAGCATAGTAGAAGTAGACAGATTCATCCAGTGGTAGATGAAAAAGGAGAATGACAGATATGAAAGTCAGGAATATATCCAGAATTTAAAACTGGATGAAGCATATTTACTGATAATTTGGAAATATGGATTAAAGTATAGAAAATGGGAGTGGTGAAAAATATTGGAACGGGAAAAGTTTAATTTATAATGGAAATATCAGGCAGAGTAATCGAGGCAGATCACCGTATTTAATTATAGAGATCTTAATTTCCTTATTCGTCAAAGAATCAGATCTTATAGATTTTCAAGATTTTCTTTTAAATCCCTTGAATTCCGGACTTCAAATGTGACTCCGTCAAAAGCTAAATCTCTATCTCAATCTTCACTTGTACGCTTCACATAATCGAATTGTTTTGTCTATATTAATCAATGATGATAAAACTCTAATTTCTAACTTGTATGCGTCATGAAAACATATTTATTGTTAGCCATGACCACCTCACTCAAATTTCGGGACGAAATTTCTTTAACGGGTAGGTACTGTGACGACCCGGAAATTTCCGACCAAATTTAAACTTAATCTTTATATGTTTTCGACACGATAAGCAAAGTCTGTAATGCTGAGTCTCGAAAACTTTGGAACAATTACATGAATGCATTTGACCTTTGATTATTTCCCGACGATTCACGAACATCTAATTTTAAATAGAATTGTGTGTATATATTTGTATTGAAAAGTTATTATTTTTTTTGTTATCTGTCCACTTCACCTCCTACTTGAAATTAGAATGAGAGCATTTTAATTTTATTTTCTCCATTACACGTTTAAATTTTTCTTTATAATTCTGTATTCATATCCACTAGCTTAGTTAATAATTAATATATATATATACATGTATATGTTGACAAATATCACCAATTATTATTACAACCTCTTTCCTTCAACAAACCACTTGTGAAATAATAACATTTTGTGATAATTGATTTGTGATTGAACATTTTTGTGTTTACTTTATGTTGTATTCATCAACTTGAGGGATATAGATATATTATATACATACATCCATAACTTATAAGACACACACATATATTCATTTGTTTGCATAAGTCTTCTCCTATCTAATCACCTTTCCACCTTGCTTTTCTTTCTCCAACAAACAATTTGGGGATATATGTTGCTCATTGTGTACGTACAATTAAAACAACAAACTCATTTTTCCACTAGCTTAATACATCCGTCAATTATTAATTGAGAACATGGATTACTGTTCCTAATTGATTACTATATATCAATTTATCAATGTCTTTATCTATCTGTTATATATTCATGATGCATACATTCACATATGCATAACCTCCTTTATGTGTTATAATCAACTAGCTATCTATCACTTTCTTCCTCTTGTCCACACAACAAACAAATCAACAAATTCTTCACTGTACTTAATTGATCTAATTGATTGAGATTACTGTTTCAAATTCCTACTTTCGGTTTCATATCCCTATCATCTATCTCTATCTATCAATATATATCCCACTTTATATAACCTTATCGATCCTATATTCTATACATATATGTATATACATAGCCTAGAAATTTGAACACCAAAAGCAACCATCAATTGTCTTTCTTCTTCCTTTCCATCACCCTTCAAGTGATCAATTCACCACAATCTCATTCACCTCTTCTGACTTAAACTCTAAACACACCTTCGACAACTACCTTTATCTCTACTAACGTAACACCTCTTAAACATATACCAATCTTTTGTTAACGGCATCGTGTACAAACCCATTTAATCATCACCTTGGTTCACCACCACCTTTGATCATCATATTCATCAATCATCACCAATGAAATTACTACGTTCGATCATGCTCATCAAAACCGAATACCACCAAGCTACTGTAAGTAAATGTATATTATCATACACCATTCATGTAATGACCCAAACTTTTCCATGTTTATATATATTAATTGAGATTGATATTTACATGATTAAATGTTTCCAACATGTTAAACAATCAAACTTGTTAAGACTTGATTAATTGAAATATGTTTCATATAGACAATTGACCACCCAAGTTGACCGGTGATTCACGAACGTTAAAACTTGTAAAAACTATACAATGACATATATATGGTTATATATATAGTTAACATGTTTTTATTATAAGTATGTATCTCATTAGGTATTTTAACAATGAGTTATATACATAAAAATGAGACTATTAATTTAAGAAACTCGAAAACGATATATATAACGATTATCGTTATAACAACGTCTTACTAGGTACATATGAATCATATTAAGATATTGATACACTTGGTTAATTATGTTAAATGATAAGTAAATATATTATTAAGTGTATTAACAATGAAATACATATGTAAAAATAAGACTACTAACTTAATGATTTCGAAACAAGACATATATGTAACGATTATCGTTGTAACGACATTTAACTGTATATACATCATACTAAGATATATTATATATCATAATATCATGATAATATAATAATTTAACATCTCATTTGTTATAATAAACAATGGGTTAACAACATTCAACAAGATCGTTAACCTAAAGGTTTCAAAACAACATATACATGTAACGATTAACGATGACTTAACGACTCAGTTAAAATGTATATACATGTAGTGTTTTAATATGTATTCATAAACTTTTGAAAGACTTCAAGACACTTATCAAAATACTTCTACTTAACAAAAATGCTTACAATTACATCCTCGTTCAGTTTCATCAACAATTCTACTCGTATGCACCCGTATTCGTACTCGTACAATACACAGCTTTTAGATGTATGTACTATTGGTATATACACTCCAATGATCAGCTCTTAGCAGCCCATGTGAGTCACCTAACACATGTGGGAACCATCATTTGGCAACTAGCATGAAATATCTCATAAAATTACAAAAATATGAGTAATCATTCATGACTTAATTACATGAAAACAAAATTACATATCCTTTATATCTAATCCATACACCAACGACCAAAAAAACCTACAAACACTTTCATTCTTCAATTTTCTTCATCTAATTGATCTCTCTCAAGTTCTATCTTCAAGTTCTAAGTGTTCTTCATATATTTTACAAGTTCTAGTTACATAAAATCAAGAATACTTTCAAGTGTGCTAGCTCACTTCCAATCTTGTAAGGTGATCATCCAACCTCAAGAAATCTTTGTTTCTTACAGTATGTTATCATTCTAATATAAGGTAATAATCATATTCAAACTTTGGTTCAATTTCTATAACTATAACAATCTTATTTCAAGTGATGATCTTACTTGAACTTGTTTTCGTGTCATGATTCTGCTTCAAGAACTTCGAGCCATCCAAGGATCCATTGAAGCTAGATCCATTTTTCTCTTTTCCAGTAGGTTTATCCAAGGAACTTAAGGTAGTAATGATGTTCATAACATCATTCGATTCATACATATAAAACTATCTTATTCGAAGGTTTAAACTTGTAATCACTAGAACATAGTTTAGTTAATTCTAAACTTGTTCGCAAACAAAAGTTAATCCTTCTAACTTGACTTTTAAAATCAACTAAACACATGTTCTATATCTATATGATATGCTAACTTAATGATTTAAAACCTGGAAACACAAAAAATACCGTAAGACCGGATTTACGCCGTCGTAGTAACACCGCGGGCTGTTTTGGGTTAGTTAATTAAAAACTATGATAAACTTTGATTTAAAAGTTGTTATTCTGAGAAGATAATTTTTATTATGAACATGAAACTATATCCAAAAATTATGGTTAAACTCAAAGTGGAAGTATGTTTTCTAAAATGGTCATCTAGACGTCGTTCTTTCGACTAAAATGACTACCTTTACAAAAACGACTTGTAATTTATTTTTCCGACTATAAACCTATACTTTTTATGTTTAGATTCATAAAATAGAGTTCAATATGAAACCATAGCAATTTTATTCACTCAAAACGAATTTAAAATGAAGAAGTTATGGGTAAAACAAGATTGGATAATTTTTCTCATTTTAGCTACGTGAAAATTGGTAACAAATCTATTCCAACCATAACTTAATCAACTTGTATTGTATATTATGTAATCTTGAGATACCATAGACACGTATACAATGTTTCGACCTATCATGTCGACACATCTATATATATTTCGGAACAACCATAGACACTCTATATGTGAATGTTGGAGTTAGCTATACAGGGTTGAGGTGGATTCCAAAATATATATAGTTTGAGTTGTGATCAATACTGAGATACATATACACTGGGTCGTGGATTGATTCAAGATAATATTTATCGATTTATTTCTGTACATCTAACTGTGGACAACTAGTTGTAGGTTACTAACGAGGACAGCTGACTTAATAAACTTAAAACATCAAAATATATTAAAAGTGTTGTAAATATATTTTAAACATACTTTGATATATATGTATATATTGTTATAGGTTCGTGAATCAACCAGTGGCCAAGTCTTACTTCCCGACGAAGTAAAAATCTGTGAAAGTGAGTTATAGTCCCACTTTTAAAATCTAATATTTTTGGGATGAGAATACATGCAGGTTTATAAATGATTTACAAAATAGACACAAGTACGAGAAACTACATTCTATGGTTGAATTATCGAAATCGAATATGCCCCTTTTATAAAGTCTGGTAATCTAAGAATTAGGGAACAGACACCCTAATTGACGCGAATCCTAAAGATAGATCTATTGGGCCTAACAAACCCCATCCAAAGTACCGGATGCTTTAGTACTTCGAAATTTATATCATATCCGAAGGGTGTCCCGGAATGATGGGGATATTCTTATATATATGCATCTTGTTAATGTCGGTTACCAGGTGTTCACCATATGAATGATTTTTATCTCTATGTATGGGATGTGTATTGAAATATGAAATCTTGTGGTCTATTGTTACGATTTGATATATATAGGTTAAACCTATAACTCACCAACATTTTTGTTGACGTTTAAAGCATGTTTATTCTCAGGTGAATACTAAGAGCTTCCGCTGTTGCATACTAAAATAAGGACAAGATTTGGAGTCCATGTTTGTATGATATTGTGTAAAAACTGCATTCAAGAAACTGATTTCGATGTAACATATTTGTATTGTAAACCATTATGTAATGGTCGTGTGTAAACAGGATATTTTAGATTATCATTATTTGATAATCTACGTAAAGCTTTTTAAACCTTTATTTATGAAATAAAGGTTATGGTTTGTTTTAAAAATGAATGCAGTCTTTGAAAAACGTCTCATATAGAGGTCAAAACCTCGCAACGAAATCAATTAATATGGAACGTTTTTAATCAATAAGAACGGGACATTTCAGTTGGTATCCGAGCGTTGGTCTTAGAGAACCAGAATTTTGCATTAGTGTATCTTATCGAGTTTGTTAGGATGCATTAGTGAGTCTGGACTTCGACCGTGTTTACTTGAAAAATGATTGCTTAACAAATTTTGTTGGAAACTATATATTTTTAACATGTGAATATTATGTGATATATTAATCTCTTAACGCGTTTGATATTATATGATAGATGTCTACCTCTAGAACAAGTCCCATTGACTCACCTAATAATAATGAAGAGTCAAATGTAAATTGGAATGATTCATGGACTGATTCACAAGTTCCCGAAGAGGAACCGGAAGAAGAGTCGGAACCGGAAGAAGAATCGGAACCGGAAGAAGAATCGGAACCGGATGAAGAAGTAGAACCGGTGGGGAAAATAATAAAACGGTTAAGTAAAAGAAAATCCTCAACCAACAGACCAAGGTTAATTATGGTCAATGGTGTTTCCGCCAATGAAGCAAAATATTGGGAGGATTACAAATTCTCCGATGAATCGGATTCCGATGAGAATTCCGATGATGTTATAGAAATTACACCAATTGAATTTAAAAAGGGAAAAGAAAATAATAAAGGAAAGGGCATAAAAATAGAGAAATCTAATTCCAACCCCGATGAACTTTATATGTATCGTCAACCCCCGAAGTCCTTAAGTTGTAACAATGACCCGGGAACCTCTAAACCACCAGGTTTTTCTAAACCGTTGTGGAAAACGACAGTTAGTATTAGGGGAACATCATATATCCCTAGAAACTTGGCAAAACGAACCAAAACCGAAGAAGAAGAAACGAGCGTGTCGGAATAAGATAGTTGTATTCGTGTGGTGTAATATATGTAATATAGTGTGCTTATGCTTTATGATATATGTAAAAATTGCTTGTATTAATAAGTATTTTTTTATGAATCTAACTCTTATCTATTTTACAGTTTAAAAACACAAAATGGATAGACAACCCAATATTTTAAGAGACCTATCCGGAGACATGATTGATGAAATCTTGTCTAGAGTCGGTCAGAATTCTTCGGCACAACTATTTAAGGCGAGATCAGTTTGTAAGACATTCGAAGAACGTTCCAAGAATGCCTTGGTTTATAAAAGGCTTTCGTTCGAAAGATGGGGGATATCACATTGGGAAATCCATAAGTTACGATGTGTTTACTTTGACGCATATATTGCGGGGAACCCAAATGCTATTTTACGCAATGGGTTAAGAAATTATTTTGACTCAATATATCCGAATATTGGACTTCGTGATTTAGAAAAAGCGGCTAACATGCAACATAAAGAAGCATGTTATGCTTACGGATTAGTAATGTTCGCTTCTCACCAAAGTGAGAACAAGAACATCGGGCTACAACTATTAAACAAAACGTTCCCACAAGTGATGGAGTCGGTAATTGGGGTAAGAAATGAGGTTTTTAGATTGTTACGGGACTGTTGGACATTACGTAACCCTCGTCCTTTTGACGACGTTACAACACGCTGTCTTATCAACGGCCATAACGGTTATGTTCCACAAGACCAAGGATGGGAAGTAATCCTAGTAAAACCAGAATGCATGACTTGTTTCTGGACGTATGAATTACGTGTCTTTATTGCCTTTGCTGAACGACTTGTGTACTAGCTAGAATTATCTTCACAACTATCTTGTATCAAAGTTATTGTGTGCTATATTTCATGCTTTATGTAAAATAAGCGGTACTGTAAGTTTGTAAAATATTGTATAAAAGTTTGAACGCGAAATATTATTTTAATCAGTTTTTCATATAGAATTGTAGTAGTTGAATTGTATATTAGCTACTAAGTATGAACTTAACGGGTAGGTACTACCCGAATTTAAACTTATAAAATGCTAATATGAAGAAAAAGCTTTTATAAATGAGTTCATATTATGCTACGAAATACTATTAACTACTCTTAATATTCTGTATGATTAACTTGTTCCATTTGACTATTTTGAAGGAAATGGCACCGACTACTCGACACAACGTGAATATGAATGAAGAGGAATTCCGTACTTTTCTAGCTTCAAACATAGCCGCAGTACAGGCTGCGCTACATACCAACAATAACCTTGGATCTAGCAGTACAGGAAATCGTGTAGGATGCACCTACAAAGAATTCACTGCCTGCAAACCTTTGGAATTTGATGGAACCGAAGGACCGATCGGATTGAAATGGTGGACCGAGAAGGTCAAATCGGTGTTTGCCATAAGTAAGTGTACTGAAGAGGACAAAGTGAAGTACGCTACGCATACCTTCACAGGTCACAGGTTCTGCTTTAACATGGTGGAATACCTATCTAGAGCAAGTGGGACAAGACGATGCGTACGCACTACCGTGGTCAGCATTCAAGCACTTGATGAACGAGAAGTACCATCCCAGAACCGAGGTCAATAAGCTCAAGACAGAACTTAGAGGGTTACGAACCCAAGGATTTGATATTACCACGTACGAAAGACGATTCACAGAATTGTTCCTATTGTGTCCGGGAGCATTCGAAGATGAGGAAGAGAAGATTGACGCGTTTGTGAAAGGATTACCGGAAAGAATCCAAGAAGATATAAGTTCACACGAGCCCGCCTCAATACAACAGGCATGTAGAATGGCTCACAAACTAGTGAACCAGATTGAAGAAAGAATTAAAGAACAGACTGCTGAAGAGGCCAATGTGAAGCAAGTCAAAAGAAAGTGGGAGGAAAACGGTGATAAGAATCACGAATACAACAACAACAGCAATCACAACAATAATCGCAACAATTATCCCAACAATCGCAACATCAATCGCAACTACAACAAATGGCCCAACAACAACAACAAAAAAAACAGCAACTACAACAATCATCCCAACAACAATAATAACCGCAACAACAACAACAACAATCAGAAGCAGCTATGCCAAAGGTGTGAAAAGTATCACTCGGGGTTCTGCACCAAATTTTGCAACAAGTGTAAAAGAAATGGTCATAGCGCGGCGAAGTGTGAGGTCTACGGACCAGGGGTTAATAGAACGAAAGGAACAAATGGTGTCGGAACGAGTAATGGCGGAGCAAGTAGTGTCGGAGCAAGTTATGCCAATGTAGTTTGTTATAAATGTGGAAAACCGGGCCACATTATTAGAAATTGCCCGAACCAGGAGAACACGAATGGACAAGGCCGCGGAAGAGTTTTCAATATTAATGCGGCAGAGGCACAGGAAGACCCGGAGCTTATTACGGGTACGTTTCTTATTGACAATAAATCTGCTTACGTTTTATTTGATTCGGGTGCGGATAGAAGCTATATGAGTAGAGATTTTAGTGCTAAATTAAGTTGTCCATTGACGCCTTTGGATAGTAAATTTTTACTCGAATTAGCAAATGGTAAATTAATTTCAGCAGATAATATATGTCGGAATCGAGAAATTAAACTGGTTAGCGAAACATTTAAGATTGATTTGATATCAGTAGAGTTAGGCAGTTTTGATGTGATAATCGGTATGGACTGGTTGAAAGAAGTGAAAGCAGAGATCGTCTGTTACAAAAATGCAATTTGCATTATACGAGAAAAAGGAAAACCCTTAATGGTGTACGGAGAAAAGGGCAACACGAAGCTACATCTTATTAGTAATTTGAAGGCACAAAAACTAATAAGAAAAGGTTGCTATGCTGTTCTAGCACACGTCGAGAAAGTACAAACTGAAGAAAAGAGCATCAATGATGTTCCCATTGCAAAAGAATTTCCCGATGTATTTCCGAAAGAATTACCGGGATTACCCCCACATCGATCTGTTGAATTTCAAATAGATCTTGTACCAGGAGCTGCACCAATAGCTCGTGCTCCTTACAGACTCGCACCCAGCGAGATGAAAGAACTGCAAAGCCAATTACAAGAACTTTTAGAGCGTGGTTTCATTCGACCAAGCACATCACCGTGGGGAGCTCCTGTTTTGTTTGTCAAGAAGAAAGATGGTACATTCAGGTTGTGTATCGACTACCGAGAGTTGAACAAACTTACCATCAAGAACCGCTACCCACTACCGAGAATTGACGACTTATTTGATCAACTACAAGGCGCGTCTGTTTATTCAAAGATTGACTTACGTTCCGGGTATCATCAAATGCGGGTGAAAGAAGATGATATTCCAAAGACTACTTTCAGAACACGTTACGGTCATTACGAGTTTATGGTCATGCCGTTTGGTTTAACTAATGCACCAGCTGTGTTCATGGACCTTATGAACCGAGTGTGTGGACCATACCTTGACAAGTTTGTCATTGTTTTCATTGATGACATACTTATTTACTCAAAGAATGACCAAGAACACGGTGAACATTTGAGAAAGGTGTTAGAAGTATTGAGGAAGGAAGAATTGTACGCTAAGTTTTCAAAGTGTGCATTTTGGTTGGAAGAAGTTCAATTCCTCGGTCACATAGTGAACAAAGAAGGTATTAAGGTGGATCTGGCAAAGATAGAAACTGTTGAAAAGTGGGAAACCCCAAAAAATCCGAAACACATACGCCAGTTTTTAGGACTAGCTGGTTACTACAGAAGGTTCATCCAAGATTTTTCCAGAATAGCAAAACCCTTGACTGCATTAACGCATAAAGGGAAGAAATTTGAATGGAATGATGAACAAGAGAAAGCGTTTCAGTTATTGAAGAAAAAGCTAACTACGGCACCTATATTGTCATTGCCTGAAGGGAATGATGATTTTGTGATTTATTGTGACGCATCAAAGCAAGGTCTCGGTTATGTATTAATGCAACGAACGAAGGTGATTGCTTATGCGTCTAGACAATTGAAGATTCACGAACAAAATTATACGACGCATGATTTGGAATTAGGAGCGGTTGTTTTTGCATTAAAGACTTGGAGGCACTACTTATATGGGGTCAAAAGTATTATATATACCGACCACAAAAGTCTTCAACACATATTTAATCAGAAACAACTGAATATGAGGCAGCGTAGGTGGATTGAATTGTTGAATGATTACGACTTTGAGATTCGTTACCACTCGGGGAAGGCAAATGTGGTAGCCGATGCCTTGAGCAGGAAGGACAGAGAACCCATTCGAGTAAAATCTATGAATATAATGATTCATAATAACCTTACTACTCAAATAAAGGAGGCGCAACAAGGAGTTTTAAAAGAGGGAAATTTAAAGGATGAAATACCCAAAGGATCGGAGAAGCATCTTAATATTCGGGAAGACGGAACCCGGTATAGGGCTGAAAGGATTTGGGTACCAAAATTTGGAGATATGAGAGAAATGGTACTTAGAGAAGCTCATAAAACCAGATACTCAATACATCCTGGAACGGGGAAGATGTACAAGGATCTCAAGAAACATTTTTGGTGGCCGGGTATGAAAGCCGATGTTGCTAAATACGTAGGAGAATGTTTGACGTGTTCTAAGGTCAAAGCTGAGCATCAGAAACCATCAGGTCTACTTCAACAACCCGAAATCCCGGAATGGAAATGGGAAAACATTACCATGGATTTCATCACTAAATTGCCAAGGACTGCAAGTGGTTTTGATACTATTTGGGTAATAGTTGATCGTCTCACCAAATCAGCACACTTCCTACCAATAAGAGAAGATGACAAGATGGAGAAGTTAGCACGACTGTATTTGAAGGAAGTCGTCTCCAGACATGGAATACCAATCTCTATTATCTCTGATAGGGATGGCAGATTTATTTCAAGATTCTGGCAGACATTACAGCAAGCATTAGGAACTCGTCTAGACATGAGTACTGCCTATCATCCACAAACTGATGGGCAGAGCGAAAGGACGATACAAACGCTTGAAGACATGCTACGAGCATGTGTTATTGATTTCGGAAACAGTTGGGATCGACATCTACCATTAGCAGAATTTTCCTACAACAACAGCTACCATTCAAGCATTGAGATGGCACCATTTGAAGCACTTTATGGTAGAAAGTGCAGGTCTCCGATTTGTTGGAGTGAAGTGGGGGAAAGACAGATTACGGGTCCGGAGATTATACAAGAAACTACCGAGAAGATCATCCAAATTCAACAACGGTTGAAAACCGCCCAAAGTCGACAAAAGAGCTACGCTGACATTAAAAGAAAAGATATAGAATTTGAAATTGGAGAGATAGTCATGCTTAAAGTTGCACCTTGGAAAGGCGTTGTTCGATTTGGTAAACGAGGGAAATTAAATCCAAGGTATATTGGACCATTCAAGATTATTGATCGTGTCGGACCAGTAGCTTACCGACTTGAGTTACCTCAATAACTCGCGGCTGTACATAACACTTTCCACGTCTCGAATTTGAAGAAATGTTTTGCTAAAGAAGATCTCACTATTCCGTTAGATGAAATCCAAATCAACGAAAAACTTCAATTCATCGAAGAACCCGTCGAAATAATGGATCGTGAGGTTAAAAGACTTAAGCAAAACAAGATAACAATTGTTAAGGTTCGATGGAATGCTCGTAGAGGACCCGAGTTCACCTGGGAGCGTGAAGATCATATGAAGAAGAAATACCCGCATCTATTTCCAGAAGATTCGTCAACACCTTCAACAGCTTAAAATTTCGGGACGAAATTTATTTAATGGGTGGGTACTGTAGTGACCCGAACTTTTCCATGTTTATATATATTAATTGAGATTGATATTTACATGATTAAATGTTTCCAACATGTTAAGCAATCAAACTTGTTAAGACTTGATTAATTGAAATATGTTTCATATAGACAATTGACCACCCAAGTTGACCGGTGATTCACGAACGTTAAAACTTGTAAAAACTATACGATGACATATATATAGTTATATATATAGTTAACATGTTTTTATTATAAGTATGTATCTCATTAGGTATTTTAACAATGAGTTATATACATAAAAATGAGACTATTAATTTAAGAAACTCGAAAACGATATATATAACGATTATCGTTATAACAACGTCTTACTAGGTACATATGAATCATATTAAGATATTGATACACTTGGATAATTATGTTAAATGATAAGTAAATATATTATTAAGTGTATTAACAATGAAATACATATGTAAAAATAAGACTACTAACTTAATGATTTCGAAACAAGACATATATGTAACGATTATCGTTGTAACGACATTTAACTGTATATACATCATACTAAGATATATTATATATCATAATATCATGATAATATAATAATTTAACAACTCATTTGTTATAATAAACAATGGGTTAACAACATTCAACAAGATCGTTAACCTAAAGGTTTCAAAACAACATATACATGTAACGACTAACGATGACTTAACGACTCAGTTAAAATGTATATACATGTAGTGTTTTAATATGTATTCATACACTTTTGAAAGACTTCAAGATACTTATCAAAATACTTCTACTTAACAAAAATGCTTACAATTACATCCTCGTTCAGTTTCATCAACAATTCTACTCGTGTGCACCCGTATTCGTACTCGTACAATACACAGCTTTTAGATGTATGTACTATTGGTATATACACTCCAATTATCAGCTCTTAGCAGCCCATGTGAGTCACCTAACACATGTGGGAACCATCATTTGGCAACTAGCATGAAATATCTCATAAAATTACAAAAATATGAGTAATCATTCATGACTTAATTACATGAAAACAAAATTACATATCCTTTATATCTAATCCATACACCAACGACCAAAAACACCTACAAACACTTTCATTCTTCAATTTTCTTCATCTAATTGATCTCTCTCAAGTTCTATCTTCAAGTTCTAAGTGTTCTTCATATATTTTACAAGTTCTAGTTACATAAAATCAAGAATACTTTCAAGTGTGCTAGCTCACTTCCAATCTTGTAAGGTGATCATCCAACCTCAAGAAATCTTTGTTTCTTACAGTAGGTTATCATTCTAATATAAGGTAATAATCATATTCAAACTTTGGTTCAATTTCTATAACTATAACAATCTTATTTCAAGTGATGATCTTACTTGAACTTGTTTTCGTGTCATGATTCTGCTTCAAGAACTTCGAGCCATCCAAGGATCCATTGAAGCTAGATCCATTTTTCTCTTTTCCAGTAGGTTTATCCAAGGAACTTAAGGTAGTAATGATGTTCATAACATCATTCGATTCATACATATAAAGCTATCTTATTCGAAGGTTTAAACTTGTAATCACTAGAACATAGTTTAGTTAATTCTAAACTTGTTCGCAAACAAAAGTTAATCCTTCTAACTTGACTTTTAAAATCAACTAAACACATGTTCTATATCTATATGATATGCTAACTTAATGATTTAAAACCTGGAAACACAAAAAATACCGTAAAACCGGATTTACGCCGTCGTAGTAACACCGCGGGCTGTTTTGGGTTAGTTAATTAAAAACTATGATAAACTTTGATTTAAAAGTTGTTATTCTAAGAAGATGATTTTTATTATGAACATGAAACTATATCCAAAAATTATGGTTAAACTCAAAGTGGAAGTATGTTTTCTAAAATGGTCATCTAGACGTCGTTCTTTCGACTGAAATGACTACCTTTACAAAAACGACTTGTAACTTATTTTTCCGACTATAAACCTATACTTTTTATGTTTAGATTCGTAAAATAGATTTCAATATGAAACCATAGCAATTTGATTCACTCAAAACGGATTTAAAATGAAGAAGTTATGGGTAAAACAAGATTGGATAATTTTTCTCATTTTAGCTACGTGAAAATTGGTAACAAATCTATTCCAACCATAACTTAATCAACTTGTATTGGATATTATGTAATCTTGAGATACCATAGACACGTATACAATGTTTCGACCTATCATGTCGACACATCTATATATATTTCGGAACAACCATAGACACTCTATATGTGAATGTTGGAGTTAGCTATACAGGGTTGAGGTGGATTCCAAAATATATATAGTTTGAGTTGTGATCAATACTGAGATACGTATACACTGGGTCGTGGATTGATTCAAGATAATATTTATCGATTTATTTCTGTACATCTAACTGTGGACAACTAGTTGTAGGTTACTAACGAGGACAGCTGACTTAATAAACTTAAAACATCAAAATATATTAAAAGTGTTGTAAATATATTTTAAACATACTTTGATATATATGTATATATTGTTATAGGTTCGTGAATCAACCAGTGGCCAAGTCTTACTTCCCGACGAAGTAAAAATCTGTGAAAGTGAGTTATAGTCCCACTTTTAAAATCTAATATTTTTGGGATGAGAATACATGCAGGTTTATAAATGATTTACAAAATAGACACAAGTACGAGAAACTACATTCTATGGTTGAATTATCGAAATCGAATATGCCCCTTTTATAAAGTCTGGTAATCTAAGAATTAGGGAACAGACACCCTAATTGACGCGAATCCTAAAGATAGATCTATTGGGCCTAACAAACCCCATCCAAAGTACCGGATGCTTTAGTACTTCGAAATTTATATCATATCCGAAGGGTGTCCCGGAATGATGGGGATATTCTTATATATATGCATCTTGTTAATGTCGGTTACCAGGTGTTCACCATATGAATGATTTTTATCTCTATGTATGGGATGTGTATTGAAATATGAAATCTTGTGGTCTATTGTTACGATTTGATATATATAGGTTAAACCTATAACTCACCAACATTTTTGTTGACGTTTAAAGCATGTTTATTCTCAGGTGAATACTAAGAGCTTCCGCTGTTGCATACTAAAATAAGGACAAGATTTGGAGTCCATGTTTGTATGATATTGTGTAAAAACTGCATTCAAGAAACTGATTTCGATGTAACATATTTGTATTGTAAACCATTATGTAATGGTCGTGTGTAAACAGGATATTTTAGATTATCATTATTTGATAATCTACGTAAAGCTTTTTAAACCTTTATTTATGAAATAAAGGTTATAGTTTGTTTTAAAAATGAATGCAGTCTTTGAAAAACGTCTCATATAGAGGTCAAAACCTCGCAACGAAATCAATTAATATGGAACGTTTTTAATCAATAAGAACGGGACATTTCAATTCAACACCCTACACCCATAATCTACAACCACCACCTTTCTTAAATTTTTCTTTCTAGGTTGTTTCTCGTTGTAATTCACAATATAAACCATCACATTACTACTCGATTTACTTGTTTTGCTTGATGCCGTTACCTACTATTTGCAGCCGTAAACAGTCCCACAAAACCACCTCACAACCACCATAAACATCACCACAATCAAGAACGACTCTCACAACCACCTCACTCTCTCCTCTCTCTCTTAAAATTTTTTTTTTGTTTCGTTAACCTTGAAAGCCATTATCATTCCTGCCATCGATTTATCACCACTATTGTGTTAATGCTGCTTCTCGTATATTAAGCTAACTGTTTCCATCATTCCTGTTTTCTCTTATGATTGATCAACACCACAAACCATGAATGAAACTGCTGTTGCCCTTGATTATTGCAGTTATGATAATCGTTTTCTATTTCTTTGAACCCAAAAATCGAACAACTCATCTGAACACTGCTGCAACTCTCATTTCTGTTACAGTCTAACTCATGATTAATAAATAAATGATTGTTGTTGCTTTAGTGGTCAACCAAGGACTGCGATCATTCGTTCCTTTATTTTTTTTATAAACCTAATACCTTTTGACTTGGGTTAGTGAACTATCTAGTGGATCCAATGAGACAAACAAATAGACTATTATATGGATTACTTTAAACTAGTCGGACTACTATGATTTACAACTCACGAATGCATAATTGCCATCAAATTGGGTTTTCTTCTGTTCGATTAATAAAGGAAATGGATGAAGAAAAGTGAAAACGATAAATACTTCGTTGGTTATATTAATGATTATAATTATGAACGTATAATAATAACGATTAGGATTGTTTAGGTAAATAATGATGATGACGATTTGGTGATAGTATGAGTAAGAACTGTGATGAATGATGATGGTAATGACATGAAATGATGGTGTTGTGTAATGAACTATGTATTAGCGATTAAGATTATGATGATGGATATTATTAGTTAATGAAGATAAATCATGATTATGAGGATGGGATTATAATACATGATATAACGATGATGAAGATGAGCCGAAGCTTTAAACCTGCTATTGCCGTCTTTTTTTTTGTTTCTTTTCTAATTCCTGGCTCAGATCGAGAACATAACAAGTCCATTCTTGGGCTTGATTAAGTTAATTTTTGGGTTTGTTACTTTTTACTGTTGGGCCGAGACTGGATGTTGCTGATGGGCCGAAATTGTAATTGGGCCGAGAGCTGTGAATTAGATATTGGGACGGGTTAATATTGTTGGACAAGGAGAAATAAAAGGGAAAAACTAATATGGAAGAATGGTTAAGGGGTGTGTTGGTGAACAGGAGGTCGCGGGATTCGAGCCTGGACTAAGGCAAATTTTTTTTGGGAAAACTTGTTACTTTGAGGTAGTTGCTATTATTATTTATTATTATTATTATTATTATTATTATTATTATTATTATTATTATTATTATTATTATTATTATTATTATTATTATTATTTATTATTATTGTTATTATTATTATTATTATTATTATTATTATTATTATTATTATTATTAGTATCATTATTATTATTATTATTATTATTATTATTATTATTATTATTATTATTATTATTATTATTATTATTAACATTATTTATCTAAGAAATATTAGATACATAAAAATATATTTGATACATAATATATTAGTATTACATAAAATTATAGAATAAACGTATTAACACTAATTATATAAATATTTACATATAATAAATTAATGAGTTTCAACATAATACCAATCACGTATATATATAAAACTATCTAAATATTAATTATTTTAAATGAATATACAAACTAAATATATAAGATATATAATTTAAGATATAATATATAAATTTGTTTGACTACAATTATGTGTGTTAATATATATATACAAATGATATAGGTTCGTGAATCCGAGGCCAACCCTGCATTGTTCAGTTGTTCAATGTCATTATATGTATTTTTACTACAAAATACATTAGGTGAGTTTTATTTCCCTTTTTACTCTTTACATTTTTGGGCTGAGAATACATGCAAATGCTTTATTAACTCTTTTACAATATTTATATGTGTGAGTTTCATTTGCCCTTTTTACTCTTTATATTTTTAGGCTGAGAATATGCTTTAATAACTGTTTTACAATATTTATATGCGTGAGTTTCATTACTCCCTTTTAAATGCTTTTACAATATATATTTTTGGGACTGAGAATACATGCACTTTTATAAATGTTTTACGGAATAGACACAAGTAATCGAAACTACATTCTATGGTTGAATTATCGAAATCGAATATGCCCTTTTTATTAAGTCTGGTAATCTAAGAATTAGGGAACAAACACCCTAATTGACGCGAATCCTAAAGATAGATCTATCGGGCCCAACAAGCCCCATCTAAAGTACCGGATGCTTTAGTACTTCGAAATTTATATCATGTCCGAAGGAGGATCCTGGAATGATGGGGATATTCTTATATGCATATTGTGAATGTCGGTTACCAGGTGTTCAATCCATATGAATGATATTTTTGTCTCTATGCATGGGACGTATATTTATGAGAAATGGAAATATGAAATCTTGTGATCTATTAAAATTATGAAATGATTATTTATGTTACACTAATGAACTCACCAACCTTTTAGTTGACACTTGAAAGCATGTTTCTTCTCAGGTATGAAAGAAATCTTCCGCTGTGCATTTGCTCATTTTAGAGATATTACTTGGAGTCATTCATGACATATTTCAAAAGACGTTGCATTCGAGTCGTCGCGTTCATCAAGATTATTATTAAGTCAATTATAGTTAGACATATTATGAAATGATATGCCTGCCGTCAACTTTTGATGTAATGAAAGATTGTCTTTTCAAAAACGAATGCAATGTTTGTAAAATGTATCATATAGAGGTCAAGTACCTCGCGATGTAATCAACTGTTGTGAATCCTTTATAATCGATATGGACTTAGTCCGGATGGATTAGGACGGGTCTCTACATTATTATTATACTTATTAGTATCATTGTATTAGTAAAAGTATAAATTTAATTAGGATTATTGAAAGTATTATTATTAACTTGATTACTAAAATTATCATGTTATTTAAAATTGTTATTATCATTATCCTTATTAGTATCATTATATTACTACGAAAATGAATATAAATGTAAATTGTTATATTATTATTACTAATATTATTGTAATTAATATTATTATTAGTATTATTAATAATATTATTATTATCGTTGTTATAATTACTTTTATTCTTATATTGGTATAATGTTGATAAAAAAATTATTATTAATAGTATTATTATTAATTATATTATTATTATTACTAGTATTTTTATTAAAAATTTATAATATAAACAGGTTTTATTAATAGATTTATATTATTAACTAATATTACAGAATTTAATATAATGGATATATAAATAACTGATATTATATATATGAGTAAATATAAATAACAGATATATACTGATATATATAAAATCAATATAATTACGCATATCAGATTGTTAATTATTTTTCCCTTTCGCTGTCCTTCTGCGTCGTCTGTGACCATTAGAACCCTACAAGCAAGACTATTATCTCCGTGAATCATTCTTCAATCATTCACTCTAAACTCCAAATAATTTACACCATAATATCCTCTGCTACATTTGATAAGAATTAAAATAGAAATAAAAAGATATATGTCGTATATCTCTGTTATAAACTCAAACTGCAAAAATTTGAATTCAAGCGAAACTACAAAAAGTAAAAATGCAGTTGTACTTAAAATCATCTTCTCAAACTATCTGCAAAGTTTCATAGCCTGATTCATCCTATCGAATTTCAATTCTCGAGTCAAAGTTCTTGAATGAAAACGTCAACAATCGTTCATTCATCAAATTCGAGTTTTCTGTGATGAATGAACTTAAAATAACGATCCCAATAGTTTTAGGGATTGATTTTCAATGTATTTCATTTTATAATCTATGTCCAAAATGAGCTTAATAGTGAAATCAATTTTTTTTTCTTCTTTAACCGTCGCACAGCAAGTTCTTGTTTTTATTATTTTTTATATTTTTTTTGTTCAATCAATCATTAACAACTATCCTATGATTGTTGAAGAACCTCTAGATGTTTGAATTACTAGTTTTGTTGTTTGGTTTTGTTTTTGGTCGACTACTTTAGAGGAGGAAGAAGAAGAACACCCGAATACGGGTTTATAAAAATTCAATGATGTTATAAAACAGAAAAATGGACACAGTACAATGGTTAAGGGGTTATTCGGATGAGCGAGAGGTCTCGGGTTCGAGACCCGGCTGAGGCATTTCTTTTTGTTCCGAAATTTTGAGGTAGTTTTCAAGTTTTAAATTTATTATTATTATTATTATTATTATTATTATTATTATTATTATTATTATTATTATTATTATTATTATTATTATTATTATTATTATTATTGTAATTATTATTATTATTATTAATCTAATTATTGTTATTGTTGTATTATTATTTGTATTAGTAATATTATTATTGGCATCTTTATTACTAATACAAGTAATAAATATTATTTACTTGTAATTATGAAAATGTGTAATCTTATTAATATAAGTATTTGTATTAAGTAATAGTATTATTATTGTTAGTATTATTATTAGTTCAATTATTATTATCATCACAACTATAAGTATTACAACCCTTAGTAGTATTATTATTGATATTGATCATTATTAATTATTGTTATTGTTATAGCATGATTCTTATTATTATCATTTTAGTTATTATTAAGTAATATCGTTATGAACTAAAAGTATTATTATTATTAATACAAAGTACGATTTTTATTATTTCGAATATGATTATTATTATTATTGTTCCAACAAAAATAACACAAACTATTATTATTAGTATCATTAATATTAGTATTAGTATCATTGTAGACTTATTATTATTATTAACAAAAGTATTATTATAATGATTATCATTAGTAATAAGATCGTATAATAATAGTTATTATTATAAAGTATTATGTATTATTATCAAAATTTTTATTTTCATTATCATTATTATTATTAAACTTATCATTTTATATAAAATTTGCATTAATATTATTATTATTAAATCTAATAGTATTATCATCCATATCTTAATATTTTCATTAATTTAACTAGTAAATGATCTTCATATAACAATATATTTTATAACACAAATGTAAACCATATTAATATCTTATTTATTAAAATAAATAAAATGAATATAATGAAGCATATAAGTTATTAATATTAAAAATTATATTACCAATAATATACATATTTGTTCAATTACAAGTATATGTATTAATATATATATACGAATGATATAGGTTCGTGAATCCGAAGCCAACCCTGCATTATTCAATGTCGTAATATGTATTTTTACTACAAAATACATTAGGTGAGTTTCATTTGCCTTTTTTTACCCTTTATATTTTTGGGCTGAGAATACATGCGAAATTTTTATAAATGTTTTACGAAATAGACACAAGTAATCGAAACTACATTATATGGTTGAATGATCGAAGCTGAATATGCCCCTTTTTGCTTGGTAACCTAAGAATTAGTAAACCGATCTACTAATTGACGCGAATCCTAAAGATAGATCTATGGGCCCGACGAACCCCATCCAAAGTATCGGATGCTTTAGTACTTCGATGTTGTTTATATCATGTCCGAAGGATTTACCAGAATGATAGAGGATATTCTTATATGCATCTTGTTAATGTCGGTTACCAGGTGTTCAATCCATATGAATGATATTTTTTTGTCTCTATGTATGGGACGTTTATTTATGAGAACTGAAAATGAAAATCTTGTGGTCTATTAAACTGATGGAAATGATTATTTATGTTAAACTAATGAACTCACCAACCTTTTGGTTGACACTTTGAAGCATGTTTATTCTCAGGTATGAAAGAAATCTTCCGCTGTGCATTTGCTCATTTTATAGATATTACTTGGAGTCATTCTTGACATATTTCAAAAGACGTTGCATTCAAATCGTTGAGTTCATCAAGATTATTATTAAGTCAATTTTAGTTGGATATATTATGAAATGGTATGCATGCCTGTCAACTTTCGATGTAATGAAAGATTGTCTTTTCAAAAACGAATGCAATGTTTGTAAAATGTATCATATAGAGGTCAAGCACCTCGCGATGTAACCAAATGTAATGTATTCGTCCAGATGGATTAGGACGGGTCCTTTCAGTTGGTATCAGAGCGGTGATCTTAGCGAACCAGGTCTGCAATAGTGTGTCTAACTGATAAGTCATTAGAATGCATTATTGAGTCTGGACTTCGACCGTGTCTGCATGTCAAAAGTTTTGCTTGTTATTTCTAGTCGAAAATCATCTGCTTATCATCCTTAGGAAATTACCTGCTATTCATTATTAGTCTAGACACGTCTTGCTACATTAATTGCATGAGTAGTGTATACACAAAATTCATATCTTAGCGTATCGCCAATTCATATCTTAGCGTATCTGTTACTGTAACTTTGCCTGACATATTCCGTAAATTCCTCCGTAATCTACGAAATCTTTTACTCTATTTATATACAGATATTCTATGTAATTAGAATACCACCCGATAACCGGAAAATCATTTCATATCGAAAAATCCTTTATCCAATCGTACGAAATGGAATTCGTCATCAGTTCAAGTCACCCGGATTCCGAAATGGAATCTCACTCAAAATCCGAAAGCAGTGTGACCGGAATGGATCAACCAATCAGCCATCATCTATTCTGGATGAATTGGGGATGGGTTCGTAGCCTCCTCAATCATTGGAAACAAGAAGAAGGCGATCCTTTCCATCCATCACATTGCCCTCTTGGCGAAGAACCTGAAGCACTTACCGGCGAATCTGTTCGAGACACCATTTTCTCTCTCATTTCCAGGGTATTTCGTCACGATTATATACTACATCAAATTCTAGATTTTATTTATCCACTCGTCCGAACTGAAAATCACCCCAGTGTAATAGAAGAAGTCAACGAGCTTCGCGCTCGGGTAGTGGCTTTGGAGAATATGGTGCAAAGATTACAAACACCAACAGCAGCACCAGCAGCATAACCAGTACCACCATCATCAACGCCAACAGAACCATTACCACCTCCAACCACAACCGCGTCATAAACCTCAACTTCACAATCTGTCCCACGAACATCAATGTCATACGCACCATAGATACCAAGGAGTACCAACAACAATAACTGACGAAGTATTAATTCATGACTTCATTGGAGAAACATCCTGTGGTGATTATGTAATCTCTTAAGTCTTAGAGATTATCTAATCTAGCCCTAACTATAAATCAGTTAAGCGAACCAAAATGATAGAAGGAAGAGTAGAAACCCTGACAAAAATGGTATGTGATTAACAAGCTAAACTTGCTTTACCAACATCATTGACAGTACCGTCAGCATCACCAGCATTGACAGTACAGTCAACATCAGAATCGACAACAACTATAACATCACAAAATCCGTCAGTTCAAGAATCACTGTGGACATCATTACGAATCAATCACGCATATATTGTATCAACGAGTTATGAAGAATTAACTCATTCCTTCCGAAGAAATTATATGTATATTTGTTATATATATTTTTTGAAATAAATCTTTCCGTGCTAAGCTATTGTGTGTGAATCTTAACTACTCGGTTAATTCATATTACAAATATGCAATAATGTACATCCTTCGGCCGCAACTTAACCATTGTTAACTACAATCTCTGTTTCAATTTAATGAATTCCATTTCATAATAATCAAGTGTATTATTCAAATATATGTTTGATTTTACACTTTCATCATCGATGTACTCGAAACTTTTTAGATAACATCATTCGTATCTTGCGAAGTTCACAAGAATTCCACGAACACCAACATCACGCAAAGTATAAATTCATAATATTATTGAAGAAATACTCCGTAAAAGTGATGTAATTTCTAAAGTTTTTAGAGATTACGCAATTCTAGTTGCAACCGTAAATCAAATGAGTTTAATAGTAACTCATTAAATCTATATTACATCTGAAGAAAATATATATGTAAGTATATTTTCATAAAGATTGTAATTAAAAATTCTTTTGTACAAACTGTTAATGGTGAAAATATTTTAACGGGTAGGTAATACCCGAGGAATATTCAGATTTCGCATTAATAAGTTACACTGTACATTCTTCAAAGCTGATTCAACAGTCATTTACTATCCTACTTACATCCATTGATATACAAATCCGTTCACCACAGAATAACCATTTTCATCTAATTTCATATTTGGATTTTGATTTATCAGAATCCAACAAGTGGCATATTGAAGAAAACATTTGACAAAATAAAATTTGTTAGAAACAAACAAATTAACCATGAGAAATTTTGTTAAGAATCCACGCTAACAAAATCCTAGCTAACTGTTCCTAGCTAACTGATTACATTTTATTTATCGTAATTTAATTATCGCAATTTTATTTATCGTCATTTAATTTCTTTATTTATTTTACGCACTTTAAATATCGGGATACGTATACAAGGTTTTGACATATCATATCGACACATCTATATATATTATTTGGAATCACCATAGACACTCTATATGCAGTAATGATCGAGTTCTCTATACAGGGTTGAGGTTGATTCTACAATAATATATATAGTTTGAGTTGTGATCGAGTCCGAGACATGTACACGGGTCACGATACATATTAATTAATTCGAATATTATATATTTGAATTATTGGACTGTCAACTGTGGACTATCGACTGTGGACTAATAACATTGGACAATTAAAATGAATTAAAATATTGTATATAACATATGAAACTAAACATTTCTTCAAGTTTGCCACTTGATTTCATCTTAAACCTCATTTGTATCTTGACGATTACAATCTGCGTTCAAACCTTTCATAATTCTTGAAAACACCTCAATCGGGAGGATGAACCAACCACACTTTACCTATGGAAGAAAAGATTGATACATATAGTTATGCATCTGAAAACACTCGAAACCTGTGTAAACATTTAACACGTGTCTGTACTAGCTCCTTTGGCATTGTTATTACCATTTCAACTCTTTTCCAAAATAGCCAGTTTTGTCACAGCTTCAGCAAGTCAACTTCGACTTTTCATCCGGATTAGTCTTATTATAACCTTGATATATAAATTTTCCTTTCGTCATCGTTACCGGGAAACCATTTATATCTCACCACATTAACAGAAACTTACCAGCAACTTCATTACTCATCAGTTTAAGTCTCTCTGAAAAACTATTATATTTGTTCATTAAAACCCTATCATATACTCATCCGCATTTTGTAACGAGAATTGCCATATCAATTACCGGGAAATAGCAATCAGTATTTTGAATCTCGCAATGTCTCTACATCAACAGTTAAATGTATACATATAGCATTTATCTCTTGGAATTAAGATTTTCCATTCCGAAACTCTGAAAAGCACCCAGTCTGCGAATTAATACTCTGAATTTTGAAAAGTTGAATGAAGCAACAAAAACTGTAAACGACCTCAACAGCCAAAAGTTGATGATAAAGAATTGTATGTTGGCAAAGCTCAGAAAAAGTTTGAAACTGAAAAACTGATTGAGCAAACTACGAAGGAGTCTCTGAACAAATCACAAGGACTAAACTTGTACATTAAGAATCCTGATGATTCTGTTTCTGATAAAATCTTTAGCGAATAACTTGCTTCTGACTCCAAACTCTTGCGGAAAAATTTTCTTCACCATCCTTCTATATTAGAAATTCCAAGATATCATTGTATCTTTTATTAAAAATATCCTCCATATTTCTGAAGATATTTTCATAACTATTCTTATCTGAAATCATTAATCTCTTTGTGATATCAGTGTTACATCATATAGAAACTGTTAGTTTCTATATTCGGTAAACTTACGAGCTTAAAATATGAATGTTATTGAAGTAATGTTGAGAACTGATGCATGAGTTAGTATAATATAATGACACTTGATCAACGTGATTATATTACAGTAAGTCATGCTGAGTTTCTAAATGGAACATGATGATTCACAGATTATAACGTCATCATGTGTCATGTTACATAACTCTTTCATTCTGATTAACTTCTGAACATATCAAGAAAATATATTCTTGATAGTTCTATTCTTAGTGATTTTGGTAATTTGACAAATAAAAATCGTGCTATTACGTTCTTTCTCGTTTAAAACATTAAGTTCATTCGGAACTCCGTACTTACGAATTCTGGACTGTTGCTCGCTTTACTAGAGGTCGAGAGGATAATAAAAAGGCAAAGAGATCCAAAATATAAGAGAAAATATAAAGTCCAATAACAACACAGAGGTTACAAACCATGGATATTAATATGAATAGCAACATAAGGACACGGTAGAATTAAGAATAGTATCACCCCTAGGCGATAGTAAAAGTAAACAGATTTTCTGGTGGATGATTGAAAAGAAGGATGACAGAATTGATAATTAGGAAAATATCAAGGATTAGAACTGGATTAAGCATTTTCACAATCTTTTAGATGTATGAACTAAGAGAGAAAGCATTGGAATGGTGAGAAAAATGGAACGGAGGAGTTAAATTTATAATTGAAATATCAGACAGAGTAATCGAGGCAGATCACCATATTTAATTATAGAGATCTTAATTTCCTTACTCGCCGAAGGATCAAACCTTTTAGATTTCGAAGAGTTTTTTTTAAAAATCCCTTGAATTCCGGAATTCAACCCTGACTCTGTCAAAAGTTAAGACGAATCTTTACTTTTCCTATTTCAATCTTTTGCGATAGCTTCACTCATACGCTTTAAGTAATCGAATCGTTTTATCTAAATTGCTCACTAATGATAAAACTCAAATTTCTAACTCGTATGCGTCATGAAAACATACTTATTGTCAGCCATGATGATCCCACTCAAATTTCGGGACGAAATTTCTTTAACGGGTAGGTACTGTGATGACCCGGGAATTTCCGATCAAATTTAAACTTAATCTTTATATGTTTCCGACACGATAAACAAAGTCTGTAATGTTGAGTCTCGAAAACTTTGAAACTAGGTTCATATATTCAATTAACCTTTGACTATTCCGACGATTCACGAATAATTTTGTATACACAAATATGTAAATATATATATATATATATATATATATATATATATATATATATATATATATATATATATATATATATATATATATATATATATATACATGTATGAATGCTATACATAAATAATATTATAAATATCATAATATACATAAAATAATTAATAAATATTAAAGATTCAAATCATTATGTAATAAGTAAATATGATACAATTAATAAATTGTATAAGTAACTACAAGTTAAAAATAGAGTTTTTAACATAATTATTATTATGATGACTAAAGAAAAATGTTAATAATAACATTATTATTATACTTATTAGTATCATTGTATTAGTAAAAGTATAAATTTAATTAGGATTATTGAAAGTATTATTATTAACTTGATTACTAAAATTATCATGTTATTTAAAATTGTTATTATCATTATCCTTATTAGTATCATTATATTACTACAAAAATGAATATAAATATAAATTGTTATATTATTATTACTAATATTATTGTAATTAATATTATTATTAGTATTATTAATAATATTATTATTATCATTGTTATAATTACTTTTATTCTTATAATGGTATAATGTTGATAAAAAATTATTATTAATAGTATTATTGTTAATTATATTATTATTATTACTAGTATTTTTATTAAAAATTTATAATATTAACAGGTTTTATTAATAGATTTATATTATTAACTAATATTACAGAATTTAATATAATGGATATATAAATAACTGATATTATATATATGAGTAAATATAAATAACAGATATATAAAGATATATACTGATATATATAAAATCAATATAATTACGCATATCAGATTGTTAATTCTTTTTCCCTTTCGCTGTCCTTTTGTGTCGTCTGTGACCATTCGAACCCTACAAGCAAGACTATTATCTCCGTGAATCATTCTTCAATCATTCACTCTAAACTCCAAATAATTTACACCATAATATCTTCTGCTACATTTGATAAGAATTAAAACAGAAATAAAAAGATATATGTCGTACATCTCTATTATAAACTCAAACTGCAAAAATTCGAATTCAAGCAAAACTACAAAAAGTAAAAATGCAGCTGTACTTGAATTCATCTTCTCAAACTATCTGCAAAGTTTCATAGCCTAATTCATCCTATCGAATTTCAATTCTCGAGTCAAAGTTCTTGAATCAAAAAGTCAACAATTGTTCATTCATCAAATTCGAGTTTTCTGTGATGAATGAACTTAAAATAACGATCCCAATAGTTTTAGGGATTGATTTTCAATGTATTTCATTTTATAATCTATGTCCAAAACGAGCATAATAGTGAAATCAATTTTTTTTCTTCTTCAACCGTCGCACAACAAGTTCTTGTTTTTATTTTTTTTTGTTCAATCAATCATTAACAACTATCCTATGATTGTTGAAGAACCTCTAGATGTTTGAATTACTAGTTTTGTTATTTGGTTTTGTTTCTGGTCGACTACTTTAGAGGAGGAAGAAGAAGAACACCGGAATACGGGTTTATAAAAATTCAATGATGTTATAAAACAGAAAAATGGACACAGTACAATGGTTAAGGGGTTAGTCGGATGAGCGAGAGGTCTCGTGTTCGAGACCAGGCTGAGGCATTTCTTTTTGTTCCAAAATTTTGAGGTAGTTTTCAAGTTTTAAATTTATTATTATTATTATTATTGTAATTATTATTATTATTAATCTAATTATTGTTATTATTGTATTATTATTTGTATTAGTAATATTATTATTGACTTCTTTATTACTAATACAAGTAATAAATATTATTTACTTGTAATTATGAAAATGTGTAATCTTATTAATATAAGTATTTGTATTAAGTAATAGTATTATTATTGTTAGTATTATTATTAGTTCAATTATTATTATTATCATCACAACTATAAGTATTACAACCTTTAGTAGTATTATTATTGATATTGATCATTATTAGTTATTGTTATTGTTATAACATGATTCTTATTATTATCATTTTAGTTATTATTAAGTAATATCGTTATGAACTAAAAGTATAATTATGAAAATGTGTAATCTTATTAATATAAGTATTTGTATTAAGTAATAGTATTATTATTGTTAGTATTATTATTAGTTCAATTATTATTATTATCATCACAACTATAAGTATTACAACCTTTAGTAGTATTATTATTGATATTGATCATTATTAATTATTGTTATTGTTATAACATGATTCTTATTATTATCATTTTAGTTATTATTAAGTAATATCGTTATGAACTAAAAGTATTATTATTATTAATACAAAATACGATTATTATTATTTCGAATATGATTATTATTATTATTGTTCCAACGAAAATAACACAAACTATTATTATTAGTATCATTAATATTAGTATTAGTATCATTGTAGACTTATTATTATTATTAACAAAAGTATTATTATAATGACTATCATTAGTAATAAGATCGTATAATAATAGTTATTATTATAAAGTATTATGTATTATTATCAAAATTATTATTTTCATTATCATTATTATTATTAAACTTATCATTTTATATAAAATTTGCATTAATATTATTATTATTAAATCTAATAGTATTATCATCCATATATTAATATTTTCATTAATTTAAGTAGCAAATGATCTTCATATAACAATATATTTTATAACACAAATGTAAACTATATTAATATCTTATTTATTAAAATAAATAAAATGAATAAAATGAAGCATATAAGTTATTAATATTAAAACTTATATTACCAATAATATACATATTTGTTCAATTACAAGTATATGTATTAATATATATATATATATATATATATATATATATATATATACGAATGATATAGGTTCGTGAATCCAAGGCCAACCCTGCATTATTCAATGTCGTAATATGTATTTTTACTACAAAATACATTAGGTGAGTTTCATTTGCCTTTTTTTACCCTTTATATTTTTGGGCTGAGAATACATGCGAAATTTTTTTAAATGTTTTACAAAATAGACACATGTAATCGAAACTACATTATATGGTTGAATGATCGAAGTCGAATATGCCCCTTTTTGCTTGGTAACCTAAGAATTAGTAAACCGATCTACTAATTGACACGAATCCTAAAGATAGATCTATGGGCCCGACGAACCCCATCCAAAGTACCGGATGCTTTAGTACTTCGATGTTGTTTATATCATGTCCGAAGGATTTCTCGGAATGATAGTGGATATTCTTATATGCATCTTGTTAATGTCGGTAACCAGGTGTTCAATCCATATGAATGATATTTTTTTGTCTCTATGTATGGGACGTTTATTTATGAGAACTGAAAATGAAAATCTTGTGGTCTATTAAACTGATGGAAATGATTATTTATGTTAAACTAATGAACTCACCAACCTTTTGGTTGACACTTTAAAGCATGTTTATTCTCAGGTACGAAAGAAATCTTCCGCTGTACATTTGCTCATTTTATAGATACTACTTGGAGTCATTCTTGACATATTTCAAAAGATGTTGCATTCGAATCATCGAGTTCATCAAGATTATTATTAAGTCAATTTTAGTTGGATATATTATAAAATGGTATGCATGCCTGTCAACTTTCGATGTAATGAAAGATTGTCTTCTCAAAAACGAATGCAATGTTTGTAAAATGTATCATATAGAGGTCAAGTACCTCGCCATGTAACCAAATGTAATGTATTCGTCCAGATGGATTAGGACGGGTCCTTTCACTTATCGTGTCTATCACAAAAGGACAAAGACGATTAAGGAAAGTATTAATGTTCGTTTTAATGAGTTAACGGGGATGGCTTTTGAACAACACAGTTCAAAACCCGATCCTAACCTGGCTACTATTTCTTCAGTGCAAAACTCTATTTTGTCAAAGAAGGGTGTTCCTACGGTAACTACAGAGTAACTGGATATCTTATTTGATAGTCTTTACTCTCCTCAACGGAACTCAGATGTTCATGCCATAATGGAAACACCAACACAATCAATTACTGTGGCGTCACAACCAAGTCTCTATGATGAAGATACAACACCAACTGATTCACCTGTTGCTACTTCATCCTCCCTCCCACCTCTTGATGATAATCTTGAACCGATTCAAGATACATCAATTGATACAATTCCAGTTGTTTCTCCAGAAACACAAATTAACCCATTAGACATTGTTACATCAGAACAAGAGGATCATGGTTCGACGTCAACAACGGTTGATGTTTCAATGGATACCACTGTTGTAGGACCTCTTCCACATACCAACCGATGGAATAAAAGTCATCCAATTGATTTTATCATTGGTAATGCAACTGCTCTAGTTTCTTAGTAAGATTGAACCAACTTCAGTTGCTCAAGCTTTACTTGATCCAAACTGGGTGATAGCAATGCAAGAAGAGATAGGTCAATTTGAACGTTTAAAGGTGTGCCGATTAGTTCTAAGACCAGTGGGTCAACGACCAATAGGGGTTAAGTGGATTTTTAAGAACAAGAAGGATCACGTCTTGTGGCCAAGGAATATCGACAATAAGGGGGTATTGATTATGATGAGACATTTGCTCCGGTTGCAAGGATTGAGGCTATTCGTCTTTTCCTTGCATATGCTTCTCATATGAAGTTCACGGTGTTTCAAATGGATGTCAAAACTGCTTTTTTGAATGGTAATCTTCAAGAGGAAGTTTATGTTGATCAATCAGAAGGCTTTGTCGATCCTATTCATCCGAACCACGTTTACTACTTGTTGAAAGCTTTGTACGGTCTAAAGCAAGCACCACGTGCATGGTACGAGACCTTGATAAAGTATTTGCTGGAAAATGGCTTCTCTCATGGAACGATTGATACAACGCTCTTCATCCATAAAAACCACGGTCACATTCTCTTGGTTCAAATTTACATTGATGATATTATTTTTAGTTCCACGTCCCCGGCCTTGTGCAAAGAATTTGGTGACCTTATGGTCAATATATTCGAAATAAGCATGCTTGACCAGCTCAATTTCTTCTTGGGGTTACAAGTCAAACAATTACCAAATGGAATTTTTATCAGTCTTAAATAATACATTACCGACATGCTAAAACGTTTTAAAATGACTGATTTGAGAACAATGTCAACTCCAATGAGGACTTTGTTAAATGCTGATGAAAATGGGGAACCCTTTGATATAACACTTTATTGAAGCATCGTTGGCTCTTTAATGTATTTGACTGCAACTAGATCAGACATTACACTAGCTGTAACTGTCTGTGCCCACTTTCAGTCTAACCCTAAGAAATCACACTCCAAAGCAGTGGTTAGAATTTTTCAGTACCTAAAAGGTACACCTAACCTTGGAATCTGGTATCCTCATGGATCTGATTTCACTCTCACTGCTTATACGGATGCGGATCATGGCGGTTGCCATGTTGATAGGAAAAACACATCTGGATTAAGTCAGATGTTTGGAAATAGGTTAGTTGGTTGGTCATCTAAGAAACAAAACTATGTTTCATTGATAATAGCTGAGTCTGAGTATATTGCTGCAGCTCACTGTTGTTCTCAAGTTTTGTGGATGCAAACTCAACTATTGGATTATGGCTTTTAGATTACTAAGACCCCGATATACTATGATTCACAAAGTGCAATTGCAATTACTAGCAACCCGGTCCAACATTTTAAGACTAAACACATAGATATTCGTTATCAGAAACATCAAGGACCATGTAGAAAAGGAGGATGTAGTATTATATTTCGTGCCTACAAAAGTACAATTAGCTGACATGTTCACTAAACCTTTAGATGAAGTTAGGATAAATTTCTTGATTCAGCAAATAGGCATGGTGGAGTATAGTGCTTATTTTTTTTATTGGTGTAGTGACCCGTCCTAATCCATCTGGACGAATACATTACATTTGGTTACATTGCGAGGTACTTTACCTCTATATGATACATTTTACAAACATTGCATTCATTTTTGAAAAGACAATCTTTCATTACATCGAAAGTTGATGGCATGCATACCATTTCATAATATATCCAACTATAATTGACTTAATAATAATCTTGATGAACTCAACGACTCGAATGCAACGTCTTTTGAAATATGTCATGAATGACTCCAAGTAATATCTCTAATATGAGCAAATGCACAACGGAAGATTTATTTCATACCTGAGAATAAACATGCTATAAAGTGTCAACCAAAAGGTTGGTGAGTTCATTAGTATAACATAAATAATCATTTCCATCATTTTAATAGACCACAAGATTTCATATATTAATTGTACACGTAACCCGAGTACATAATAACACGCGTAACCCACGAATTAAAATTCATTCATATGGTGAATGCTTGATAACCGACTTAACTTTAATGCATATAATATCCCCAAACAGAACCTCTCATCTGTATAATAATAATAATCTCGAAGTACTAAAGCATCCGTACCCCGGATAAGACTTGTCGAGATCCATAGATCTATCTTTAGGATTCGCGTCAATTAGGGGCCATACCCGTTTCCTAATTATTAGGTTACCAAGCTAAATGGGGGTGATATTCAATATTCATAATGCAGCCATAGAATGTAGTTTTTGATCACTTGTGTCTATTTCGTAAAACATTAGTAAAATCAGCGCATGTATTCTCAGTCCCAAAAATATATATAAAAAGAGAGTAATGAAACTCACAATACGATATTTTGTAGTAAAAATATGCATACGACGGAACTGAACAATGCAAGGTTGGCCTCGGATTCACGAACCTATATCAGTTATATATATTAAAACACATAATAACAATTAACAAGTTTATATATTAATATTATTAATATACTTCTTATATTAATAATTTATATGTTATATTGGTAAATAAATTAATAATTAATATTTATATAACAGATTCCTATTAAAGTATTTTTATTAGGATATAATATATGTGATATATTATAAATATTATATATAAATGCTTAAAAATGTATTAGAATTAATATTTATTTAGATGATTCAATTTAAAATATATTTATATATTATTTGTAACTTAATTATAACAATATTTTATTGAAACAAAATAGTGTCTAATATTAATATAGATGTAGAAATATATTTTTATATAGATGTATTTTATTTTGTAAAAATAAAAATTATAACAATACTAAAATAATTTGTAGTAATAATAATAATAATAATAATAATAATAATAATAATAATAATAATAATAAAATTAATAGAATAATAAAAATGATAATAATACTAATAATGTTAAAAGTAATAATAAAAATAATGTTAATATTAATAATAATGATAAATAATAATAATTATGATAATGTTAATAACGATATTAATAATAATAATAATTATAATTGAAATACCCTTTTATGTATCAATTGTTATATAAAAATTATCAATTGTTATATATATATATATATATATATATATATATATATATATATATATATATATATATATATATATATATATATATATATATATATATATATATATATATATATATATGCTCGACTTTCATGTTTTACGGCCCAATCCCATAGCCCAACAGAATGACCCATTTTTCTTACCCAAGTAACAATAATAATTAACAATATAATAATAATAATAATTAATAATTAATAATAATAATAAATAACAATAATAATACCTAATATAAAAGAATCTGTGGTTTATGTTGGTGGCTCAAAAGTAGATCGAGAGTAGGAGCAACTCGCAGAAAAAATCACAGTTCAGGTGTTATTCGATTCTTCAATCGATCAAGCAACGATCATCGAGGTATAACCGGTCCTCAATTCATCATCATCATCGTTTCAACATCATCATCAGTTTCATCAATTTTCAATCATCATTCATCGTTATCCCCAATTAATCGATCAAGTAACTGGCAATCAATTGATTCAAGTAAGTAATCGATTCAATGATATTCTCTTAATTTCTTAAATCCCTTTATATTTTCCGTATACTTATTTATTCGAAACTAGCAATAATCATGGATTCCAGGTTTAAACTAAAACAGAAGATATAATGGTAATTAGGGTTCGTTCTTGGTTGTAGCAGGAGCAAGTAAGGGTTCATTGGAGATGGTGATCGGTTTTGGTTGAAAATCAAAGCAGAACAATGATCAAATAATGAATTTTTATTATGGTTCTTGTTAGTTCTTGATAATGATAATAGATATAGATGATGGTGGTTAAGATTGGTTTGATATTTTGGTTCAATCAGGAACAGAAAATGTACCACAATAATTGCCATGTGTTCAGTTATGTTGTAGGTATAATGATAATGAAGTTCTTCGAATGAAACAGGAGTGTAGCATCAACGTATCAGTGAAATATGGTCTCCATAGTTAATTGCATCGAGATGTTGATTTAACCAGAAAAAAATAGACATAAAACCAGACCGACGAGAGTAGCAGTTACCAGGTAATTGGTTGTTGTGTGCAATGCAAAAACAAACACAGTAGGTTGTGGGTTTGTGATGGTGGGGTGGCGATTTGGGTAATTCACTAATGAAACAAGAAAATAGTAAACTGTAGCTGTGGTGATTGAGGTGGGTTGGGTTTAATCGAACATAATTAAAACAGTTACATATATAGCTTGATTGAGAATGGAAACAGAAAAAGAAATAAGTAAGTACTGAGTAAGTGATTAGTAAGAAATCTATTTGAAGAACACCCAAATACGTTTATCAAAGAATAAGGCTGTTGAACAAGAGTGAGTTGATTTGTATATATGTTTTGATGAGGTAATAGTATAGATTTGGATCAGTGTATATATATGTATTACAAGTTCTGAATGCTTTATTGATTTGGCCTGTTGTACAGAAATTAATGAATCTTGCAGTAGGTGTCAGGTTTTATGGTAGTGATAATGGCGGCTTGAGTGGTGGTGAATGTTCACGAACAAGGGGGTTTTAGCTTCGGATCGATCAAGAAAAGAAACGGAAAGAAAGCACAAGTACAAAGGGATTGTTGTCGATGATGAGCAATAGAAGTAGTAGTAGTGAGCAAGGAATCGATGGCACCAACAAATATAGTAGTATCTCGATGGTTTTCTCCTGATATAGAAATTAAACAAGTAACATAAATGAAAAAGGATGAAGAAGGAAGAGTTAGTGTAGTTGGTATGGTGATTGTAATTATTTAATGAATGTAGTGGATGATGGTTCGGTTTTAAATCATGAATATATATGTATAAATATATATAAGGTAAAAGCAACAAAAATATAAGTAAGCAATAATAGCGATGGTTAGTGGGTTGTGTTCAACGAGTAGGGAAACAGAAGGCAAAAACAAATTGTTTTTATTTCTTCAAATATTAATAACACTTGTATGATTAAGTATATATACATAATATCATTCATTAATTTGATAATATCAAACACAATACTCGGATATTGGTAATGTTAAGTTAGTGTGTGGGGTAGCTCCATGTGATTATGTTAGAAAGAAAACAATGCAAATATATCTAAAGAGATATGAGATGGCCAGTATCTAATATAATGATAAAATACGAATTGTAAACATATATGTTTTTAATATATGCATGATGTATGTGTAAAGTAAGATGGGACCAAACAAACAAAGTAACACTCTTTGCATAATTGAATTCTCAAAATATGCATAAAGAAAATGATTAAATAAGTCCAGTTGTATCTTTTTGTAGTTTATCTACTGACAGTTTTCATGGAGTAGTATATCGTTCTCCATTGTTTTAGTTACAGATAAAAGTCTACGTATCAAATCAAATCTATAATTCTAATTTAAGTGTATATATATATTCATTTATTAACAACTTTATTATATCGTTTATTATTTTACAACTTAATTCTTACAATTAAATCATATATTATTTTAATTTATATTTCATATTATTATATATATTTATATTAATATATTTAAACATATATGTATCTATTTACAATTAGTGGTTCGTAAATTGTCAGAAATAGTCGAAGGGTAATTGAATTCATGAACACAATTCAAAATTTTGAGATTCAACATTACAGACTTTGCTTATCGTGTCGAAACCATATAAAGATTAAGTTTAAATTTAGTCGGAAATTTTCGGGTCGTCACAATTGGTACCTATTACTGAGATCTTATGTTTAGGGGAAGTATATTCTATCTAGGGGGACTAAATAGGCATGGTGGAGTATAGTGCTTAATCAACTATTGCCTTCATGCTAACTCCTTATGCTTATATTTCAATAGTTACGATAGGGGAAGGTAACTGATTGATATCTTCTTTCAAGGGAGAGTTATTAAATTTTCTTATGGAAAGATTAAATTGATGATTTACTCAAGTGTATATCTCATTTTGAGGGGGAGAAAGGGAGAAAATGAAAATTGATTTTCAAAAGTGAATTCAAAATAATTAGCATTTTAATTTGATACAATTCACTTTGTCTTGTATACATCTCAGTATGCAACCCGTCTCAACAATTGGTATCACTAAAGATTGGTGCTTTGTACATAATTCAAGTTTTTCTAAGTACAAATCTTTATTTTAGAAAATTCATAAAAATTTGAAAAGTTAAAATCCAAAAAAGATTTGAATTTTTCATGAATAAATGCTATTTTTAGCATCATATCGAGTCTGACAACATAAAGTCCAGATTCGGTAAGTCTCAAAATGCTCAAAATTCACTCAATCTTAAATTTTAATGAAAATATAATAAACTTGTGAATTTCCTGATATTGATTTGTCAAAGTTTGAAGTTAAATTGAATAAAATTTTAAAAAGGACTGTATTCGGTATTTAAGGCCCATTCGGTAAGGCCCAATTTTGACTCATTTTCGGTATCTATAAATAGAAGAGTCAAAGTCAAAGACTCTTACATTTTCTTAAGCTTATACCAAATCTGATTATCATACCGAGTCTGTGCTAAACTACCGAGTCTGTTCATTACTTACATCAATTCTTTGGTAATTTCTTCTTTTAATCAAGTTTATGATATACATATTATAGATCTGGGTTGAATGAAAGTATATAAATAAGAAAAGATCTCATCTTACATGATTTAGAACTTCAATTTGTAAAATCTTTGAACGAAACCGAATCTGAGTTAAAACCTTAAATTTAAGATTAAATCAGATTCATTGGGTTAAATGCTATGAGATAAAGTCTATTCAGTGATTGAGATGTTGATCTATCAGAGAAATGTTTCAGATTGCATGTTTAATTCATGTTTAATAAATTTAGTACATACCGAATGTGTTCTTATCTGATTCTTTTGAGTTTAAAATTGATTCTGGTTGAAAACTTGAGTGTTATATGTCTAGAAATGCATGATTAAGGTATAATGATAACTCCTAAATTATACAGTATTTTAATAACATTTTAAGGAGTTATCTTAGTATTTTAAAGTCATTTTAATCGTAAAGCACACTAAAACGGGTAAAAAGGAAAAAAGGTAATTCTAATGATTTTATTGAAGTTATGTTTCAAACAGGATTAAAAACAGGTAAAAACTATAGAAAATTGGATGAAGCCGCCGGCCTGGCACCTGAAGCCACTGGCTTGGGCAGAATATTCCAGAATGTTCCATAATTGATCGCAGAATTTGATGAACTTGTTGACTAAGCAAATGTAGTTAAAGCCGCCGACTTCAAACTAAATCCGCCGGCCTAAATTAGACGGTTTTATCTACTTGTTGACCAAGTTCAAGCTGAAAATGCAAACAAAATAAAAAAGATTGCTGGATCTTTGAAGCCGCCGCCCTGCATTTGAAGCAGCCGGCTTAACTTTGACGGTTACGCGTTTATGTGCTTGCGGCCTAATTTAAACTTGCAAAAGGAGTCACCGACCCACAAAAGCCGCCGGCTTACCAATGAAGCCGCCGACTTGGCCACCGATTCTAGAAAGTATAAATAGAGGCCTTCTGTATCAGTTTTAGATAGATAAGTTTCGTTTTTCTTTTAGGGTTTTCTCAAAATCATGAAAACTCTTAGATTATGCTTTACTTTCCATTATAATCAAGATTATTAAAGTTATTAATTCAAGTTTCTTTCATCTACCTTTTTAAGGTATGATTCTGTTGGTACAATTTTCGGTATAGCGGCTGTAAGGTAACAGTACAAGACAATAGCTGCTCAGGGTGTGGCGTATACTGTTGATTGTTGTTTGCCCTCTAGAAATTATCTCTTTAGACCCAGAACACAGATGGATAATCCGTGGGGTGGTCTCAATCAATCTGAGGATCAATCTGAAATTGATCTGTATAGCGTATTGCTGCTAAGCGGCTAATGTATGTTTAGAGTGAGAAGGGACTGTGTGAGAGAGAAAGTGTACTTCTCTCTGACTGAAGTTCAGATCAGAATGATATGAAATGTGGTGACCCAGGGGGGTCTATTTATAGGTGTAGAATGTCCAAAATTCACGGGATACACGTGTCAATCACTGAATGGTTCTATTATGTGAAGTATCCGGAATGTCGGTGGCGTGTGCGGATGTGACTGCGTGCCGTTCACACGCTGAGTTAAAGGGCTTATGCATAGAAGCTGCCTGCAGGGCTTACGCTTGACGCTGGGCGGCCTGCTCTACGCTGGGCGGTAAATACTGAACACCGCTAAATTTTGTTATCTTTTGTGATTTTTGATCCATTTTTCTGTATGAAAATGGTGTTTTTATGCGTGTATCTCCTAGGATACACCATTAGATTCTATCTTTATATTACCGTTTATTTTGTTTTATTCACTTTAACTGCTTCTGTTCGTATACTATTATGAACTAAACGTTCATAGTGGTTACTTGGACGAAAACTAAACTTTGTCTGGGAATCAGGTGAAGCCGCCGGCTTCACCAGTCCAAGCCGCAGGTTTAACTGGAATAAAGCTGCCGAGTTCGTGCTTTATTCCGTACAGTTTCTGGTTCTTTTCCAGGTCTGTATGGTCGAGTTTTTGTAATGATATTTGAACTGTTTTGAATCTGTATGCTTTAATATACTTGATTGCCATGCTTGATGATTAGATAACATGATTTTAGGATTGATTAATACTTAATCTAACGATCGATTATTCGATTAATGCTACTTGTTTAGATCAAGTCCATCAAACTTTGTAAATTGAATTGCATGCAACTAGGTTAAACAACATAATAGTGATAAACTGGTTTAATTTGAAATACGCTTATATAATAGAGTTTAATAATGTCAGGTTTAATCGAATATCCTTTGTTTGGATATGTTTAATTAATGATTGCATGAAAACTTAGTAGTAATTGACTTTCAGCTAGTAACTTGAGTTGATACATGGTGTTTAATAGCTTATATAATTTGTCAGTCTATTCGCATGTTGATTCGCATCATAAGGTTGATATGCATTATGTAATTGAATTGAACATGAAGAATTGAGATGTTAGTTATGCACGTCACATATCTAGCCTATGCTTTAAGCCCTTCTTATTGAATAATATGCAATGCCTTTCTTAACCTGATTAGGGATAATAATTGGTCTATGATTATTATTTTGCCATGTATTAATATAAGTTATGAAACGTATCTAATATGATTCCCGTACAAGTTATTTGTGCATGTAACTGCTTTTATTTACAATTGCTTTTATTCTTATTTCTTGCTTTACAATTTCATTATTTTGTTTATCTTTAATCATCTCTTTCCTAAGAGATAACAATCTACAACTTTAAAACACATAAAAATCTATCTTTAATAAGAATTAAACTATATAATAAAAACAACTTATAACGCATCTACGTTCTGTTGGGACGATAACCTAAAATACTACATCTGATCGGGTCTTGTTGCACGTTAGGGTGTTAAAAGTGAACTAAAAGGTTATATAAATTTAAAAGTTTGAAAAGGCAAATTAAGCACTACACACTTTTGCACATTATATAATATATGAAAACTGAAGATACCGAGTCTGATACCTGGTCTGGATACCGAGTCTGACGTTTAGTAGCATAAAGCTTCATGATTTGAATTTGAGATACTTGCATGTTTAATCTAGTTCATCTTTGCAAAAAGAAAAGCTTATTTGGTAACAAAATTTGACAAAATTTCAAGGTTACCGAATCTGCTCATTTTTTATTTTTTGAAAAATGACTAAGTGTTGATTGGATATTTGGTGTTGTTGTTTGATTAATCATGATACTTGTTTTAATTGTTTGAATGCTTAAATTGGATATCATGATTGTCAAAACTTGTGAATAATTTGAATAAATGATTTTTATAAGTTATGAAATCCATAAAAATCATAAAATTAAAAATACAAAGGACTTCAAAGGAAATAAGAATAGAGATATGTAATTACTGTTAACATATTGTGGCCTTCTATTTCTTATGAAACAACCAAATGACGAACAATCATTTTATCAACACTGAAACCAATTTTTCTAGCAACTTTTGGCTTGCTATTCTGGAAAGGCATCAACTCTGGACTGCCTTAAGTGCTACTGTCAGTGTGACTGATAAATATTTAAGACTTCTTAACAGAACTATCTAATTTATTGAGGCCACACAACCTAAAGCTGCTAATCCATAAGGGGAACCAGCTAGATTTTAGTGTGAGTTGAGAGGCATAAATGGATTAAGGGGAATTACTAAAGCTGATTTTAGGAGGATCTTTCAGCTTCCTCTTGTACAAAATGCTCCTGCTTTTACTTCCACTCAGCAAATGATGAACTCTATCTTTCAGCTGGGATGTAATGGTGATACCTCGGTTACACCTGCCAAGTTTCAAAAGAAGTACCTACACTTCAGGTGGTATGTGATCTTCTCGATCATCAACCGGTGTTTTCTGATGACATGAAGTGGATCTGATAGCTTGACGGTTCCGATGCTGAAGCTGTTCTACTCATTCATAAGAGTAGAACACCCAGATTATGGAGAACTATTGTGGGATCTGGTATAGGCTCAAGTGGATAAGACAAGGAATGCCTATGTTCCTTGAAAAAGTTTTTTCTGTCTCTTCATTCATGATGCTATAATTGCTTGCAGAAATGAACATATTCATGTTCCAGGTACACAGGGAATGCAGATGGTACGCTTTGCGGTGGTAAAGATGAATACTCCGGTGGTATCTGACAATCCATTTAAGGCACCAATACCAGATTGGTTGGTGAGGTTGGCTAATCCCTTAGATGCCAGAATCCATGTATACTATGAGGCAGTAGGGATACCTCTTCTGAACCAATCACAACAAGAACCAGTTTAAATAGCTGTGGTTCCAGCCCTAGAGGTTGTAGAAGAACCCGTAGCTCAACCTGGACCAGCTTCCACCTCACTTAGGGTTAACCTGAAAAGCCCTAGGGTCATCCGACCTACTCAACCCGTGAAGATCAGAGAGCCTAGTCCACTTAGAATTGAACCTACCCTATCAACTACACCAGAGGGGAGTGATGCTGATTCTTCAGCAACTAAGTCATCTCCCGAACTAACAAAGAAGAGGACATGATATATTCCTAATGAGATGATTCAGACTCCACCAACCCAACACATAACTAGATCTAGGACTTCGACTCCTATCGTTCGCCCAACAGTTACTACAACCATTGGTGATACGAATCAAGACTTAGAGCCAACTAGGTCACCTTCACCCATCTCCTTATCACATCCAATAATAATAGTAAGCCCTACATTAAATGAGGCTTCGGCTTCAGTAGGCAAGAGAGCTGAAAGTACGGATGGTAAAAATACCAATCAGCTCGTTGATATGGACAAAACAGACGGTTTTATTTGTGCGGTGTCGTTAGGTTGCAACACGTCAGAATTAGCTACCAAAAGAGAGTAATGGTTTTATCATTTATATTTAGCGCGAGTTTCCTAGCTATAACTTACCTACTTGTCTTCTTTTTAATGAGTAAGTGGTATAACTCAGGTTCTTATTTTTGTATGTTTGCTCAGTAATGTGGGACAAAAGTGCCTATATAGTTAACCCTAGTGACAAGAGGTGATAGATTAAGATTAACTAATAATACTATAATTTAACTGTAAAGATAGATATGGAGAATAGAATTCTGATGGGAAATTATCACAAGAGTTTAACTTCCTAGAATAAACACTAAACCTCAATCAACTGGGCTATGGACCTAACAGATTTGTCACTAAGAGTTTAGGCTTTGAAGATTCTGGCTAAGACGGATATCCGTACTCTCAACGTTAACCTTAGAGGGTTGAAACAACCTTATGGATAGAATCCTAGGTACATGAATAAAGTGGTATATCCCTAAAGGAAAGTCTCAGCTTTTCTGAATCCTAGTTAGTTTAACTAAAGCAATATTCTACCACTTAATACTACGCTATGCCTTAACATTAACAAATGTGCAATCTTAGATATTCTAAGGTACTGCTAATTGGACTAGAAGTCTTTCCTTGGAAATCACTTACTCAATCCCGGATCATCTTACAACATCTCAAGAACGTTGTTTCTGATACGAATCATATTTCTGAGCAAGCCAGTGTTCACTGAACTCTATATTGCCTACTCTAATCACAACCTAAATGGGCAGCTCTTCTTTGACGAATAAATGGTTATTCGTACGTAGGTACTATATCCTTATTGTGATGTTAAGCACACATAAATACTTACCTCGTATCCTAGGGTTGATCAGGTCCTAATACTAGGTTATAGCCACGTGAATAAATGGAAAGGGTGATCCGTAAATTAAACTTCTAAACCGTCAAGGTTCCACCATAACAGTAGGATAAGTTTCAGATAAATTATTCAACATATAATAAACATTTGTAACAGATAGATAGGCATGCAAGGTGAAAGCAACTTAAGATAACAAGATAACTTCATTAAATTAAGGAAAGCGTTTACCGTTTACAGACGAGATCTGAACCATTACAATTGCTGACATCCTCTAGATTGCTCCTATTACAATCTTCGGCGTTCACCTCCGGGTACTTAATTTCCCGCTAGGAGGTGAGAAGACCTTGAAAGCTCTAGTGAGAGAAAGTGTAGTGAGAGAGTAAGGAGAGGTGTGTTGAAATTGGATGACAAAAAGCCTTTAAATAGACTTGAAATTTCCCTGCAAAAGGCTGGCAGGCCATTTAGCAGGCCGTTTGCAGAGGCCGTTTGCCAGGCCAGCCCGTTTGCAGGGGTCGTTTAACATGGGCGTGTGGCAGGCCGTTTGCATGCCAGGCAAGCCGTTTGGCATTGCATGGTCAGCTGATTTTAATGGGTCGTAACTTGATTTCTTATCTTTCACCGTTTTCGCTCTAGAATCTTCATTTTAGATTCGATTCTCTTAATTCTTTTTGCATTGTGTTCGTAATTACTTTATCTATGAATTTAACTGAAAAAGCGATTATTTTGCCGATAAAGTTTTGAACTTTATGCTTTTGGGACTCAATATCGGGGGTAAAAACGTGACTCTTTAGCCGATATCAAATATCCCACACTTAGACTTTGCTTGTCCTCAAGCAAACTTTCGAGCTTTAAACACTGAAGATTTTTATTTGTAGTAATCAAGTGGTCTTTGTTCCGCAAGACGGTGGAGCAAAAACCTGGTTTTATTCTTTTTGTTTTTCTCAAACTCTTTTCCACAAGCATGAGAGGAGGTTACATAACTGAGTCTATCTCACTCGGGTCACTCATTTTACTAAAGTGTTTTAGGGTGTCCTATAGTTCTAAGAAATGAAATCGCTCTTAGCCAGTCATGCTCACGTTCTTCTTCATATGCTTGATAAAGACTCAAATTTCCATCACGTATTTGAGAGAACTCTCCGTTATGGACTCAACTTGTATCATGAAGAGATGGTTATTTAGAGGTTTTTGGGGTGCGAAGGGTTTGATAGATAGGAGTTCCTTTAAAAGATCGATTTTCGATGATCCTTTCAGCTTTTTGTCAGGAATTTCAGGATGAGCATCCCTCTTTTTGACTGCCAGGAGTTCTTTTCATGAATCTTTTCTGGTTCTGCTCCTTTTTTTCAGAACCTTTATTCATCAACAATTTTTTTTGAGCAAGCGTCTTTTGCTTTTCTCTTCGAGGTCTCCTTTTATTGGCGGTCTTCTTGATAATTGGCTTTGATGGTCACATTTTCTAATGCGGTTTTATAGAGGATTTCCAGGAAGGAATGATTTTGTCGGGATTTATTTCTTTATTTATGAAGCGAATCGAATGGATAGGTAGTGGTGGATAGAATTGTGATGATTTAGAGTGAAGATGGCAATGAAGGTGTGTAATGGGGGTGTTTTGTATTCACAAATAGCCGAGGTTCTAACTTAGTAGTTCTCGTCAAAATGTGTGATTCCGAAATGTAGATCAAGAGCAAGTTCTGATTCTGAGATGTTAACATCGGCGCGCTCAACCGAAGTATAGTGAAACACTAAAAATGAGTGCTTAATAAAGTATTATTTGGGGTGCCTCACAACAATTATAATGGGTCAAATTGGGTCTTTCATTATGCAATGCCCTTTTGGAAAATTAGGTTTGATTTTCGCAAAATGTTTTTAACCTTGTTTTACTCTTTTGTCTATTTTGTAGCAAAAACTTTTTGATCCTTTATAGAAATTTATAATCCTTAGTGTTTTATAGTTCAAAAAGTTTTAAATTTTGTGAAAAATTTAGTTTAAAAACAGTTGAGGGTTTTTACAAGAATCATTATGTACAACATTTTCTATCCCACACTTTAAAATAACATTATCCTCAATGTTAAGGATACGACCTATCCCACACTTAGGTTTTGAAAGAGGCATTTTGTTATTAAAAGTTTATGTTGATGGGGTTGCCAATCCCACACTTAGTTTTTAAAGTGGTATATTAGTTTGCGTATATTCTATTGAAAAAGTGGTGAAGACATAGTACTCCCCTATGGTTGCAAGGCGTGCAGTCGGATGGTGTGCCAATTATGGTTTCTTCTATTCTCGTGTCGGCGTCATCCTCGTTCAATGCATCCTTGCTCCAAGTCATGCTTTCATCTTGTATGATCTCGATCGTCGGTTGTTTGTGACGTTTTATTCATGCAATTTTTTTCTAATTATCATACAAACTTAAAAACCTAAAGTAGTTATGCCCGAGATCGGGCGTACAGACATAGTTTAATAATGTAATACAGTATCACAAGTAATCATAAAAATAGTTCAGAGATAGGGAAAGTTATGGCAGAGCTGGATGGTATGGAAGAGAGTACGATACACTCGTGCGTGGCCTCGTCGGGTTCATCAAAGCAGACTATTCCTCATCAGTCATTTCCTTGTCTATAGTGAATTGTAGTGCCAATTCTGCCGTGTTCATCCCCGAGGATATCCTGAACTGGATCTCGTCTGATCGTGCGATCAGTCCCGTGAGCGATGAGGTGCTCGTGTGAATCATAGGCCCTGTATGCCAACCCTGCCCTTCCTGCAGATCTCTACCCCAATGTAGGTTCATACCTATACCGTCTATACCCTGTGTTAATCCCTCAGTCATATATCGGCTTGCAGCCTGATCCCATGTGGAAGCCTGAGCGTCGATGGATTTATCTCTGTGAGTGCTGATGTGGGTTGTGTCGAATAGGTTGTTGACAAAATCTGAGGCCCCTGTGCTCTGTTCCCTTGGAGGAGATGGGATGACTGTACGCTGTGTGTAATGATGCCGCGGTGGAGATGGAGGTCGTGAATACTGATGGCTCGGGCCTGCACCTCTAGGATCTCTGTGGGCGAACATCACTGGATACTCATGAGGATACGACGGGACATTAAGATGTCTGCCTGCATGATGTGTGAAGTGATCCAGGTTCTGAAAGATAGCGTGCTGAGCAAACCAACTCTCATGTCCGGGCAGATCTCCCATATGATAATGGTACGATGGAAAGCGGGGTCGATCCCTTTCTTCTACTGATAAGTGTCGGCGGGCGGCAGTGGGCTGACCCTATGTAGTGGGGTCATCCTCATCCCGTGGTTCCTGTGAACCTCGCCGTCTCCGACCATCTCTCGTCCTTGTATCAGGCCTAAATCCCGCAATTCTTACCCTTGGTACTGTCCGGTCTTCTAAGTCTGGTATTGCTGGATTAGCTGTAACTATTAACTGTTCATCCTCAATACGAATGTACTGCCAAGTGTTCAGTAACTTGTACCCTATCTCTTCAGACTCGACTGCTTTCCTATACCCAAATCTCTCAATACTACCTAAACATGCATCCTGCGAAGGAGTTTGGTGACAACGGCTCTTAAAACTGGCACAACTGTTCTTGAGGCATTTCTTTCATTGGTGAATGCCTGGGCTAGAAGGTGTGCAACTTGCCTATTTTGGTTATTGATCATGGCGTGCATTAAGCGCATATCATTAACGGTGACGGCACCGCCATGTTGGGTTTTCAGGTGAAGGGTTTTGGCTATGAGGTGGTGAAGAATGCCGTGAACGGGATTAGTGAAGTTTAAAACCTTTTTACTTGACCTCCATGCTTCATTATCGGAGGTGTAGGTACGCCAGAAAGCTTGATGATCGATGTTGTTTAGGGTCGTGTATCCCCTTTTAAATACAGACCGGTAAAGGTGTGACTTCTTGTACAGTTCTAGATGCTTTGCGAACTGCACAAGAGTTAGGTGATGCATCTGATTCTGACGGCGGAAATGGATGCACTCGTGACTGTTGTACTCCTCCTGGTCAACATTCGACTCAAACCTCCATGATGCCATGAATTCTGCGTATGGCTCCTGATACATCCGTTCATGAATTTCAAACAGCGTTTGCCATGCGCTGTTGACTTTCCAGTGTGCTGTAAAGTTCAAAATTCGTCTTAGCTCCTCGTCGCAACCACATTGCTACATTATTTTCCTGTTTATGTATTTGTTGGCACCTTTTTGTCGAATAATCCAATTCCTCATGAATGGTTCATTATCCGCTGGGTTGTCTTGCCCGAGGAGGTAGTAGGGCAACTCATACTCATCCAGTAAATAATTAGCCATCTGCAAAGGTCAAGTAACGTAGGTTATGTTTTAAAATAATAAGACTTAAAATAACACTTAGAATTGAAAAATGCTTATATTTTTTCGAAAAAAATTCGAAATATGGGCTTTAAAAATGGCATTTTACAATTCCATGTTATAGTAATTATAGCCAAAATTACTGCAAACAATATCTAATCTCACTACAAACTTATTTTTCAAGCAAAATTCAAAGCGTACCCGTAATTGCAACAAATAATGCTAAAAATAATAATTATAGTGAGTTAGTCGTAATAAGCAACTTTGATTAAAATATGATGATTTTTAAGCATACAATGATTCTAATGACCATTTTTAATTACCTTAAATATTTTTAATCATCAAACGTTAGCTATAACTTTCTTAAGTCAAGGGTTGAGACCGTTTTTACCGAAAAATATTCATTTTGCTTAAAACGTACAAAATAAGACGTAGTTATTATTTAATTATAATTTAATTATTAAATACTTATGGTTTAATAATTATAATTAAAACTTATGATATGATTAATAATTCATTATTAATTAATAATACTTATGATATGATTAAAAATTTATTATTAATTAATAATGCTTATGTTATCATTAATATTTAATTAATTAATTACTTATGTTATATTAATTATATCATTTAAACTTATGTTAACCTTATAATTCAATTTAATTTAATTAAACTTATGATATGACATGATTATACATACATGACTTTAAATAACATTATAACTTATATTATTAATATAAATTACACTTTAATTTCAATGTTGACTAAGTTTGACTAAGGTTGACTTTTGAGTTGACTTTCGGTTGACTTTGACTTTTGGTTGACTTTTGTTGACTTTTTTAATTAAGGAAACTTTCCAAAAATAGAAACTTTCTAAATATAGAAACTTTCCAAAAAATAGAAACTTTCCAAAAATGGAAACCTGCTAAAAATAGAAACTTTCAAAAAATAGAAAGTACGTGTTATACGATGTTCTGATTATACCGAAACATACCGAGTGTTGTTCTATGCTTATTTGCAACAAATACTATAGCTATCATCCTAAGACTTGACCTAAGTTAGTTATTTATATCGACCTACTTTACTTATAGGTTGGCGTTGTGGTCATTCTTGATCACATTATCTTTTGCTGTTCGCATTACTGTGTTGTTGCTTCATTTACGTTAAGGTGAGTTATAGTCCCATTTTTCTATTTTAAATCTTTTGGGATGAGAATACATGCAATTTATTTTACATATTGGACACAAGTGGAAATTGGTTTAAATTATTTATTGTGAGTCGAACGAAAATATTCCCTAATCTGGTAATTTTAATCATTGGGTTTGAAATGCCCCGTTCATATTAATTATAAACGTTTCATATTAATTGGTTTCTTTGCGAGGTTTTCACCTCTATATGAGACGTTTTTCAAATCTTGCATTCGTTTTTAAAAACAACCATAACCTTTATTCTTATTATTGAATAAAGGTCTTAATGACATAATTTAGATTGTCTATCAAAGACAATCTCCTCAAATAAATAAGTTTTTACACAATCCATTACAATATGATCAAATATATTACAACAAATACTCCGAATGCAAGTTTAAACAATATAAACAATTATGCCGACTCCAAATCTTGACCTTGGGTTGGCATACGATAGCGGAAGCATTTTTAATATTCACTTGAGAATAAACATGCTTAAAACGTCAACAAAAATGTTGGTGAGTCATAGGTTTAATTTCTATATAATAATCATAACATTTAATAAGCCACAATATTTCATTTAATTAAATGCGCAGGATCATTACAACTACAAAAATCATTCATACGATGAGTTGCCTGGTAACCGACCTTAACATAGAGCGCTTAAGATATCTGTCATCATACATTCCACTATTCAAATGTATGAAAAGAACACTTCGAAGTACTAAAGCATTTCCACTATTCGAAAATGGGGGTGGTTGGTGCCCGTAGATCTACCTTTAGGATTCGCGTCAATTAGTGTTTTTCACTAATTCTTAGGTTACCAAGCATAATAATAATAAGTACAGATATCTAGTATAACAATTCAATCATAGAATTTAGTTCCATGAACTTGTGCTTATTTTGTAAAACATTTATAAATTTTGCTTGTATTCTCATCCCAAAATAATTTAAATAGTAAAAATGGGACTATAACTCACTTGTGATGATTTCTGAATAGATGGTGATAAGACTTGGCCTTTTGGCAAATTCACGAACCTAATAATAATATTCTTGTGTCAAGATATATATATATATATATGTATATATATATATATATATATATATATATATATATATATATATATATATATAAAATTATAATTAATATTCCATACTTATGATACTTGTGATAATTTTAATTGTCCATTGTTAGTAGTCCAACGTTCGTAGTCCAATAGTCCAATAGTCCAATATTCCAACAATATAAATATAAATGCGTATATTGTGTTAGAATTCACTAACACTATAATATATTGTCTTAATATAATAAGACACATAATATGTATATTGTCTGAAGCAATCCGCGACCCATTGTATACATGTCTCAGGCTCGATCACAACTCAAAGTATATAATATTTTGGAATCCACTTTGACCCACAGCTAACTCGAGATTACTGCCAATGGTGTCTAATAGTTCGTTCCAATAATATATATATAAGAAGTCAAAATGATATGTCAAAACTTTGTATACGAGTGCACGGTGATCAAGTCATATATATATATATGGTGCCTTACGATCTTTATTAAGACTATAATATATTGTCGTAGAACTTAATCACGACTATTATAAATTGTATTTCCATAAGTTCAGGAACAAAACATGTATAAATACATGTAGGATACAAGGTAAGTTAGCTAGGATAAGGTTAGCATCCATTTTTATAAATCATGTTCGTAGCTAAAAATTAAGAATAATATCCAATTTTGTTTTACCCATAATTTGTAACGACCCTGGTTTTTCCAACGTTATTTATTAATAATTATTATTATTAATACGTGTGATTAATCGAATGTATGTTATTACATTTACATGTTGCTTTAATTGCCCGTACTTGAACTTTAAATGCCCGAAACGTCTTTGTGACACCCGGAACTTGCACGAATAATATTTTAAGATATTATTTACATTCATGATTAATTTTATTAATCATTTTAATTAACTAAGACTATTAGTTAATTACTTGGGCATTTAGTGGACTTACTTGTTACTTGCATACAACTTGGGCTTTATACATGTACATGGACTTATGAGAGCCCACCCTACTTATTAGTTGGACTTAATTAGCCCATTAAGACTTGCAAGTATCAAACTTAAGTGTAACTAGTTAGTTACATCCATTTAGAATCTTGTTAACACTTGATCCCCATGTAAACACCTCTTTTACCCAACTTTTGTCATCTTTACAAGCTAGTAACCAATGAACCAACCCATCCCCTCTTTTTTTCTGCTGAATGCCGAGATTTTGATGACCATTTAGTGGTGTTTGATTTCATTTTTCCTTCATTACTCTCACTTGTATGCTCTCTCAAAAACACACACACTTTACTTGCAAATTCCCTCAAACTTTCTTCTCTTTTTCTCTCATACTTGTAAGTGTTTGAAACAACTTCTTTTCTTCTTTTCTTTGTTGGTAAAAACTGATTTCATAAGCATTCATCATCATCAATCTTTGTTTGTTGTTTGATTCTTGTTACATGTTGTTGTTACTTACTTACTAACTTTCAAGAATCTAACTTCCTAGTTTTGATTCTTCATAATATCTTGTATTTATCAAGAACATCCAAGAACATAATCTATCTAGTTATGTTCTACATATTTTGTTTCAAAAGATTTAAAGTTTATAATCTTTATAATTGTTACTTGTGTTCTTGTTTGTTGTATGTTACTAGAATACCACCTTCATGGTTGGTTTAGGCTTATCATTCATTTTCTTTATTTCTTATTGTTAGTTGCTTACTACACATTTGAACAAGGACATGAAACCAACAAGAGCTTACACTTTGGTGCAAGTATCATGGATCCAACACTTGGTTGTGATCTTTCTTAGTGTTCATGAACTTGTTCATAAACTTACATGTAACCTTGGTTCATCAAACATTATACAACTCTTAAGTGAGTTGATCTACATGTCTTAGACTCACACTTGTGTTGCTAGTGTCAAAACTTAGTTAGAATTACTTTCATTGTTCATGTGTGTATAGATCTAGGACTTGATGTAACTTTGGTTCATCAAATTCATGTCTTAGACTTGCACTAAGGTTATGATGGACAAATCTTGGTTAAAATGATGTATACACATCCATGAGTTGTACACTTGAAGCTATACGCATCAAGAATGAGAACCATGATGAGCATCCAACACCAAGATCACCGGAACCCTTGAAAACCCACTGCATTCTGTCCAAAAGTTTCTGACCTACTGCTTCTGGAACAGACCAGTAGACCTGGGCTGTTCTAACCTTGATTTTTAGATAGAACTTTTCGAGTAGATAACTTTTCATATAGGACTCGTCTTAATCCGAGTTATGGTTTAGGATTTATGGCCCTCCGATCGTTACCATGTCCTTTAACGTTGTGCAGAAATTTCTGACCTACTCGCACTTAGACCGTCGCCACGGTCAAACCAAGACGAGTTTGCTTCTGTAAATTTTACCACACTTAAGGGACTCATAGACGGAGCCATGACCACTGGTCTCACCTTAATTCAGTAAGGGTAGAGGCCGTGGTGACTGACCGAAGTCAGCCTTTGTTTTAAACGACTTTCATAAACGAGTCTTACTTGTTACCTTTTGTTTAATGATGATTGATGATGACCCTTATGACCTTAATTACGTACTTGTAAACCTTTTAAGACGATTTACTGACCTAGTACTATTTGACTTAGGTTGAGGACTTTGGACCATTCACTTGCACACCTTTACCGGACCGACTTTACGACTACATTATCATTGTGAGTTATAGCATTCCCTTTTTACTTTAACTTATTTTGGGAACTGAGAATACATGCGGATTTTATGTTTTACATACTAGGCACGAGTACTTAAACTTATATATGTGTGGGTTATATAACGGCAGAAACATTCCCTTTAGCTCGGTAACGTTTAATCATTGGTTTTTGAACCGTGAACGCGAATCTTAGATATGGATCCATAGGGTTTGACATCCCCACTCGGGCTAGTAGCGCTAGCATTTAACGAGTGTTTAATACTTCGAGGTTATACGCACTTGCCAAGTGCACTTTAAGGGGGTACATTAAACGTTAAGTTAGTTACCGGGTGCCCACGGTTAAGCATATACTTTTACATACTTTTGAAACGCTCGTTGTAGCACTGAAATCTCGTGGCCTACTTACATTACTGTTATACTTAAACTATAGCTCACCAACCTTTGTGTTGACCTTTTTGAGCATGTATTTTCTCAGGTGCTTGAAGTCGCTTCCGCTATCTTACTAGTCGTGCTGTAGAACCCGCTGCCTAGAGTTGTTATCGCATGACTACTTATGTTGCATTCAAACTTTTTGCTTACGAATTTATGTTATGTAACGACCATTATGGTCACGTACACTTATTTAATGCTTCTACTTAGTGAAGCATACTTTGATTTGTAAAACAATTGACGTATGTTATGACGTCACTTTTATTAATGAATACAAACTCTGTTTTGAAAACGCATATAGTACTTAACCTTGTAATGATCCTGTTGTTGATGGTCCGTACATGATGATTTAGTACGGGGCGTCACATTTGGTATCAGAGCATTGGTTGTAGGGAATTAGGATGCATTAGTGAGACTAATAGGGCTAATCTACAACTTGTTAGTTTACTTGTTTCCGCTGAACTTACTGCATGCTGCTGCTTACTGTTACTGCTATATGCCGTATGCTACTACGTGATTTCACTACTGCATGCTATTACTTGCTTTCGATTGCATGCTAGTTTCGTACGATTACTGATATTGCCATGCTACTTATTGTTATACATGATTTAAACTGTTGGCCTATTATTTGCTTGCTTTATGACATACTGACATGGAAAATTTATTTTTCCTTGTTCAGATGTCGGACGTTCCACCTACTGACATCCCGAGCGGCTCAGGCCCCGTTGTTCCACCCACTACTGCACCTATTGCTGCTGCTGCTGCTGCCGACATTCCGGCCCCGACACCCACTGGCGACCCCGGCGCCTCTAGTTCTGGAGCTAGCTCTAGTGTGCCTATCCCGGCGTCTTCTTCCAGACCCCCGAGGCAACTGGCTCACATTGGTGGCATGGAGATCCCCGCGGAGTTCGGGGAAGGTCCCTTCCGTAATCACTGGCGCACACCTTGCCGACGCACTGCCGACGGCCGCTTAGCCGTGATTACGCCAGGCCGACACCGACAGATGTTGGCCGCTTTCGGATATGTTGAGCCGCCCGCGCCACCACCGCATGATTCAGACGACGGTTCTTCCACCGATGCTTCTTCAGACGACACCTCATCTGACGACTCCAGTGATGAGGAGGATCACGCTGACCGACCGATTCAGGCACCTTCTACCCCGCCGAAGAAGCGGTATCGCTTCGCTGGCATAATTCCTGGTCGTACTGTCACTGACGCTTATGGTCGGCGTCGTAGGATCACTGCACGTAAACGGCTGGTGCCGTACCCCGCCGACCCACAGATATTACCGTCTCCACCCAGAGCCGGACCATCCACTTCAGCACCACCGGCTCCACCTGCACCGCCAGCACCACCTGCCCCACCATCTTCCTCTAATGAGGAAATGAGGCGGGAGATTGAGATTCTCCAGACTCGAGTTACTGAGCTCGAGGAGCAGTTGGCTCATGTTTTGGACATCTTGTACCCACCATCGCCGTAGGACTTTGTACTAGATTCTGTATTGTAATCTCTTTTGTAATTTCATATTTCACTTATGTAATGTACGAACTTATTGTAATGTATGAACTTATTATCATTAATGAATGGAATTTGTGTTGCTTACTTCTTGCGCAAGTGTTCTATCTACGTTATCATCTCATGGTTTTGTGGTACCTATATCTGCTTGCGTTATTTAATCAACATGTGTTGTGCTGTTTTCATGTTGGTTGTTATATAATGTACTATTATTATTTGCATAATGGATTTTGACTTGAGTCAAAATGTTTGTATAGAACATCATGGCCAACGGGAGATCTATCCCCACCGCGGCACAAATTGAGGAAATGATTAACGAGCGAGTCGCTGCTGCACTAGCTGAAAGACAACCCCAAGTTCCACCACCACCGCCTGTCAATCCACCTGTCGTCCGAGATGGGTGTACTTACAAGGAATTTCAAAACTGCAAGCCACACTACTTCAGTGGCACTGAGGGACCCGTCGGTCTCACCAGATGGTTCGAAAAGTTGGAATCGGTATTCAGGGTTAGCAATTGTTCTGAGGCTAACAAAACGAAATTTGCATCTTGCACACTTTCTGATGGTGCGCTCACATGGTGGAATACCATGGCCCAAGCGCAAGGAATTGATGAGGCGTATGCTACGCCTTGGGAAGAATTTAAATGTGCTATGATCGAGGAATACTGTCCGAGAACCGAGATTCAAAAGATGGAAATCGAATTTATGCAATTGAAAACTGTAGGGAACGACCTTAACAGCTACAACCGTAGGTTTTTGGAATTGGCTCTTATGTGTCCAACCATGGTCACCCCCGAATTTAAGCGTTTGGAGAAATACTTCTCGGGACTTCCTAAGTCCATCAAGGGTAATGTTACCTCATCCAAGCCACCAAGTGTTCCCGAAGCAATGCGCATGGCGCATACTCTCTTGAATCAAATCATCCTTGACGAGCCGGAGAAGGCTAAGTTCGAAACTGTTAGTGGTGAAAAGAGGAAATGGGACAACAACCACAACAACAACAGGGGTAGGAACTATGATCAAAACCCGGCAAAACGACATGAAGGGTTCAGGCAAAACAACAACATACACAACAACAACACCAACCCCAACAACAACAACCGCACCAATCCGAACTACAAAGGAACCTTACCACACTGCAATAGGTGCTACAAGCACCACACTGGGTATTGCAATGTTATCTGTGAGAAGTGCCAACGATCTGGACATGTTGGCAAGGATTGCAAGGTTACCACTTTGAATGTGAAGCCAAACCACAACAACAATGGGCCTAAGAAGTGTTATGAATGTGGGAAGACGGGCCATTTCAGAAACGAGTGTCCTAACAAGCGTAAGGATGGCGGACCACCACGTGCTAGAGCCTTCAACGTTAATGCAAGGGACGCTCGCGACAACCCCGACTTGGTGACAGGTATATTCAAGATCAACAATCTTTTAGCTTCTGTCCTATTTGATACTGGTGCCGATAGGAGCTATGTGTGTAGACATTTTTGTGATAAGTTAGATTGGTCGTTAGTTCCTTTGAAGGAAAGTATGCTTGTCGAGGTCGCCAATGGAAAACTTGAAAAGGTCGACCATATTAGTCGTGGAGCTATTATCAACATAGCTGGTGCAGATTTCGAAATTGATTTGATACCTATCAAACTGGGAAGTTTTGACGCGATCGTCGGTATGGATTGGTTGAGCAAGATAAAGGCCGATGTTATCTGTGGAGATAAAGCACTTCGCATACCACAAGGAGATGGTGAACCACTGGTTATCTATGGAGAGAGATGTACCTCGAAGTTGAATCTCATTAGTTGCGTGAAAGCGTAAAAGATTATGAAGAAGGGACGCTTTGCTGTCCTAGCACATGTGAAAGCGGTAGAAACTGAGATGAAGAACGCGAACGACGTTCAAATTGTGAACGAATTTTCTGATGTCTTCCCAGAGGAATTGCCTGGATTACCGCCGCAGAGAGCAGTAGAGTTTCAGATTGACTTAGTGCCAGGAGCTGCACCTGTAGCTCGCGCACCTTATAGACTCGCACCTTCCGAGATGCAAGAATTACAGAGTCAACTACAAGAGCTATTAGATCGAGGGTTTATCCAACCAAGCTTCTCACCTTGGGGCGCACCTGTGTTGTTTGTAAAGAAGAAGGATGGATCCTTCCGTATGTGTATCGACTACCGTGAACTCAACAAATTGACTATCAAGAATCGATATCCTCTTCCACGAATTGATGATCTTTTTGATCAACTACAAGGATCGAGCGTTTATTCAAAGATCGATTTGCGATCCGGATATCACCAGCTGAGGGTGAAGGAAAGTGACGTGATGAAAACTGCATTCAGGACCCGTTATGGTCATTATGAGTTCCTCGTGATGCCATTCGGTTTGACAAATGCACCTGCCGTGTTCATGGATCTCATGAATCGTGTCTGCAAGCCTTACTTGGATAAGTTTGTTATCGTCTTCATAGATGATATCCTCATCTACTCTAAGAGCGAAGAAGAACATGAGCAACACCTTCGGCTAGTGCTTGAACTCTTAAGACAAGAGCAACTTTACGCCAAATTCTCCAAGTGCGAATTTTGGTTGAAGGAAGTACAGTTTTTGGGTCATGTTGTGAGCGACCAGGGTATCAAAGTTGATCCCGCCAAGATTGAAGCCATCAGCAAGTGGGAGACCCCCACTACTCCAACGCATATTCGCCAATTTCTAGGTCTCGCCGGTTATTATCGAAGGTTTATCGAAGGATTTTCTCTGATTGCGCGTCCTTTGACCGCACTAACTCACAAGGGCAAGAAGTTCATTTGGGAACCCACACACGAATCAGCATTCCAAATTTTGAAGAAGAAGTTAACCTCCGCACCTATCCTATCACTTCCTGAAGGCAGTGACGACTTTGTTGTTTATTGCGATGCATCGAAGAGTGGTTTTGGTTGTGTACTGATGCAACGATCAAAGGTTATTGCCTATGCCTCCCGCCAATTGAAGATTCACGAGCGGAACTACACTACACATGATCTTGAACTTGGAGCCGTTGTCTTTGCACTCAAATTGTGGAGACATTATTTGTATGGAACTAAGAGCACTATCTTCACCGATCACAAGAGTCTCCAGCACATCTTCGATCAGAAGCAATTGAATATGAGACAGCGTCGATGGATCGAGACGCTCAACGACTACGATTGTGAACTCCGTTATCACCCTGGCAAGGCCAATGTTGTAGCTGACGCTTTAAGCCGAAAGGAGAGGACGGCACCTCTCCGTGTTAGGGCTCTGAACATCACCATCCATTCGAACCTCAACAACCAGATCAGAGTAGCCCAAGTTGAGGCTCTCAAGGAGGAGAACATATCTCACGAGCATTTGAACATACTTGCCTCTCGATTCGAGGTTAGAGAGTCTGGACTCCGATGTTATGCCGGAAGAATTTGGGTACCTTACTATGGAGATCTACGAAGCCTGATACTTGATGAAGCACACAAATCAAGATATTCGATTCACCCCGGTGCAGGTAAGATGTACCACGACCTTAAAGAACAGTATTGGTGGCCGAATCTTAAGAAGGACGTTGCGACTTATGTTGGTAAGTGTTTGACTTGCTCGAAGGTTAAAGCCGAGCATCAGAGACCTTCTGGGTTACTTCAACAGCCGGAAATCCCACAATGGAAGTGGGAAAGGATCACAATGGATTTCATTACTAAGCTGCCGAAGACGGTGGGCGGATGCGATACTATTTGGGTTATTGTTGACCGCCTCACCAAATCTGCACACTTCCTAGCGATGAAGGAAACTGATACAATGGAAAGACTTGCTCAGCTGTACATCAAAGAGGTTGTATCTCGTCATGGTGTACCTTTATCAATCATCTCCGATCGCGATCCCCGTTTTGCTTCCAGATTTTGGCGTTCTTTGCAAGAAGCCATGGGAACTCGTCTTGACATGAGTACTGCTTATCATCCTCAGACTGACGGGCAAAGTGAACGAACGATTCAGACCTTGGAGGACATGCTGCGTGCATGTGTCATTGATTTTGGAAAGGCCTGGGAAAGGCATTTGCCACTCGCCGAATTCTCGTACAACAACAGTTATCACTCAAGCATTAATGCTGCACCTTTTGAAGCATTGTATGGTCGTAAGTGCCGATCTCCTATTTGTTGGGCCGAAGTAGGCGAAAAGCAAATCACCGGACCCGAGGTAGTTCACGAAACCACGGAGAAGATTGCTCAGATCCAAGCTAGACTTAAGACTGCCCGTGATCGCCAAAAGAGCTATGCCGATCTTAAACGGAAAGACTTTGAATTTAATGTTGGTGATCGTGTAATGTTGAAGGTTGCACCTTGGAAAGGTGTGATCCGTTTTGGAAAACGTGGAAAGTTGAACCCACGATACATTGGTCCTTTCGAGATCTTGGAACGTGTTGGACCAGTTGCATACCGTTTGGATCTACCAGCACAATTGAGCTCAGTTCATCCTACCTTCCATGTGTCAAACTTGAAGAAGTGTCTTGCTGCACCCGAACTCATCATACCATTGGAAGAACTTACTATTGATGACAAACTCCACTTTGTGGAGGAACCTGTTGAGATTATGGATCGTGAGATCAAAACTTTGAAACGCAACAAGATTCCGATTGTACGAGTACGATGGAATGCCAAACGAGGACCTGAGTTTACTTGGGAACGAGAGGATCAAATGATGCGGAAATATCCTCATCTTTTCCCGACTCCTCCGTCTACTTCAGCTTAAATTTCGGGACGAAATTTTCTTTAACAGGTGGGTAATGTAACGACCCTGGTTTTTCCAACGTTATTTATTAATAATTATTATTATTAATACGTGTGATTAATCGAATGTATGTTATTACATTTACATGTTGCTTTAATTGCCCGTACTTGAACTTTAAATGCCCGAAACGTCTTTGTGACACCCGGAACTTGCACAAATAATATTTTAAGATATTATTTACATTCATGATTAATTTTATTAATCATTTTAATTAACTAAGACTATTAGTTAATTACTTGGGCATTTAGTGGACTTACTTGTTACTTGCATACAACTTGGGCTTTATACATGTACATGGACTTATGAGAGCCCACCCTACTTATTAGTTGGACTTAATTAGCCCATTAAGACTTGCAAGTATCAAACTTAAGTGTAACTAGTTAGTTACATCCATTTAGAATCTTGTTAACACTTGATCCCCATGTAAACACCTCTTTTACCCAACTTTTGTCATCTTTACAAGCTAGTAACCAATGAACCAACCCATCCCCTCTTTTTTTCTGCTGAATGCCGAGATTTTGATGACCATTTAGTGGTGTTTGATTTCATTTTTCCTTCATTACTCTCACTTGTATGCTCTCTCAAAAACACACACACTTTACTTGCAAATTCCCTCAAACTTTCTTCTCTTTTTCTCTCATACTTGTAAGTGTTTGAAACAACTTCTTTTCTTCTTTTCTTTGTTGGTAAAAACTGATTTCATAAGCATTCATCATCATCAATCTTTGTTTGTTGTTTGATTCTTGTTACATGTTGTTGTTACTTACTTACTAACTTTCAAGAATCTAACTTCCTAGTTTTGATTCTTCATAATATCTTGTATTTATCAAGAACATCCAAGAACATAATCTATCTAGTTATGTTCTACATATTTTGTTTCAAAAGATTTAAAGTTTATAATCTTTATAATTGTTACTTGTGTTCTTGTTTGTTGTATGTTACTAGAATACCACCTTCATGGTTGGTTTAGGCTTATCATTCATTTTCTTTATTTCTTATTGTTAGTTGCTTACTACACATTTGAACAAGGACATGAAACCAACAAGAGCTTACACTTTGGTGCAAGTATCATGGATCCAACACTTGGTTGTGATCTTTCTTAGTGTTCATGAACTTGTTCATAAACTTACATGTAACCTTGGTTCATCAAACATTATACAACTCTTAAGTGAGTTGATCTACATGTCTTAGACTCACACTTGTGTTGCTAGTGTCAAAACTTAGTTAGAATTACTTTCATTGTTCATGTGTGTGTAGATCTAGGACTTGATGTAACTTTGGTTCATCAAATTCATGTCTTAGACTTGCACTAAGGTTATGATGGACAAATCTTGGTTAAAATGATGTATACACATCCATGAGTTGTACACTTGAAGCTATACGCATCAAGAATGAGAACCATGATGAGCATCCAACACCAAGATCACCGGAACCCTTGAAAACCCACTGCATTCTGTCCAAAAGTTTCTGACCTACTGCTTCTGGAACAGACCAGTAGACCTGGGCTGTTCTAACCTTGATTTTTAGATAGAACTTTTCGAGTAGATAACTTTTCATATAGGACTCGTCTTAATCCGAGTTACGGTTTAGGATTTATGGCCCTCCGATCGTTACCATGTCCTTTAACGTTGTGCAGAAATTTCTGACCTACTCGCACTTAGACCGTCGCCACGGTCAAACCAAGACGAGTTTGCTTCTGTAAATTTTTCCAAACTTAAGGGACTCATAGACGGAGCCATGACCACTGGTCTCACCTTAATTCAGTAAGGGTAGAGGCCGTGGTGACTGACCGAAGTCAGCCTTTGTTTTAAACGGCTTTCATAAACGAGTCTTACTTGTTACCTTTTGTTTAATGATGATTGATGATGACCCTTATGACCTTAATTACGTACTTGTAAACCTTTTAAGACGATTTACTGACCTAGTACTATTTGACTTAGGTTGAGGACTTCGGACCATTCACTTGCACACCTTTACCGGACCGACTTTACGACTACATTATCATTGTGAGTTATAGCATTCCCTTTTTACTTTAACTTATTTTGGGAACTGAGAATACATGCGGATTTTATGTTTTACATACTAGGCACGAGTACTTAAACTTATATATGTGTGGGTTATATAACGGCAGAAACATTCCCTTTAGCTCGGTAACGTTTAATCATTGGTTTTTGAACCGTGAACGCGAATCTTAGATATGGATCCATAGGGTTTGACATCCCCACTCGGGCTAGTAGCGCTAGCATTTAACGAGTGTTTAATACTTCGAGGTTATACGCACTTGCCAAGTGCACTTTAAGGGGGTACATTAAACGTTAAGTTAGTTACCGGGTGCCCACGGTTAAGCATATACTTTTACATACTTTTGAAACGCTCGTTGTAGCACTGAAATCTCGTGGCCTACTTACATTACTGTTATACTTAAACTATAGCTCACCAACCTTTGTGTTGACCTTTTTAAGCATGTATTTTCTCAGGTGCTTGAAGTCGCTTCCGCTATCTTACTAGTCGTGCTGTAGAACCCGCTGCCTAGAGTTGTTATCGCATGACTACTTATGTTGCATTCAAACTTTTTGCTTACGAATTTATGTTATGTAACGACCATTATGGTCACGTACACTTATTTAATGCTTCTACTTAGTGAAGCATACTTTGATTTGTAAAACAATTGACGTATGTTATGACGTCACTTTTATTAATGAATACAAACTCTGTTTTGAAAACGCATATAGTACTTAACCTTGTAATGATCCTGTTGTTGATGGTCCGTACATGATGATTTAGTACGGGGCGTCACATAATTTCTTCGTTACAAATCCGTTTTGAGTGATTTGAGTTGCCATAGTTTCATATCGAACTCAAAATTATTAATCTTAACAGAAAAAGTATAGTTATAGTCAAAAATATAGCTTAGGTGTCAAATAAGAGAAGATAGTCATATCCGTCGTAAGAACGACATCTTGATGACCCTTTTTGAAAAACATACTTCCACTTTGAATTTAACCATGGATTTTGGATATATTTCATATCCATATAAAATAAGATTTCTTACCAAAGGAAATATTTTAATTCAAAGTTTAAGATAGGTTTTTAAAATTAAACCCAAAACAGCCCCAATTCGACTAAGACGGCGTATATTCGATTTTAAGGTGTTCTTCGTGTTTACAAGTTTTATATCCTTATGTTAGCTTGACATACTGTCATAATACATGTGTTGAAGTGTTTTAAAAGTCAAGTTAGAAGGATTAAGTTTATTTGCAAACAAGTTTAGAAATAATCTAAACTATGTTCTTGTTGTTATTAGTTATAACTCAAAATAAGATAGCTATATGAATACGAATCGAATAAGATTGTGAATAAGTTTACTACCTCAAATCAAATGAGTAAAGTTGCTGGAGAAATAAGGAGAATATCTTGAGTTCAAAGATACCCTTGATGGCTTGGAATTCTTGAAGTGTTCTTGATCAAGCTTTGTTATGATGATTATAACTTGGATTATGAGACCAATACTTGCTGAATTGAATAGAGGTTTGAGAGGTTGTTTGAGTATGTGTTTAGAGGGTAAAATGATGTAGTTAATTGGAATGAAATGGATGGTTATTTATCCTACATGTTGGCATCAAAATGGGGACAACAACATGGCTCCATGGTTTGTAATTTTATGCATTTAGTCATACTAGTTTCCAAGCCATGATTCCCACAAGTCTACATCATGTTTATACATGTCTCACAACTGATTGTGGGCTGCTAAGATCAATGATTTGGTATGTAGATACCCATAGTAAATACGTATAGAAGCTGGGTATTATACAGGTATAAATACAGTATGAATACGAATATGATTCTTGATAAAATTGAATGAGAAAATGAGTATAGCTATATTTATTGAGTATAAATATATTGATATATATTATTAAGTCTTTCATAAGTGTATTAATACATATTAATACAATACATATACATACATTTTAATTTAGAAGTTATTACAACGTTAATCGTTATATATATGTATATAGTCTTGAAGTCTTTAAGTTAGTAATCTCATTTTATGTATATAACCAATTGTTGTTATATATAATGAGATACTTAAATATCATTTTAACAAATCATAAGTGTATATATATATATATATATATATATATATATATATATATATATATATATATATATATATATATATATATATATCCATATATATACATCATTATATAATTATTTCAAATTATGATGTTCGTGAATCGTCAGACAGACTGGGTGGTCAAACATTTGCATAAAATCCATTCCAAATATATATATCTTGACAAGTTTGATTGCTTAACATGTTGGAAACATTTAATTATGTAAATATTAATCTTCAATATATTAGCGGAAAAATCCGGGTCGTTACATTACACACCAGTTAAATTAAATTTCGTCCTGAAATTTAGAATAGTACCTAGTTAACGTGCGATATCGGAAAACAAATGTGGGTACTTCTGCTTCATTTGGTCTTCTCGTTCCCAAGTGAATTCAGGTCCTCTATGAGCATTCCACCGAACCTTAACGATTGGTATCTTACTTTCTTTGAGTCGTTTGACCTCACGATCCATAATTTCGACGGGTTCTTTGACGAAATTTAGTTTCTCGTCAATCTTAATTTCGTCTAAAGGGATAATGAGATCTTCGGTAGCTAGGCATTTCTTCAGGTTTGAAACATGAAAGGTGTTGTGAATCTTTTCTAATTGTGGAGGTAGTTCAAGTCGATAGGCCACCGGCCCAATGCGTTTTTCGATCTTGAATGGCCCAATGTATACTTGGGCTCAATTTTCCCTGCTTTCCAAAACGAATAACACCTTTCCAAGGTGATACCTTAAGCATAACCATATCACCCTCCTCAAACTCTAAAGGTTTCCTTCTAACATCAGCGTAGCTCTTTTGCCGACTCCGGGCTATTTTCAATTATTGCTGAATATGAATGACCTTGTCGGTAGTTTCCTGGATAATTTTCGGACCTGTAATATGTTTTTCCCCCACATCACTCCAACAAATCGGAGACCCGCACTTCCTACCATAAAGCGCCTCGAATGGTGCCGCCTCAATACTAGAATGATAGCTGTTGTTGTAGGAAAACTCAGCTAATGGTAGATGTCGATCCCAACTGCTTCTAAAATCAATAACACATGCTCGTAGCATGTCTTCAAGTGTCTGAATCGTCCTTTCACTCTGTCCATCAGTTTGTAGATGACAGGCAGTACTTAAATCTAGACGAGTTCCCAACGCTTCGTGTAATGCCTGCCAGAATCTAGAAGTAAATCTGCTATCACGATCAGAGATAATAGAGATTAGTATACCATGTCTAGAAATAAATTCTTTCAGATATAATCGTGCTAATTTCTCTATACCATCCTCTTCTTTTATTGGCAGAAAGTGTGCTGACTTAGTAAGACGATCGGCTATTACCCAAATCATATCATAACCACCTGCGGTTCTCGGTAACTTAGCAATGAAATCTATGGTAATGTTTTCCTATTTCCATTCTGGGATTTCAGGTTGTTGGAGTAGACCCGATGGTTTCTGATGCTCAGCTTTGACTTTAGAACAAGTCAAACACGCTCCTACATATATGGCTTTATCGGCCTTCATTCCTGGCCACCAAAAGTTTCTCTTGAGGTCTTGGTACATTTTCCCCGCTCTGGGATGTATTGAATATCCGGTGTTATGTGCTTCATCTAGTACCACTTTCCTCAAATCCCCATTCCTTGGCACCCAAATTCTTTCAGCTAAATACCTGGTTCTGTCTTCCCGAATATTAAGCTGTTTTTCTAATCCTTTGGGTATTTCCCTTCCAAAAATTCCTTCCTTCAAAACCTCCTGTTGTGCCTCTTTTATTCGAGTAGTAAGATTAGTATGAATAATCATGTTCATAGCTTTTACTCGAATAGGTTCTCTTTTCTTTCGACTCAAGGCATCGGTTACCACATTTGCTTTCCCTGGGTGGTAACGGATTTCACAATCATAATCATTTAGCTGCTCCACCCACCTACGCGGCCTCATATTTAGTTGCTTTTGATTTAAAATATGTTGGAGACTTTTGTGCTCAGTGTATATGATGGACTTGACCCTATATAGATAATGTCTCCATATCTTTAATGCAAAAACAACGGCGCCCAATTCCAGATCATGCGTGGTGTAGTTTTGTTCATGAATTTTGAGTTGTCGAGAAGCATATGCAATCACCTTCTTCCGTTGCATAAGAACATACCCAAAACCCATTCTTGATGCATCGCAGTGGATAACAAAATCTTCCATTCCGTCAGGTAACGATAAAATAGGTGCCGTAGTCAATTTCTTTTTCAACAATTGGAAGGCACCCTCTTGTTCGGAAGTCCATTCATACTTCTTCCCCTTATGTGTCAATGCGGTTAAAGGTTTGGCTACTCGAGAGAAATCTTGAATAAATCTCCTATAATAACCTGCTAAACCCAAAAATTGACGTATTTGCGTTGGAGTTTTCGGGGTCTCCCAATTTTTGATGGCTTCAATCTTGGCGGGATCAACTTTGATTCCATTACTACTGACTACGTGGCCAAGAAATTGTACTTCATTTAACCAAAAAGCACATTTAGAGAACTTAGCATAAAGTTGTTCTTTTCTTAACAGCTCTAACACAAGTCTCGAGTGTTGTTCGTGTTCTTGGTTATTCTTCGAATAGATAAGGATGTCATCAATAAAGGCAATAACAAACTTATCTAAATATCGACTACATACTCTGTGCATGAGGTCCATGAAAACTGCGGGTGCATTGGTTAAACCGAATGGCATAACCATGAATTTGTAGTGGCCATAACGAGTTCTAAAGGCTGTTTTCGGTATATCGGCTTCTTTAACCCTTAGTTGATGATAACCCGACCTTAAGTTGATTTTGGAGTATACGCTCAAACCTTGGAGTTGATCAAATAGATCGTCGATTCAGGGTAAAGGGTATCAGTTTTTTATGGTTACTTTGTTCAGCTCACGGTAATCGATACACATGCGAAAAGACCCATCTTTCTTTTTAACGAAAAAAATTAGAGCTCCCCATGGTGACGTACTCGGTCGGATAAAACCACGTTCTAATAATTCTTGTAGCTGACTTTGTAATTCTTTCATTTCGGTGGGGGTAAGTCTATATGGAGCACGAGCTATTGGTGCGGCTCCTGGTACAAGATCTATTTGGAATTCAACGGATCGGTGTGGAGGTAGTCTCGGTAATTCGTCCAGAAACACCTCAGGAAATTCTCTTGCAACGGGAACGTCATCGATTTTCTTTTCTTCTTTTTCAACCTTCTCGACGTGTGCTAGTACGGCATAGCAACCTTTTCTTATTAGTTTACGCGCCTTCAAACTACTAATAAGATTTAATTTGGCATTACCCTTTTCTCCGTACACCATTAAGGGTAACCCGTTTTCTCTCGAAATGCGAATCGCTTTCTCATGACAAACAACTTCAGCTTTCACCTTGGACATCCAGTCCATTCCAATAATTACGTCGAAGCTTCCTAATTCCACCGGTATTAAATCAATTGCAAACGTTTCGCTAACTAAACTAATTTTTTGATTTCGGCAAATTTTATCAACCTTAATTAGTTTACCGTTTGCTACTTTAACTATACACTTTTTATCCAAACGTGTTAACGGGCAATTTAATTTGGCACAAAATTCTCTACTCATATAACTTCTATCGGCACCCGAATCAAATAAAACATAAGCAGGTGTATTGTTGATAAGAAACGTACCCGTAACAAGCTCCGGGTCTTCCTGTGCTTTCTCCCCATTAATGTTGAAGGCTCTCCCACGGCCTTGCCTATTTCCATTCCTGCACTGGTTTATGGTACGGGTCAGTTTTCCACATCCATAGCAAACAACGCCGTTATTATTTGTTCCGGCATTATTTACTCCTTTGTTTCTATTTGGTCCGTAGACTTCACACTTTGCCGCAATATGGCCATTCCTATTACACTTGGTACATAATTCTCTACAAAACCATTCCGGATGAAACGTATCACACCTGGGGCATATAGTTCTTTGCCTTTTGTTGTCATCGTTGTTGTTGTTGTTGTTGTTGTTGTTGTTGTTGTTGTTGTTGTTGTTGTTGTTGTTGTTGTTAGGGTTATTGTTGTTGAGTCGTTTGTTATTGTTGTGATTGGGATTGTTGTTGTTGTTATTATTATTGGGATGGTTGTTGCAGTTATTGTTGCAGTTGTTGTTGCGATTATTATTGTTGGGGTGGTTGCGATTGTTGTTGTAGTTGTTGTTTTGATTGTTGTTGTTGTACTGGTGACCCTGATCACTGCTTTCCTCCCACTTTCTTTTTCCCTGTTTCATTATGGCCTCCTCGGCCGCTTCTTTCTTTATCCTTCCTGTAATTTGGCCTATCAATTTGTGGGCTATACGGCTCGCTTTCTGCATTGTTGCAGGGTCGTTAGCACCTACATGCTCTTGGATTCGTTCCGGCAACCCTTTTATGAATGCTTCAATTTTTTCTTCTTCGTCCTCAAATGCTCTAGGACACATTAAAGCCAGTTTATTGAAACGTCGCTCGTAGGTAGTGACATCTAACCCTTGGGTTATCAGTGTTTTAAGCTCTGCCTTGAGCTTGTTGATTTCGGTTCTGGGACGGTACTCTTCTGTCATCATGTGCTTGAAAGCAGACCATGGAAGTGCGTAGGCGGTATTCTGTCCTACGTAATCCATGTAGGTATTCCACCTTGTCAAAGCAGTACCCCTGAAAGTATGTGTGGCAAACTTAACTTTATCCTCTTCTGCACAGTTGCTGATTGCCAACACGGCTTCAACCTTCTCTGTCCACCGCTTTAGTCCAAAGGGTCCTTCAGTTTCTTCAAACTCATTGGGTTTGCAGGCCATAAAAGCTTTGTAGGAACATCCTACCCGATTGCCATTGTTTCCTCCACTGCTGGAACCCGATTGGTTATTGTTGTTCATTGCATTCACCACTGCAGCCATATTTGCAACGAAAGCTTGAAGTTCTTCTGTGTTTAATTATTGTTGTCTAGTAGCTGGAGGAGCCATTTCCTTCAAAAATAGCCGACTGAGTTAATCATATAGAATTTTAGAAGTAGCCAAAAAGTATTTTGTAGCTTAATATGAACTTATTATTATAAAAACCTTTTCTTCATATTAGCGTTTTATAACTATAATAATGTTCATACTTAGCAGCTAACACACAAATTAACTACTAAAATTCTAATAGGAAAAACTATGGTAAGTTATTACGTTACTACGTAATAATAAGTTGTAATAATAATAATAAACCTTCCATGCTTATTCTTATTATTATACAATCATAAGGAAAATTACATTGCGAATTTTCTTACAAACTTAAACACACAATATAATACATATTATTCAATGCAAGGAATACAGGATAGCTGCCGATGGTTCAAGAACGGCGAGATTTCTTAGGTGTTGACGTTGTTTCTTTCTCAGCCAAACGTTTGGATTTTTGTTTGGATAGTTCTTTTTCCAATTCCTCCCAATTGGTTCTTTCGGCTAATTGTTTGAGAGCAAAACCAACAGTCGTTATACGAGCGGTCATTTTATAAACTGGTCTCTTAGGTGGTTCAGGTGGATGATCACAAACATTTTGGGTCATAATAGGTTCATCGGATTTGGGATCGGTTATAATAACCAAAGATTTTCCCAAATCACGTTGTGGTTCGGTAATTTCCACAACTTCTTCAGGATCCTCTTCTTCGGGTTCCTCTTCGGGATCTTCTTCTGAATCCTCTTCTGAAACCTCTACTGGCAATTGTGAATCTTCCCAATTTTCCCAACAATTTTCCACTTTAATGGTAGCACCAAAAGTTAACTTTTCCGTTGGTTCATAAGTCGTATGCTTTGACTCAGCCTCCGAATTACTTGATAAGTAAATGAAATCTGAATCACTAGAGATGCTTATATGATCAGATGAAGTCATCTATCACATAATAGCAGCCACGTTAAGAGAATGATATATCTTATAATATTTATATGTTAATAATCTTATGTTTCCAACAATTATATTAAGCAATCATTTTTAAAATAATTACGGTCGAAGTCCAGACTCACTAATGCATCAAAAATTAGTTAGACACACTAATGAAAATTTTTCTGATTCTCTAAGACCAACGCTCGGATACCAACTGAAATGCGCCGTTCATATTAATTATAAACGTTTCATATTAATTGGTTTCTTTGCGATGTTTTGACCTCTATATGAGACGTTTTTCAAATCTTGCATTCATTTTTAAAAACAACCATAACCTTTATTATTGAATAAAGGTCTTAATGACATAATTTAGATTGTCTATCAAAGACAATCTCCTCAAATAAATAAGTTTTTGCACAACCCATTACAATATGATCAAATATATTACAATAAATACTCCGAATGCAAGTTTAAACAATATAAACAATTATGCCGACTCCAAATCTTGATCTTGGGTTGGCATACGACAGCGGAAGCATTTTTAATATTCACTTTAGAATAAACATGCTTAAAACGTCAACAAAAATGTTGGTGAGTCATAGGTTTAATTTCTATATAATAATCATAACATTTAATAAGCCACAAGATTTCATTTAATTAAATGCGCAGGATCATTACAACTGCAAAAATCATTCATACGATGAGTCGCCTGGTAACCGACCTTAACATAGAGCGCTTAAGATATCTGGCATCATACATTCCACTATTCAAATGTATGACAAGAACCCTTCGAAGTACTAAAGCATTTCCACTATTTGAAAATGGGGGTGGTTGGTGCCCGTAGATCTACCTTTAGGATTCGCGTCAATGAGTGTTTTTCACTAATTCTTAGGTTACCAAGCATAATAATAATAAGTACAGATATCTGGTATAACAATTCAATCGTAGAATGTAGTTCTATAAACTTGTGCTTATTTTGTAAAACATTTATAAATTTTGCATGTAGTCTCATCGCAAAATAATTTAAATAGTAAAAATGAGACTATAACTCACTTGTGATGATTTCCGAATAGATGGTGATAAGACTTGGGCTTTTGACAAATTCACGAACCTAATAATATTATTCTTGTGTCAAGATATATATATATATATATATATATATATATATATATATATATATATATATATATATATATATATATATATATATATATATATATATTAATATTCCATACTTATGATACTTGTGATAATTTTAATTGTCCATTGTTAGTAGTCCAACATTCGTAGTCCAATAGTCCAATAGTCCAACAGTATAAATATAAATGCGTATATTGTGTTAGAATTCACTAACACTATAATATATTGTCTTAATATAATAAGACACATAATATGTATATTGTCTGAAGCAATCCGCGACCCATTGTATACATGTCTCAGGCTCGATCACAACTCAAAGTATATAATATTTTGGAATCCACTTTGACCCACAGCTAACTCGAGATTACTGCCAATGGTGTCTAATAGTTCGTTCCAATAATATATATAGAAGAAGTCAAAATGATATGTCAAAACTTTGTATACGAGTCCACGGTGATCAAGTCATATATATATTATGGTGCCTTACGATCTTTATTAAGACTATAATATATTGCCGTAGAACTTAATCCCGACTATTATAAATTGTATTTCCATAAGTTCGGGAACAAGACATGTATAAATACATGTAGGATACAAGGTAAGTTAGCTAGGATAAGGTTAGCATCCATTTTTATAAATCATGTTCGTAGCTAAAAATTAAGAAAAATATCCAATTTTGTTTTACCCATAATTCCTTCGTTACAAATCCGTTTTGAGTGATTCGAGTTGCCATGGTTTTGTATCGAACTCAACATTATTAATCTTAACAGAAAAAGTATAGGTTTATAGTCGAAAATACAGCTTAGGTGTCAAATAAGAGAAGATAGTCATATCCGTCGTAAGAACGACATCTTGATGACCCTTTTTGAAAAACATACTTCCACTTTGAGTTTAACCATGGATTTTGGATATATTTCATATCCATATAAAATAAGATTTCTCACCAAAGGAAATCTTTTAATTCAAAGTTTAAGATAGGTTTTTAAAATTAAACCCAAAACAGCCCCCGTTCGACTAAGACGGCGTATATTCGATTTTAAGGTGTTCTTCGTGTTTACAAGTTTTATATCCTTATGTTAGATTGACATACTGTCATAATACATGTGTTGAAGTGTTTTAAAAGTCAAGTTAGCAGGATTAAGTTTATTTGCAAACTTGTTTAGAAATAATCTAAACTATGTTCTTGTTGTTATTAGTTATAACTCAAAATAAGATAGCTATATGAATACGAATCGAATAAGATTATGAATAAGGTTACTACCTCAAATCAAATGAGTAAAGTTGCTGGAGAAATAAGGAGAATATCTTGAGTTCAAAGATACCCTTGATGGCTTGGAATTTTGAAGTGTTCTTGATCAAGCTTTGTTATGATGATTATAACTTGGATTATGAGACCAATGCTTGCTGAATTGAATGGAGTTTTGTGAGAGTGTTTAAGTATGTGTTTAGAGGGTAAAATAATGTAGTTAATTGGAATGAAATAGTTGGTTATTTATCCTACATGATGGCATCAAAATGGGAACAACAACATGGCTCCATGGTTTGTAATTTTATGCATTTAGTCATACTAGTTTCCAAGCCATGGTTCCCACAAGTCTACATCATGTTTATACATGTCTCACAAATGATTGAGGGCTGATTAGATCAATGATTTGGTATGTAGATACCTATAGTAAATACGTATAGAAGCTGGGTATTATACGGGTATAAATACCGTATGAATACGAATAGGATTCTTGATAAAATTGAATGAGAAAATGAGTATAGCTATCTTTATTGAGTATAAATATATTGATATATATTATTAAGTCTTTCAAAAGTATATTAATACATATTAATACAATACATATACATACATTTTAATTTAGAAGTTATTACAACGTTAATCATTATATATATGTATATAGTCTTGAAGTCTTTAAGTTAGTAATCTCATTTTATGTATATAACCATTTGTTATTATATATAATGAGATACTTAAAAATCATTTTAACAAATCATAAGTATATATATATATATATTTATATCCATATATATACATCATTATATAATTATTTCAAATTATGATGTTCGTGAATCGTCAGACAGACTGGGTGGTCAGACATTTGCATAAAATCCATTCCAAATATATATATCTTGACAAGTTTGATTGCTTAACATGTTGGAAACATTTAATTATGTAAATATTAATCTTCAATATATTAGCGGAAAAATCCGGGTCGTTACAGGGTTCTACTGGTGAACGCGAATCCTATGGTAGATCTATCAGGCCTGACAGCCCCATTTTGTGCTAGTCGCGCTAGCAGTTACAGATGGAATGTATTAGTACTTCGTATTTTTAGAAGATACACATGTTCAGTGTATATTGTTATATTGGTTTTGTTAAGGGTAAGGAGTTGTTAAGTGAATTACCAGGTGGCTCACGGGTTAATGGAATAATATTTTTATATGTATTCGAGCATATAATTTTGTGGTCCAAAATGAGTCTTTATGTTTTCAAACATAAATTTTTTTATGGTTTAAATTAATTATTGTTTACAATATTAAACCTATAATTCACTCAACATTTGTGTTGACAGATTACTCGCATGTTTTATTCTCAGGTTCATGATTGATTGCTTCCGCTGTGCTTACAGAGTCTGCATATTTATGATGGCAGCTTTTGTTAAATATTAACTTGCATTCTATTTTGATACATTAAATTGTGGGTGTTTGTTGACTTTGTTTTGGTCAACTTTTGGTTAAGTATTTCTGTATGATTTTTCTAAACTTACATATTTTGGTAGGTTTCCTTTATAGGAAATCATTTTTAAATAAAGAATGTAAGGTTATTTATTAAATTCATTTAGAGTTATGATCAAGCTGGGGGACCAAGATAACGATAGTCGTCAAGTGTAATTTGATGGGTCGTTAGAGTTGGTATCAGAGCCTTGGTTGTAGGGAATTAGGCTGCATTGATGTCGTTACCCGAGTTAATAGGGTGCATTAGTGAGTCTAGTCTACAACCCGGCCTATAGCGTATTATTAAATGTGATTATTTGTATCGTATTGGTATGCATATTGTTTTCATATACATACATCTCCTTCTTATGTTCTGAATTCGAGAGGAACTCCCATTTCAATTTAAACGTATTCTATGACTCATGTGAGTTTATCTTTTATAAGAACATCTCGGTTAGTGAAACCGAGGGATGTCATTCTTGACTTCTGGAATTCTCGACATTTCTATGTTTCTATTATAGTTATGTATATAACGTTTGAGTTTTATTACTTGCGATGTCATTCTTGACTTCTAAATGCTCGACATTTCGATGTCAGCTATTATGTTTAGGTATATAACATTCTTGTTATATTACGTGCCTTTGTGCCTTTGTGCTTTGGTTTTCGAACCGGAAAACATCATTCTTGACTTTTAAAGATTCTTAATACTTCGAAGACATTTCTATGTCATCGTTACTCCTATTCATTACTTTTGATGTTTTTGTCTCTTGGTGCTATCCTTAACACACTGTTTAAAAAATCGTTTCAGAGAAAATTGTGAAGAAATTCGAGGTTGATCACATGTACTGACCTTATGTAGTGCTATTGGAATGGAACTATGAATTGGTGAAATATAATTGCGTCTGGCCAACGGAATTATATTACGGTAATTCATATAGAAATTCCAATATCGTGACATGAGGAATAGAAAGTGAGTCAAAGAAAACTTTTAAACTACTCATTCAGAAATTCCAATTTTATTACACGAGGAATGAAAATACACATTATCTTATTTGTAGATATACGAAGAACTCGTTTTAACCAAACTATCCATCTCGTGCTTATGAGTGAATTTACAGTCTCTCATATACCATAAAGGTTGTGAAGTGAGGAGATGTGGAATTTTACATTCATTCTTGTTAAAGGCATACCTCTTATTCCTTGATAATCATCATCAGTTGTTGAATCTGGGTTCACCCTATTACACTATGTTTAGTTAAATGTTAGTTTGATACTTACCACCATATCCTTGCCGGGAGGCACGGTACATATTGTTATGTGACTGGTAGTGATACCCCCGAAATTTCCTAAAGCGTGCATCTTGTTATCTATTATTACACTTTGACGTAGATTTTCATATGATTTCCATAACCATATTTGGAAATTCAATGAAGATAATCGACAATCACTTGTAGGGATTTTAGTTGAACCCTTAAGCGTCAAACTTATAAACACCTTACTATTTCATCCCTTATGTTAAGGTGGTAATTATCTCACAGACATAACCTTTTGAAGAATCGAACCTATTTACGGGTATTTTTTGATTAACATGACCAAGAAAATTTTCACGCTCGTGCGTTCATTAAGTAGCAGATTGCTCGGCATCATGCGAGTAATAATGTTGTACCCGACTAAAAATCGTTCACAATGAATTTAAAACCTCGGGTGAGATACATCCTCTGAAGTTCTCCCGTTTGCCTGCGGGCTGTGGCATGAACTAAATTCATCCTAATTACATCCTAAAACTACTATGACAATATTTTTCTCAGCTAGAGAGGTTCACATGGATCCTGATTTTGATGATAGTGTATTCCTTCTCACGATTTTATGATTTCGAAGTTTTTTAGCATTGGTACGGTAGAAGCCATATATCCGAGGAATTTGGTGTTACGACATATGATCCACCAACAACCATGGACGTTAAAAATTCTATAGAACCCAGTAAAGGGTAAACTGACAAAGTTGGGTGGATGAATTGAAGTTGTGCTTTAAATTTAACGAGAATGTCATTTGAAGATGACCTCATACCAATAAAGCTAAGGAGGTTTGATGTCGTGTTTGGTCAGGATTGGCTATCGAAGAATAAAGCTGGAATCGTTTGTGTTGGTAAACCCATTTGTACTCCTCAAGTAGAAGGAGAACCGTTAATGATCTTCGGAGATAAAATATACAAATAGTTGAATCTTATCTGGTGTTTGAGAGTTCATAAATATCTTCGCAAAGGCTGTCATGCTATTCTGGCCCATGTGGTAGAATCTGATAAGGAAGAGAAGAAAAGTGGTGTTTTTCATGTCGTTAGAGATTTTCCTGAGGTATTTCCCGAGGAATTACCTGAAATTCCGCCGCATCAGGCGGTAGAATTTCAAATTAATCTTGTACCCGACGCTGCTCCTGTAGCACGTGCTCCTTATAGACTCGCTCCTTTCGAAAATCAAATATTGTTAAGTCAACTCCGAGAGTTGTTAGACAAACGTTTTCTTCGTCCCAGTTCGTCCACTTAGGGAGCTCCTGTTTTGTTTGTTAAGAAGAAAGATGGTTAATTTTGGTGGTGTATTGATTATCGCGAGTTCAACAAGCTTACTGATAAAAATCGTTAACCTCTTCTGAGAATTGATGATCTGTTTAATCAACTTCAAGGTTCATCCGTTTATTCTAAGATTGATCTCCGATCCGGTTATCACAAACTGCGCGTCAAAGAAACTGACATTCTGAAAACCACTTTTCGTACCCGTATGGTCACTACGAATTTCTAGTTATGCTGTTCGGATTGACTAACGCACCTGCAGTGTTCATGGACCTCGTGAACCATGTGTGTAGGCCTTATCTGGACAAGTTTGTTATTGTTTTCATCGATGATATTATTATCTATTCCAAGAGTGATCAAGAGCATGAAGAGCATTTGAAGTTAGTGCTCGATTCGTTAAGAAAAGAAGAGCTATATGCTAAGTTATCAAAGTGTGCATTCTGGCTAAAAGGAGTTCAATTCCTTGGACATGTTGTTAGTAAAAAGGGAATTCAAGTTAATACTGCCAAGATTGAGGCGATTGAGAAGTGGGAAATTCCGAAGACTCCTACTCGGATTCGTCAGTTTCTAGATTTGGCAGGCTATTATAGAAGGTTCATTTAAGATTTCTCTCGAGTAGCGAAACCTCTGACTGCTTTAACACATAAGGGGAAGAAGTATGAGTGGAAGGATGAACAAGAGGCTGCTTTTCAATCTCTGAAGAAGAGATTAACTTCTACTCTGATATTATCACTACCTGAGGGTAATGACGATTTTTTTGTCTACTGTGATACTTCGCGTCAGGGCTTTGGTTGCGTTTTAATGCAACGAAAGAAAGTCATTGCTTACGGGTTACGTTAGTTGAAGATCCATGAACAGAATTATACAACCCATGATTTAGAATTGGGAGCTGTTGTGTTTGCTCTTAAGATTTGGAGACATTATCTATATGGGGTTAAAAGTACAGTGTACACTGATTACAAAAGTCTTCAACATATACTTGATCAAAAATAGTTAAATATGAGACAGCGAAGATGGATTGAGTTATTGAACGATTATGATTGTGAACTCCTTTATCATCTGGGAAGGGCCGATGTTGTGGCCGATGCGTTAAGTCGAAAAGAGAGAGTTGAACCTCGTAGGTTTCGAGCATTGAATATGAATATTCGAACAAACCTCGCAAGGCAGATTCTTGTGACACAACAAGAAGCCTTGAAGGAGGAGAATTTTGTGAACGAGAAGGTCAAAGGCTTAAGTGAACAGTTTGAACCGATGGTACTCGGTATTTTGCGGGACGTCTTTGGATTCCGAAATTTGGTGATTTGCGACAACTTATTTTAGATGAAGGTCATAAGTCTAGATACTCTATTCACCCTGGTTTAGGAAAGATGTATCATGATCTTATAAAGTTATATTGGTGGCCTAATTTGAAGGATGATGTGGCTACTTATGTGGCTAAGTGTTTGACTTGCGCTAAAGTTGAACATCAGAAACCGTCCAGACTTTTAGTGCAACCTGAAATTCCTGAGTGGAAGTGGGAAGGCATTACGATGGATTTTATTACGAAGTTACCTAGATTTGTGGGTGGTTATGATACTATTTGGGTTATTGTTGACCGACTCACGAAGTCAGCTCACTTCTTGCCGATTAAAGAACCTGATTTGATGGTGAAGCTTACCCGTTTATATTTGAAGGAAATTGTTTCCAGACATGGTGTTCCTGTATCTCTTATTTTAGATCGAGATAGTCGATTCACATCGAGGTTTTGGCAATCATTACAAGAAGCTTTGGGAACAAAGTTGGATATGAGCACCGCTTATCATCCACAGATGGATGGTCAGAGTGAAAGGTCCATTCAAACGTTGAAAGACATGTTGCGAGTGTGCGTTATTGATTTTGGTAATGGTTGAGATAGATACTTGCCACTGGCTGAATTTTCTTATAATAATAGCTATCATGCAAGTATTAAAGCCGCATCATTTGAGGCACTGTATGGTAGAAAGCGTAGGTCTCCTATTTTTTGGAGTGAGGTTGGGGATGCTCAACTCACAGGACAGAGATTATTCATGAGACTACCGAGAAGATCGTACAGATTAAAGAAAGGTTGAGACGCCAGGAGTCGGCAAAAGAGTTATGCCAATGTTAGAAGGAAATCATTAGAATTTCAAGTTGGTGACCGTGTCATGTTGATGGTATCACCTTGGAAAGGTGTGGTACGTTTTGGTAAGAGGGGGAAGTTAAGTCCTCGGTTTGTTGGACCATTTGAGATTACTGAAAGAGTAGGACCCGTGGCTATTGTTTGAAATTGCCACAAGAACTTAGCGCTATTCATGACGTTTTTCATGTATCAAATTTGAAGAAGTGTTTGGCTGAGGCTGATGAAACCATTCCTCTTGATGAACTTCATGTTGATAAACAACTCTATTTTATTGAGGAACCTGTCGAGATTATGGATCGAGAGGTTAAGAAGCTCAAGCAAAGTAAGATTCCTATCGTCCGAGTTAGATGGAATGCTAAACGCGGACCCGAGTTTACTTGAGAACGTGAAGATCAGATGAGGCATAAGTACCCACATTTGTTCTTAAATGGTGAGTCAACCCCTGCACCTGCTTAAATTTCGGGACGAAATTTCTGTAACGGGAAGGTACTGTCACGACCCTACTTTTTTCGTTATCTTTTACTGTTAAGTATTTAACGTCCATTTATTGATATTTGTGCCACGTCATTTATATGACTTATGTTATTATTTTAGTAATAATATATTATTTATTATGTGTTATATGAATATTTGTATTCACATTTAAAATTGTACGTTTCTACGTGTCGTGGATTTCTATCCGTCGAATCACATCAGTTTTCAAACCAACGGTTAAACTTTTGAGATTTTTGAATCCAAATTACTTTAAATATAATATTTTCATATCATATGTGTATATGTAGCATTTTTATATTTTATTTTTTGCGCGTGCGTAATTCTTCCGAATAATTAATCGCGTAACGGCGTTTTCGCATTTCGGGCTTTGTTCGGGCATTCGGGCAACAAGCTATTGGATATTTATCAAATTTGGACCACAAGGGGCCCACCCTAGTCAAAATGCATCCAAAAATTCGAAGGGGAGGGGGGTGAAGTGTCAAATGTGGAAACTTGTTATTTCCTTGATCAAAATGTACACTACTTCATTCCTTTTAACCTAAACAGATTTTATTCCTTTTTCCCCTCTTCCTTTTCTCCTCCTTGAGCTGTCACCACCATCATTAATATCATCATCATCTTCATCAATTAAAAGCTTGGATCACAGGGCTTTCAACATAATCGGATTCATCTCTTAGTTCTCTACGCGATTATATCAATCATTTCTTGATTAGGGTATAATCCCTAACCCTAACCCTAGATTTTTCAATTTTGATTATTTTTACTGATTTTTATATGTATGATGATGTTATAGTACTTGTGTATGATTGTATTGTTGTTATTATGTGTGGAAATGCTCGATTTACTATGTTTTCGGTATGATTAAAAGCGGACAGCAGCTATTTGTTTAAAATTAGTAAACTTAACAGATGTTTTTGGTTAAATAAAGTGTATATATGAGTTTCTCTCATCAATACAATGATTTAAGGCTTTGGATTCAAGTTGTTTTGAGTTTCGGGTCGAAAGTTATGCCCTATTTAGGGTTTTGATGAAATTAAAATGTAAAAGCTTGTATAATCAGTTAGGGTCCGACTTTGTGACCAATTTTGGAGTCTCTACAGTGTACCATTGGGTTAGGATTAATGATTGGATGAACATTCATGTTCAGATCATCGAAATCCGAGACACGGATCACCCGGAATGGCTAAAACAAGTTTTAAATCGGATTAATGAAAATGTTTTGTAAGACCCGTTTATTCGTACGATGTATATATGAAGAGCACGCATGACGTATAACGAATATATATATATATATATATATATATATATATATATATATATATATATATATATATATATATATATATATATATATATGTGTGTGTGTGTGTGTGTGTGTGTGTGTGTGTATCGAGTATGTATATATGTTGTGTGTGTGTATATATATATATATATATATATATATATATATATATATATAGTGTACAAGGGTTGAACGAAGGGTTGTATAATTGTATAAAGATGATTGTACGATGCGTGTATGAAGTGTACCAAGCGTGTACGTGTTGCTTGTTCGAATGTCGAAGAAAACTGGACGTTGTTTGAGTTACATGGTGTGTACGTAACTTTTTGACCCCAAATAAAGTTTGAGTTGATGTTTCAAAACCTTACCATTAGAAAGGAAATCTTATTATGTTTCCAACAATATTTGATTCATCGAAAACGGAGTTACGGTCAAAAAGTTATGGCCAAAACAAGTTGCTGAAGTTCAGATGAAACATGCAAACTCCGCGGCGCGACCAGAATCGCCACGGTGCGATTTTTGCCTATTTTGAGGGTCAGAAGGCTTGGAAATGTGAACTAAAATCACCCTTTAAGCCACGACGTGGAGGGTTTACTCCGCGGCGTGACAATAGGCACGATCTGATGCTTTTCGGCCTTTTAATGAGTTAAATGAAGGGCAAAATTGGTATTTCACATGTTGATGAATTTGTAGCCATAAAATCAGTTTGAGATCCAATTTTGGATCATTTTCACATCCACACAACTCTCTCATCTCATCTTAGAGAGAGGGGGAGATTTCTAGAGAGAGATTTAGAGATTTGGGGAAGAAGAAGCTTGAATCGATCAAAGGTCCGAGAATTAAAGTTGTTCTCCTCCTTCATGGTTACGATTTGGTAGTGTTGGTAAGTTCTAACTCCGAATTTCATTGTTTTATTTGATATTAAAAGTTAGAGTTTGAACTTGGTTTGTTGAGAAACCCATTTAACCTCATGAAGTGAGTTTAGTGTTGCTAGTAATCGGGTTTTATAGTGTCGTTGGTGGATTTTGGGTTGGTTGATGTTTTGGTCAAGTTTAAGGCTTGCAAAATGAGTTTAATCACTAGGTTTAGTGATTATGGATGTATTGAAACACATTTTGGGCTTATTTGGTTGACTAATTTTGAATTAGGTCAAAATTAGGGTTTATGTGTCAAATTGGGTAATTTAAGGGTTTAACACTTGTAATTTGGTTTAATTGGTGTATTAGGGCCATTTTCACTTGTGTTAGTGATTATTGGTTAGTTTGGGCATTTTTATGACTTTGGTCAAAATGGGTAATTTGAATTGGGTCAAAATTGAGGATGACACTAAATTGGACTAAATGGATGTTAAACACTTTTGTTAAGTGTTAAATGGCATTTTTGAATGAAAGAAATCGTGGGTAGTGTTTTTGGGTTAAAATGACATTTTAACAAAAGTCAAACGTGGTCAAAAGCAATATGGATCAATATTGCACGTGTTGGGGTTTTTGGTGAAATTGGTGTTTGAAATGATTACTACCTAAGTAGTAATTTAGTGTTAAGACCAAGGTTTGGTCTAATTGGTGTAAAGTATGATTTGGGTTAAATTGTACTTTGTTGTGTTGGTCGAAATTACCACCCGTAGTGGTAATTGGTGAAGTCCAATTTAGGTGTCTAAATGGGCGGATTGTGGAGGTAGGTATAAACCCTTGGATAAGTGTGTTGGCGTCGAATTCTCTTATAGAGAATGTATGTTGATTATGTGTATACCTATATGCGCATTACGGGTAAAGGTTTCTCGATGGCGTTTGGAGGCGATTTATATACATGACTTGTGCGGGCATTTCGAGGTGAGTGGAATAATTATACGTGTATGTATATAATGTATTTCTCTGTGTAGGATGGATATGTGTTGTCTATACCACCCACGAGTTAGTGATATATGTCGTTGTACACTAACGGTTGTTATGAACGGATATTTGTTGTCCTTACCGCCCAAGGGTTAGTGATATATGTCGTACACTAACTGTTGTTATGAACACCTATGGGAAATTCGAGTACCATCCCCGTGTGCGAATGGATATGTGTTGTCTATACCACCCATGAGTTAGTGATATATGTCGTTGTACACTAACGGTTTTTATGAACGGATATGTGTTGTCATTACCACCCACGATTTAGTGATATATGTCATTATACACTAACGGTTGTTATGAACGGATATGTGTTGTCGTTCCGCCCAAGGATTAGTGATATATGTCGTTGTACACTAACGGTTGTTATGAACACCAATGGAAAATTCGAGTACCATTCCTTTGTACGATTGGTTAACCAATGTTGTGCGTTGTAGTGTAGCATATTATATTGTTCATATTATATACTATTGTTATGCTAGCTTGTGTTGTCGGAGGTTAGTTGCGTTATACTTGAGATTGGTATGCTAAGTATGTAGCTAGCATGCATATGTTGTGAAATGTCCCGTTCATATTGATTATAAACGTTCCATATTAATTGATTATAAACATTCCATATTAATTGATTTCGTTGCGAGGTTTTGACCTCTATATGAGATGTTTTTCAAAGACTGCATTCATTTTTAAAAAACAACCATAACCTTTATTTTATCAATAAAGGTTTTAAAAGCATTACGTAGATTATCAAATAATGATAATCTAAAATATACTATTTACAAATGACCATTACATAATGGTTTACAATAGAAATATATTACATCGACATATGTTTCTTGAATGCAGTTTTTACACAATATCATACAAACATGGACTCCAAATCTTGTCCTTATTTTATTATGCAACAGTGGAAGCTCTTAGTATTCACCTGAGAATAAACATGCTTTAAACGTCAATAAAAATGTTGGTGAGTTATAGGTTTAACCTATATATATCAAATCGTAACAATAGACTGAAATGTCCAGTTCTTATTGATTAAAAACGTTCCATATTAATTGATTTCGTTGCGAGGTTTTGACCTCTACATGAGACGTTTTTCAAAGACTGCATTCATTTTTAAAACAAACCATAACCTTTATTTCATAAATAAAGGTTTAAAAAGCTTTACGTAGATTATCAAATAATGATAATCTAAAATATCCTGTTTACACACGACTATTACATAATGGTTTACAATACAAATATGTTACATCGAAATCAGTTTCTTGAATGCAGTTTTTACACAATATCATACAAACATGGACTCCAAATCTTGTCCTTATTTTAGTATGCAACAGCGGAAGCTCTTAGTATTCACCTGAGAATAAACATGCTTTAAACGTCAACAAAAATGTTGGTGAGTTATAGGTTTAACCTATATATATCAAATCGTAACAATAGACCACAAGATTTCATATTCAATACACATCCCATACATAGAGATAAAAATCATTCATATGGTGAACACCTGGTAACCGACATTAACAAGATGCATATATATAAGAATATCCCCATTGTAGTGACCCGAACTTTTCCATGTTTATATATATTAATTGAGATTGATATTTACATGATTAAATGTTTCCAACATGTTAAGCAATCAAACTTGTTAATACTTGATTAATTGAAATAGGTTTCATATAGACAATTGACCACCCAAGTTGACCGGTGATTCACGAACGTTAAAACTTGTAAAAACTATATGATGACATATATATGGTTATATATATAGTTAACATGATATTATGATAAGTAAAAATATCATTAATTATATTAACAATGAACTACATATGTAAAAACAAGACTACTAACTTAATGATTTTGAAACGAGACATATATGTAACGATTATCGTTGTAACGACATTTAATGTATATATATCATATTAAGAGATATTCGTACATCATAATATCATGATAATATAATAATTTAAAATCTCTTTTGATATTATAAACATTGGGTTAACAACATTTAACAAGATCGTTAACCTAAAGGTTTCAAAACAACATTTACATGTAACGACTAACGATGACTTAACGACTCAGTTAAAATGTATATACATGTAGTGTTTTAATATGTATTCATACACTTTTGAAAGACTTCAAGACACTTATCAAAATACTTCTACTTAACAAAAATGCTTACAATTACATCCTCGTTCAGTTTCATCAACAATTCTACTCGTATGCACCCGTATTCGTACTCGTACAATACAAAGCTTTTAGTTGTATGTACTATTGGTATATACACTCCAATGATCAGCTCTTAGCAGCCCATGTGAGTCACCTAACACATGTGGGAACCATCATTTTCCAACTAGCATGAAATATCTCGTAAAATTACAAAAATATGAGTAATCATTCATGACTTATTTACATGAAAACAAAATAACATATCCTTTATATCTGATCCATACACCAACGACCAAAAACACCTACAAACACTTTCATTCTTAAATTTTCTTCATCTAATTGATCTCTCTCAAGTTCTATCTTCAAGTTCTAAGTGTTCTTCATAAATTCCAAAAGTTCTAGTTTCATAAAATCAAGAATACTTTCAAGTTTGCTAGCTCACTTCCAATCTTGTAAGGTGATCATCCAACCTCAAGAAATCTTTGTTTCTTACATTAGGTTATCATTCTAATATAAGGTAATAATCATATTCAAACTTTGGTTCAATTTCTATAACTATAACAATCGTATTTCAAGTGATGATCTTACTTGAACTTGTTTTCGTGTCATGATTCTGCTTCAAGAACTTCGAGCCATCCAAGGATCCATTGAAGCTAGATCCATTTTTCTCTTTTCCAGTAGGTTTATCCAAGGAACTTAAGGTAGTAATGATGTTCATAACATCATTCGATTCATACATATAAAGCTATCTTATTCGAAGGTTTAAACTTGTAATCACTAGAACATAGTTTAGTTAATTCTAAACTTGTTCGCAAACAAAAGTTAATCCTTCTAACTTGACTTTTAAAATAAACTAAACACATGTTCTATATCTATATGATATGCTAACTTAATGATTTAAAACCTGGAAACACGAAAAACACCGTAAAACCGGATTTACGCCGTCGTAGTAACACCGCGGGCTGTTTTGGGTTAGTTAATTAAAAACTATGATAAACTTTGATTTAAAAGTTGTTATTCTGAGAAAATGATTTTTATTATGAACATGAAACTATATCCAAAAATTATGGTTAAACTCAAAGTGGAAGTATGTTTTCTAAAATGGTCATCTAGACGTCGTTCTTTCGACTGAAATGACTACCTTTACAAAAACAACTTGTAACTTATTTTTCCGACTATAAACCTATACTTTTTCTGTTTATATTCATAAAATAGGATTCAATATGAAACCATAGCAATTTGATTCACTCAAAACGGATTTAAAATGAAGAAGTTATGGGTAAAACAAGATTGGAAAATTTTTCTCATTTTAGCTACGTGAAAATTGGTAACAAATCTATTCCAACCATAACTTAATCAACTTGTATTGTATATTATGTAATCTTGAGATACCATAGACACGTATACAATGTTTCGACCTATCATGTCGACACATCTATATATATTTCGGAACAACCATAGACACTCTATATGTGAATGTTGGAGTTAGCTATACAGGGTTGAGGTTGATTCCAAAATATATATTCTTATATATGCATCTTGTTAATGTCGGTTACCAGGTGTTCACCATATGAATGATTTTTATCTCTATGTATGGGATGTGTATTGAAATATGAAATCTTGTGGTCTATTATTATGATTTGATATATATAGGTTAAACCTATAACTCACCAACATTTTTGTTGACGTTTTAAGCATGTTTATTCTCAGGTGATTATTAAGAGCTTCCGCTGTCGCATACTTAAATAAGGACAAGATTTGGAGTCCATGCTTGTATGATATTGTGTAAAAACTGCATTCAAGAAACTTATTTTGTTGTAACATATTTGTATTGTAAACCATATGTAATGGTCGTGTGTAAACAGGATATTTTAGATTATCATTATTTGATAATCCACGTAAAGCTTTTTAAACCTTTATTGATGAAATAAAGGTTATGGTTTGTTTTAAAATGAATGCAGTCTTTGAAAAACGTCTCATATAGAGGTCAAAACCTCGCAACGAAATCAATTAATATGGAACGTTTTTAATCAATAAGAACGGGACATTTCAGTTGGTATCCGAGCATTGGTCTTAGAGAACCAGAATTTTGCATTAGTGTGTCTTATCGAGTTTGTTAGGATGCATTAGTGAGTCTGGACTTCGACCGTGTTTACTTGAAAAATGATTGCTTAACAAATTTTGTTGGAAACTATATATTTTTAACATGTGAATATTATGTGATATATTAATCTCTTAACGCGTTTGATATTATGTGATAGATGTCTACCTCTAGAACAAGTCCCATTGACTCACCTAATAATAATGAAGAGTCAAATGTAAATTGGAATGATTCGTGGACTGATTCACAAGTTCCCGAAGAGGAACCGGAAGAAGAGTCGGAACCGGAAGAAGAATCAGAACCGGAAGAAGAATCGGAACCGGATGAAGAAATAGAACCGGTGGGGGAAATAATAAAACGGTTAAGTAAAAGAAAATCCTCAACCAACCGACCAAGGTTAATTATGGTCAATGGTGTTTCCGCCAAGGAAGCAAAATATTGGGAGGATTACCAATTCTCCGATGAATCGGATTCCGACGAGAATTCCGATGATGTTATAGAAATTACCCCAACTGAATTTAAAAAGGCAAAAGAAAATAATAAGGGAAAGGGCATAAAAATAGAGAAATCTAATTCCAACCCCGATGAACTTTATATGTATCGTCAAACCTCGAAGTCCTTAAGTTGTAACAATGACCCGGGAACCTCTAAACCACCAGGTTTTTCTAAACCAATGTGGATTACGACGGCTCGTATTAGGAGAACATCATATATCCCTAGAAACTTGGCAAAACGAACCAAAACCGAAGAAGAAGAAACAAGCGAGTCGGAATAAGATAGTTGTATTCGTGTGGTGTAATATATGTAATATAGTGTGCTTATGCTTTATGATATATGTAAAAATTGCTTGTATTAATAAGTAATTTTTTTTATGAATCTAACTCTTGTCTATTTTACAGTATAAAAACACAAAATGGATAGACAACCCAATATTTTAAGAGACCTACCCGGAGACATGATTGATGAAATCTTGTCTAGAGTCGGTCAGAATTCTTCGGCACAACTATTTATGGCGAGATCAGTTTGTAAGACATTCGAAGAACGTTCCAAGAATGCCTTGGTTTATAAAAGGCTTTCGTTCGAAAGATGGGGGATATCACATTAGGAAATCCATAAGTTACGATGTGTTTACTTTGACGCATATATTGCGGGGAACCCAAATGCTATTTTACGCAATGGGTTAAGAAATTATTTTGACTCAATATATCCGAATATTGGACTTCGTGATTTAGAAAAAGCGGCTAACATGCAACATAAAGAAGCATGTTATGCTTACGGATTAGTAATGTTCGCTTCTCACCAAAGTGAGAACAAGAACATCGGGCTACAACTATTAAACAAAACGTTCCCACAAGTGACGGAGTCGGTAATTGGGGTAAGAAATGAGGTTTTTAGATTGTTACGGGACTGTTGGAAATTACGTAACCCTCGCCCCTTTGACGACGTTACAACACGCTGTCTTATCAACGGCCATAACGGTTATGTTCCACAAGACCAAGGATGGGAAGTAATCCTAGTAAAACCAAAATGCATGACTTGTTTCTGGACGTATGAATTACGTGTCTTTATTGCCTTTGCTGAACGACTTGTGTACTAGCTAGAATTATCTTCACAACCATCTTGTATCAAATTTATTGTGTGCTATATTTCATGCTATATGTAAAATAAGCGGTATTGCAAGTTTGTAAAATATTGTGTAAAAGTTTGAACGCGAAATATTATTATAATCAGTTTTTCATATAGAATTGTAGTAGTTGAATTGTATATTAGCTACTAAGTATGAACTTAACAGGTAGGTACTACCCGAATTTAAACTTATAAAATGCTAATATGAAGAAAAAGCTTTTATAAATGAGTTCATATTATGCTACGAAATACTATTAACTACTCTTAATATTCTGTATGATTAACTTGTTCCATTTGACTATTTTGAAGGAATTGGCACCGACTACTCGACACACCGTGAATATGAATGAAGAGGAATTCCGTACTTTTCTAGCTTCAAACATAGCCGCAGTACAGGCTGCGCTACATACCAACAATAACCTTGGATCTAGCAGTACAGGAAATCGTGTAGGATGCACCTACAAAGAATTTACTGCCTGCAAACCTTTGGAATTTGATGGAACCGAAGGACCGATCGGATTGAAACGGTGGACCGAGAAGGTCGAATCGGTGTTTGCCATAAGTAAGTGTACTGAAGAGGACAAAGTGAAGTACGCTACGCATACCTTCACAGGTTCTGCGTTAACATGGTGGAATACCTATCTAGAGCAAGTGGGACAAGACGATGCGTACGCACTACCGTGGTCAGCATTCAAGCACTTGATGAACGAGAAGTACCGTCCCAGAACTGAGGTCAATAAGCTCAAGACAGAACTTAGAGGGTTACGAACCCAAGGATTTGATATTACCACGTACGAAAGACGATTCACATAATTGTGCCTATTGTGTCCGGGAGCATTCGAAGATGAGGAAGAGAAGATCGACGCGTTTGTGAAAGGATTACCGGAAAGAATCCAAGAAGATATAAGTTCACACGAGCCCGCCTCCATACAACAGGCATGTAGAATGGCTCACAAACTAGTGAACCAGATTGAAGAAAGAATTAAAGAACAGACTGCTGAAGAGGCCAATGTGAAGCAAGTCAAAAGAAAGTGGGAGGAAAACGGTGATAAGAATCACCAATACAACAACAGCAATTACAACAATAATCGCAACAATTATCCCAACAATCGCAACATCAATCGCAACTACAACAAACGGCCCAACAATAACCACAACAACAATAACAGCAACTACAACAATCATCCTAACAACAATAATAACCGCAATAACAACAACAATCAGAAGCAGCTATGCCAAAGGTGTGAAAAGTATCACTCGGGGTTCTGCACCAAATTTTGCAACAAGTGTAAAAGAAATGGTCATAGCGCGGCGAAGTGTGAGGTCTACGGACCAGGGGTTAATAGAACAAAAGGAACAAATGGTGTCGGAACGAGTAATGGCGGAGCAAGTAGTGTCGGAGCAAGTTATGCCAATGTAGTTTGTTATAAATGTGGAAAACCGGGCCACATTATTAGAAATTGCCCGAACCAGGAGAACACGAATGGACAAGGCCGCGGAAGAGTTTTCAATATTAATGTGGCAGAGGCACAAGAAGACCCGGAGCTTGTTACGGGTACGTTTCTTATTGACAATAAATCTGCTTACGTTTTATTTGATTCGGGTGCGGATAGAAGCTATATGAGTAGAGATTTTTGTGCTAAATTAAGTTGTCCATTGACGCCTTTGGATAGTAAATTTTTACTCGAATTAGCAAATGGTAAATTAATTTCAGCAGATAATATATGTCGGAATCGAGAAATTAAACTGGTTAGCGAAACATTTAAGATTGATTTGATACCAGTAGAGTTAGGGAGTTTTGATATGATAATCGGTATGGACTGGTTAAAAGAAGTGAAAGCAGAGATCGTTTGTTACAAAAATGCAATTCGCATTATACGAGAAAAAGGAAAACCCTTAATGGTGTACGGAGAAAAGGGCAACACGAAGCTACATCTTATTAGTAATTTGAAGGCACAAAAACTAATAAGAAAAGGTTGCTATGCTGTTCTAGCACACGTCGAGAAAGTACAAACTGAAGAAAAGAGCATCAATGATGTTCCCATTGCAAAAGAATTTCTCGATGTATTTCCGAAAGAATTACCGGGATTACCCCCACATCGATCCGTTGAATTTCAAATAGATCTTGTACCAGGAGCTGCACCAATAGTTCGTGCACCCAGCGAGATGAAAGAACTGCAAAGCCAATTACAAGAACTTTTAGAGCGTGGTTTCATTCAACCAAGCACATCACTGTGGGGAGCTCATGTTTTGTTTGTCAAGAAGAAAGATGGTACATTCAGGTTGTGTATCGACTACCGAGAGTTGAACAAACTTACCATCAAGAACCGCTACCCACTACCGAGAATCGACGACTTATTTGATCAACTACAAGGCTCGTCTGTTTATTCAAAGATTGACTTATGTTCCGGGTATCATCAAATGCGGGTGAAAGAAGATGATATTCCAAAGACTGCTTTCAGAACACGTTACGGTCATTACGAGTTTATGGTCATGCCATTTGGTTTAACTAATGCACCAGCTGTGTCCATGGACCTTATGAACCGAGTGTGTGGACCATACCTTGACAAGTTTGTCATTGTTTTCATTGATGACATACTTATTTACTCAAAGAATGACCAAGAACACGATGAACATTTGAGAAAGGTGTTAGAAGTATTGAGGAAGGAAGAATTGTACGCTAAGTTTTCAAAGTGTGCATTTTGGTTGGAAGAAGTTCAATTCCTCGGTCACATAGTGAACAAAGAAGGTATTAAGGTGGATCCGGCAAAGATAGAAACTGTTGAAAAGTGGGAAACCCCGAAAACTCCGAAACACATACGCCAGTTTTTAGGACTAGCTGGTTGCTACAGAAGGTTCATCCAAGACTTTTCCAGAATAGCAAAACCCTTGACTGCATTAACGCATAAAGGGAAGAAATTTGAATGGAATGATGAACAAGAGAAAGCGTTTCAGTTATTGAAGAAAAAGCTAACTACGGCACCTATATTGTCATTGCCTGAAGGGAATGATGATTTTGTGATTTATTGTGACGCATCAAAGCAAGGTCTCGGTTGTGTATTAATGCAACGAACGAAGGTGATTGCTTATGCGTCTAGACAATTGAAGATTCACGAACAAAATTATACGACGCATGATTTGGAATTAGGCGCGGTTGTTTTTGCATTAAAGACTTGGAGGCACTACTTATATGGTGTTAAAAGTATTATATATACCAACCACAAAAGTCTTCAACACATATTTAATCAGAAACAACTGAATATGAGGCAGCGTAGGTGGATTGAATTATTGAATGATTACGACTTTGAGATTCGTTACCACCCGGGGAAGGCAAATGTGGTAGCCGATGCCTTGAGCAGGAAGGACAGAGAACCCATTCGAGTAAAATCTATGAATATAATGATTCATAATAACCTTACTACTCAAATAAAGGAGGCGCAACAAGGAGTTTTAAAAGAGGGAAATTTAAAGGATGAAATACCCAAAGGATCGGAGAAGCATCTTAATATTCGGGAAGACGGAACCCGGTATAGGGCTGAAAGGATTTGGGTACCAAAATTTGGAGATATGAGAGAAATGGTACTTAGAGAAGCTCATAAAACCAGATACTCAATACATCCTGGAACGGGGAAGATGTACAAGGATCTCAAGAAACATTTTTGGTGGCCGGGTATGAAAGCCGATGTTGCTAAATACGTAGGAGAATGTTTGATGTGTTCTAAGGTCAAAGCTGAGCATCAGAAACCATCAGGTCTACTTCAACAACCCGAAATCCCGGAATGGAAATGGGAAAACATTACCATGGATTTCATCACTAAATTGCCAAGGACTGCAAGTGGTTTTGATACTATTTGGGTAATAGTTGATCGTCTCACCAAATCAGCACACTTTCTGCCAATAAGAGAAGATGACAAGATGGAGAAGTTAGCACGACTGTATTTGAAGAAAGTCATCTCCAGACATGGAATACCAATCTCTATTATCTCTGATAGGGATGGCAGATTTATTTCAAGATTCTGGCAGACATTACAGCAAGCATTAGGAACTCGTCTAGACATGAGTACTGCCTATCATCCACAAACTGATGGGCAGAGCGAAAGGACGATACAAACGCTTGAAGACACGCTACGAGCATGTGTTATTGATTTCGGAAATAGTTGGGATCGACATCTACCGTTAGTAGAATTTTCCTACAACAACAGCTACCATTCAAGCATTGAGATGGCGCCGTTTGAAGCACTTTATGGTAGAAAGTGCAGGTCTCCGATTTGTTGGAGTGAAGTGGGGGATAGACAGATTACGGGTCCGGAGATTATACAAGAAACTACCGAAAAGATCATCCAAATTCAACAACGGTTGAAAACCGCCCAAAGTCGACAAAAGAGCTACGCTGACATTAAAAGAAAAGATATAGAATTTGAAATTGGAGAGATGGTCATGCTTAAAGTTGCACCTTGGAAAGGCGTTGTTCGATTTGGTAAACGAGGGAAATTAAATCCAAGGTATATTGGACCATTCAAGATTATTGATCGTGTCGGACCAGTAGCTTACCGACTTGATCAAAATAAGATACCAATTGTTAAGGTTTGATGGAATGCTCGTAGAGGACCCGAGTTCACCTGGGAGCGTGAAGATCAGATGAAGAAGAAATACCCGCATCTATTTCCAGAAGATTCGTCAACACCTTCAACAGCTTAAAATTTCGGGACGAAATTTATTTAACGGGTAGGTACTGTAGTGACCCGAACTTTTCCATGTTTATATATATTAATTGAGATTGATATTTACATGATTAAATGTTTCCAACATGTTAAGCAATCAAACTTGTTAATACTTGATTAATTGAAATAGGTTTCATATAGACAATTGACCACCCAAGTTGACCGGTGATTCACGAACGTTAAAACTTGTAAAAAGTATATGATGACATATATATGGTTATATATATAGTTAACATGATATTATGATAAGTAAACATATCATTAATTATATTAACAATGAACTACATATGTAAAAACAAGACTACTAACTTAATGATTTTGAAACGAGACATATATGTAACGATTATTGTTGTAACGACATTTAATGTATATATATCATATTAAGAGATATTCGTACATCATAATATCATGATAATATAATAATTTAAAATCTCTTTTGATATTATAAACATTGGGTTAACAACATTTAACAAGATCGTTAACCTAAAGGTTTCAAAACAACATTTACATGTAACGACTAACGATGACTTAACGACTCAGTTAAAATGTATATACATGTAGTGTTTTAATATGTATTCATACACTTTTGAAAGACTTCAAGACACTTATCAAAATACTTCTACTTAACAAAAATGCTTACAATTACATCCTCGTTCAGTTTCATCAACAATTCTACTCGTATACACCCGTATTCGTACTCGTACAATACACAGCTTTTAGATGTATGTACTATTGGTATATACACTCCAATGATCAGCTCTTAGCAGCCCATGTGATTCACCTAACACATGTGGGAACCATCATTTGGCAACTAGCATGAAATATCTCATAAAATTACAAAAATATGAGTAATCATTCATGACTTATTTACATGAAAATAAAATAACATATCCTTTATATCTAATCCATACACCAACGACCAAAAACACCTACAAACACTTTCATTCTTAATATTTCTTCATCTAATTGATCTCTCTCAAGTTCTATCTTCAAGTTCTAAGTGTTCTTCATAAATTCCAAAAGTTCTAGTTTCATAAAATCAAGAATACTTTCAAGTTTGCTAGCTCACTTCCAATCTTGTAAGGTGATCATCCAACCTCAAGAAATATTTGTTTATTACAGTAGGTTATCATTCTAATACAAGGTAATAATCATATTCAAACTTTGGTTTAATTTCTATAACTATAACAATCGTATTTCAAGTGATGATCTTACTTGAACTTGTTTTCGTGTCATGATTCTGCTTCAAGAACTTCGAGCCATCCAAGGATCCATTGAAGCTAGATCCATTTTTCTCTTTTCCAGTAGGTTTATCCAAGGAACTTAAGGTAGTAATGATGTTCATAACATCATTCGATTCATACATATAAAGCTATCTTATTCGAAGGTTTAAACTTGTAATCACTAGAACATAGTTTAGTTAATTCTAAACTTGTTCGCAAACAAAAGTTAATCCTTCTAACTTGACTTTTAAAATAAACTAAACACATGTTCTATATCTATATGATATGCTAACTTAATGATTTAAAACCTGGAAACACGAAAAACACCGTAAAACCGGATTTACGCCGTCGTAGTAACACCGCGGGCTGTTTTGGGTTAGTTAATTAAAAACTATGATAAACTTTGATTTAAAAGTTGTTATTCTGAGAAAATGATTTTTATTATGAACATGAAACTATATCCAAAAATTATGGTTAAACTCAAAGTGGAAGTATGTTTTCTAAAATGGTCATCTAGACGTCGTTCTTTCGACTGAAATGACTACCTTTACAAAAACAACTTGTATTCTCATGGGGCTTGTTGGGCCCGATAGATCTATCTTTAGGATGCACGTCAATTAGGGTGTCTGTTCCCTAATTCTTAGATTACCAGACTTAATAAAAAGGGGCATATTCGATTTCGATAATTCAACCATAGAATGTAGTTTCACGTACTTGTGTCTATTTTGTAAATCATTTATAAAACCTGCATGTATTCTCATCCCAAAAATATTAGATTTTAAAAGTGGGACTATAACTCACTTTCACAGATTTTTACTTCGTCGGGAAGTAGGACTTGGCCACTGGTTGATTCACGAACCTATAACAATATATACATATATATCAAAGTATGTTTAAAATACATTTACAACACTTTTAATATATTTTGATGTTTTAAGTTTATTAAGTCAGCTGTCCTCGTTAGTAACCTACAACTAGTTGTCCACAGTTAGATGTACAGAAATAAATCGATAAATATTATCTTGAATCAATCCACGACCCAGTGTATACGTATCTCAGTATTGATCACAACTCAAACTATATATATTTTGGAATCAACCTCAACCCTGTATAGCTAACTCCAATATTCACATATAGAGTGTCTATGGTTGTTCCGAAATATATATAGATGTGTCGACATGATAGGTCGAAACATTGTATACGTGTCTATGGTATCTTAAGATTACATAATATACAATACAAGTTGATTAACTTATGGTTGGAATAGATTTGTTACCAATTTTCACGTAGCTAAAATGAGAAAAATTATCCAATCTTGTTTTACCCATAATTTCTTCATTTTAAATCCGTTTTGAGTGAATCAAATTGCTATGGTTTCATATTGAACTCTATTCTATGAATCTAAACAGAAAAGTATAGGTTTATAGTCGGAAAAATAAGTTACAAGTCGTTTTTGTAAAGGTAGTCATTTCAGTCGAAAGAACGACGTCTAGATGACCATTTTAGAAAACATACTTCCACTTTGAGTTTAACCATAATTTTTGGATATAGTTTCATGTTCATAATAAAAATAATTTTCTCAGAATAACAACTTTTAAATCAAAGTTTATCATAGTTTTTAATTAACTAACCCAAAACAGCCCGCGGTGTTACTACGACGGCGTAAATCCGATTTTACGGTGTTTGTTGTGTTTCCAGGTTTTAAATCATTAAGTTAGCATATCATATAGATATAGAACATGTGTGTAGTTAATTTTAAAAGTCAAGTTAGAAGGATTAACTTTTGTTTGCGAACAAGTTTAGAATTAACTAAACTATGTTCTAGTGATTACGAGTTTAAACCTTCGAATAAGATAGTTTTATATATATGAATCGAATGATGTTATGAACATCATTACTACCTCAAGTTTAGTAGGTAAACCTACTGGAAGTGACAAGAAATGATCTAGCTTCAAAGGATCTTGGATGGCTTGAAAGTTCTTGAAGTAGGATCATGACACAAAAACAAGTTCAAGTAAGATTTTTACTCGAATTAAGATAGTTTATAGTTATAGAAATTGAATCAAAGTTTGAATATGAATATTACCTTGAATAAGAAAGATAACCTACTATATATAACAAAGGTTTCTTGATCTTAGATGATTACTTGGAATGGATTAGAAAGCTTGGAAGTAAATTAGTAAACTTGAAGGGATTTTTGAAGTGTTCTTCCTATGATGATTATAGCTTGATTCTTGAAGTGATTTTTGATGAAGATGATGATTAACTACTAGAAAAATACGTTCATAATAGTGTGTGTGTGTGTGTTGAGAGAGAATTAGAAAGAGAATTGGAAGTGAAATGGAGTGAATGATGAGTGGTAATTGGTGAGTGGTGAGTGGGGTTAAAAGGAGTTCTAGTTAGTTGACTAGCTCATGGTAGAAGTTAAAATTGATTAGTCATACATGATATAATTAAGAGTGGAATCCCATGCTAGTTCCTATTGGTATATACTCATAGTAAGTACGTTTTGAAGCTGTGTATAATACGGATAAGAATACGACTAGAATTCTCGATGAAAGAAAAGAATGGAAAAGTAACTGTAACCATTTTCGTTAAGTATGAGTGTTTTGATATATGTCTTGAAGTCTTCCAAAAGTATTTTAATACATCTAAATACACTACATGTATATACATTTTAACTGAGTCGTTAAGTCATCGTTAGTCGTTACATGTAAGTGTTGTTTTGAAACCTTTAAGTTAACGATCTCAATTAATGTTGTTAACCCATTGTTTATTATATCTAATGAGATGTTAAATTATTATATTATCATGATATTATGATATATTAATATATCTTAATATGATATATATACATTTATATGTCGTTACAACGATAATCGTTACATATATGTCTCGTTTCGAAATCCTTAAGTTAGTAGTCTTGTTTATATGTATATAACTCATTGTTAATATACTTATGGAGATACTTACTTATCATAATCTCATGTTAACCATATGTATATCCATATAAATATCGTCATGTCGTTTTTACAAGTTTTAACGTTCGTGAATCGCCGGTCAACTTGGGTGGTCAATTGTCTATATGAAACATATTTCAATTAATCAAGTCCCTAAACCCTAAACCCTAAACCCTAAACCCTAAACCCTAAACCCTTTGATTGCTTAACATGTTGGAAACATTTAATCATGTAAATATCAATCTCAATTAATATATATAAACATAGAAAAGTTCGGGTCACTACAGTACCTACCCGTTAAATAAATTTCGTCCCGAAATTTTAAGCTGTTGAAGGTGTTGACGAATCTTCTGGAAATAGATGCGGGTATTTCTTCTTCATCTGATCTTCACGCTCCCAGGTGAACTCGGGTCCTCTACGAGCATTCCATCGAACCTTAACAATTGGTATCTTGTTTTGCTTAAGTCTTTTAACCTCACGATCCATTATTTCGACGGGTTCTTCGATGAATTGGAGTTTTTCGTTGATTTGGATTTCATCTAACGGAATAGTGAGATCTTCTTTAGCAAAACATATCTTCAAATTCGAGACGTAGAAACTGTTATGTACAGCCGCGAGTTGTTGAGGTAACTCAAGTCGGTAAGCTACTGGTCCGACACGGTCAATAATCTTGAATGGTCCAATATACCTTGGATTTAATTTCCCTCGTTTAACAAATCGAACAACGCCTTTCCAAGGTGCAACTTTAAGCATGACCATCTCTCCAATTTCAAATTCTATATCTTTTCTTTTAATGTCAGCGTAGCACTTTTGTCGACTTTGGGCGGTTTTCAACCGTTGTTGAATTTGGATGATCTTCTTGGTAGTTTCTTGTATAATCTCCGGACCTGTAATCTGTCTATCCCCCACTTCACTCCAACAAATCGGAGACCTGCACTTTCTACCATAAAGTGCTTCAAACGGTGCCATCTCAATGCTTGAATGGTAGCTGTTGTTGTAGGAAAATTCTGCTAATGGTAGATGTCGATCCCAACTGTTTCCGAAATCAATAACACATGCTCGTAGCATGTCTTCAAGCGTTTGTATCGTCCTTTCGCTCTGCCCATCAGTTTGTGGATGATAGGCAGTACTCATGTCTAGACGAGTTCCTAATGCTTGCTGTAATGTCTGCCAGAATCTTGAAATAAATCTGCCATCCTTATCAGAGATAATAGAGATTGGTATTCCATGTATGGAGACGACTTCCTTCAAATACAGTCGTGCTAACTTCTCCATCTTGTCATCTTCTCTTATTGGCAGGAAATGTGCTGATTTGGTGAGACGATCAACTATTACCCAAATAGTATCAAAACCACTTGCAGTCCTTGGCAATTTAGTGAGGAAATCCATGGTAATGTTTTCCCATTTCCATTCTGGGATTTCGGGTTGTTGAAGTAGACCTGATGGTTTCTGATGCTCAGCTTTAACCTTAGAACACGTCAAACATTCTCCTACGTATTTAGCAACATCGGCTTTCATACCCGGCCACCAAAAATATTTCCTGAGATCCTTGTACATCTTCCCCGTTCCAGGATGTATTGAGTATCTGGTTTTATGAGATTCTCTAAGTACCATTTCTCTCATATCTCCAAATTTTGGTACCCAAATCCTTTCAGCCCTATACCGGGTTCCGTCTTCCTGAATATTAAGATGTTTCTCCGATCCTTTGGGTATTTCATCCTTTAAATTTCCCTCTTTTAAAACTCCTTGTTGCGCCTCCTTTATTTGAGTAGTAAGGTTATTATGAATCATTATATTCATAGATTTTACTCGAATGGGTTCTCTGTTCTTCCTGCTCAAGGCATCGGCTACCACATTTGCCTTCCCCGGGTGGTAACGAATCTCAAAGTCGTAATCATTCAATAATTCAATCCACCTACACTGCCTCATATTCAGTTGTTTCTGATTAAATATGTGTTGAAGACTTTTGTGGTCGGTATATATAATACTTTTGACCCCATATAAATAGTGCCTCCAAGTCTTTAATGCAAAAACAACCGCGCCTAATTCCAAATCATGCGTCGTATAATTTTGTTCGTGAATCTTCAATTGTCTCGACGCATAAGCAATCACCTTCGTTCGTTGCATTAATACACAACCGAGACCTTGCTTTGATGCGTCACAATAAATCACAAAATCATCATTCCCTTCAGGCAATGACAATATAGGTGCCGTAGTTAGCTTTTTCTTCAATAACTGAAACGCTTTCTCTTGTTCATCATTCCATTCAAATTTCTTCCCTTTATGCGTTAATGCAGTCAAGGGTTTTGCTATTCTGGAAAAGTCTTGGATGAACCTTTTGTAGTAACCAGCTAGTCCTAAAAACTGGCGTATGTGTTTCGGAGTTTTCGGGGTTTCCCACTTTTCAACAGTTTCTATCTTTGCCGGATCCACCTTAATACCTTCTTTGTTCACTATGTGACCGAGGAATTGAACTTCTTCCAACCAAAATGCACACTTTGAAAACTTAGCGTACAATTCTTCCTTCCTCAATACTTCTAACACCTTTCTCAAATGTTCACCGTGTTCTTGGTCATTCTTTGAGTAAATAAGTATGTCATCAATGAAAACAATGACAAACTTGTCAAGGTATGGTCTACACACTCGGTTCATAAGGTCCATGAACATAGCTGGTGCATTAGTTAAACCAAACGGCATGACCATAAACTCGTAATGACCGTAACGTGTTCTGTAAGTAGTCTTTGGAATATCATCTTCTTTCATCCGCATTTGATGATACCCGGAACGTAAGTCAATCTTTGAATAAACAGATGAGCCTTGTAGTTGATCAAATAAGTCGTCGATTCTCGGTAGTGGGTAGCGATTCTTGATGGTAAGTTTGTTCAACTCTCGGTAGTCGATACACAACCTGAATGTACCATCTTTCTTCTTGACAAACAAAACAGGAGCTCCCCACGGTGATGTGCTTGGTTGAATGAAACCACGCTCTAAAAGTTCTTGTAATTGGCTTTGTAGTTCTTTCATCTCGCTGGGTGCGAGTCTGTAAGGAGCAGGAGCTATTGGTGCAGCTCCTGGTACAAGATCTATTTGAAATTCAACGGATCGCTGTGGGGGTAATCCCGATAATTCTTTCGGAAATACATCGGGAAATTCTTTTGCAATGGGAACATCATTGATGCTCTTTTCTTCAGTTTGTACTTTCTCGACGTGTGCTAGAACAGCATAGCAACCTTTTCTTATTAGTTTTTGTGCCTTCAAATTACTAATAATTTGTAGCTTCGTGTTGCCCTTTTCTCCGTACACCATTAAGGGTTTTCCTTTTTCTCGTATAATGCGAATTGCATTTTTGTAACAAACGATCTCTGCTTTCACTTCTTTCAACCAGTCCATACCAATTATCACATCAAAACTCCCTAACTCTACCGGTATCAAATCAATCTTAAATGTTTCGCTAACCAGTTTAATTTCTCGATTCCGACATATATTATTTGCTGAAATTAATTTACCATTTGCTAATTCGAGTAAAAATTTACTATCCAAAGGCATCAATGGACAACTTAATTTAGCACAAAAATCTCTACTCATATAGCTTCTATCCGCACCTGAATCAAATAAAACGTAAGCAGATTTATTGTCAATAAGAAACGTACCCGTAACAAGCTCTGGATCTTCCTGTGCCTCTGCCACATTAATATCGAAAACTCTTCCGCGGCCTTGTCCATTCGTGTTCTCCTGGTTCGGGCAATTTCTAATAATGTGGCCCGGTTTTCCACATTTATAACAAACTACATTGGCATAACTTGCTCCGACACTACTTGCTCCGCCATTACTCGTTCCGACACCATTTGTTCCTTTCGTTCTATTAACCCCTGGTCCGTAGACCTCACACTTCGCCGCGCTATGACCATTTCTTTTACACTTGTTGCAAAATTTGGTGCAGAACCCCGAGTGATACTTTTCACACCTTTGGCATAGCTGCTTCTGATTGTTGTTGTTGTTGCGGTTATTATTGTTGTTGGGATGATTGTTGTAGTTGTTGTTGTTGTTGTTGTTGTTGTTGTTGTTGTTGGGCCGTTTGTTGTAGTTTCGATTGATGTTGCGATTGTTGGGATAATTGTTGCGATTATTGTTGTAATTGCTGTTGTTGTTGTATTGGTGATTCTTATCACCGTTTTCCTCCCACTTTCTTTTGACTTGCTTCACATTGGCCTCTTCAGCAGTCTGTTCTTTAATTCTTTCTTCAATCTGGTTCACTAGTTTGTGAGCCATTCTACATGCCTGTTGTATGGAGGCGGGCTCGTGTGAACTTATATCTTCTTGGATTCTTTCCGGTAATCCTTTCACAAACGCGTCGATCTTCTCTTCCTCATCTTCGAATGCTCCCGGACACAATAGGCACAATTCTGTGAATCGTCTTTCGTACGTGGTAATATCAAATCCTTAGGTTCGTAACCCTCTAAGTTCTGTCTTGAGCTTATTGACCTCGGTTCTGGGACGGTACTTCTCGTTCATCAAGTGCTTGAATGCTGACCACGGTAGTGCGTACGCATCGTCTTGTCCCACTTGCTCTAGATAGGTATTCCACCATGTTTACGCAGAACCTGTGAAGGTATGCGTAGCGTACTTCACTTTGTCCTCTTCAGTACACTTACTTATGGCAAACACCGATTCCACCTTCTCGGTCCACCGTTTCAATCCGATCGGTCATTCGGTTCCATCAAATTCCAAAGGTTTGCAGGCAGTAAATTCTTTGTAGGTGCATCCTACACGATTTTCTGTACTGCTAGATCCAAGGTTATTGTTGGTATGTAGCGCAGCCTGTACTGCGGCTATGTTTGAAGCTAGAAAAGTACGGAATTCCTCTTCATTCATATTCACGGTGTGTCGAGTAGTCGGTGCCATTTCCTTCAAAATAGTCAAATGGAACAAGTTAATCATACAGAATATTAAGAGTAGTTAATAGTATTTCGTAGCATAATATGAACACATTTATAAAAGCTTTTTCTTCATATTAGCGTTTTATAAGTTTAAATTCGGGTAGTACCTACCCGTTAAGTTCATACTTAGTAGCTAATATACAATTCAACTACTACAATTCTATATGAAAAACTGATTGTAATAATATTTCGCGTTCAAACTTTTATACAATATTTTACAAACTTACAATACCGCTTATTTTACATAAAGTATGAAATATAGCACACAATAACTTTGATACAAGATAGTTGTGAAGATAATTCTAGCTAGTACACAAGTCGTTCAGCAAAGGCAATAAAGACACGTAATTCATACGTCCAGAAACAAGTCATGCATTCTGGTTTTACTAGGACTACTTCCCATCCTTGGTCTTGTGGAACATAACCGTTATGGCCGTTGATAAGACAGCGTGTTGTAACTTTGTCAAAGGGACGAGGGTTACGTAATGACCAACAGTCTCGTAATAACCTAAAAACCTCATTTCTTACCCCAATTACCGACTCCGTCACTTGTGGGAACGTTTTGTTTAATAGTTGTAGCCCGATGTTCTTGTTCTCACTTTGGTGAGAAGCGAACATTACTAACCCGTAAGCATAACATGCTTCTTTATGTTGCATGTTAGCCGCTTTTTCTAAATCACGAAGTCCTATATTCGGATATACTGAGTCAAAATAATTTCTTAACCCGTTGCGTAAAATAGCATTTGGGTTCCCCGCAATATATGCGTCAAAGTAAACACATCGTAACTTATGGATTTCCCAATGTGATATCCCCCATCTTTCGAACGAAAGCCTTTTATAAACCAAGGCATTCTTGGAACGTTCTTCGAATGTCTTACAAACTGATCTCGCCTTAAATAGTTGTGCCGAGGAATTCTGACCGACTCTAGACAAGATTTCATCAATCATGTCTCCGGGTAGGTCTCTTAAAATATTGGGTTGTCTATCCATTTTGTGTTTTTATACTGTAAAATAGACAAGAGTTAGATTCATAAAAAAAATTACTTATTAATACAAGCAATTTTTACATATATCATAAAGCATAAGCACACTATATTACATATATTACACCACACGAATACAACTATCTTATTCCGACTCGCTCGTTTCTTCTTGTTCGGTTTTGGTTCGTTTTGCCAAGTTTCTAGGGATATATGATGTTCCCCTAATACGAGCCGTCGTTGTCCACATTGGTTTAGAAAAACCTGGTGGTTTAGAGGTTCCCGGGTCATTGTTACAACTTAAGGACTTCGGGGGTTGACGATACATATAAAGTTCATCGGGGTTGGAATTAGATTTCTCTATTTTTATGCCCTTTCCCTTATTATTTTCTTTTGCCTTTTTAAATTCAGTTGGGGTAATTTCTATAACATCATCGGAATTCTCGTCGGAATCCGATTCATCGGAGAATTGGTAATCCTCCCAATATTTTGCTTCCTTGGCGGAAACACCATTGACCATAATTAACCTTGGTCGGTTGGTTGAGGATTCTCTTTTACTTAACCGTTTTATTATTTCCCCCACCGGTTCTATTTCTTCTTCCGGTTCCGATTCTTCTTCCGGTTCCGATTCTTCTTCCGGTTCCGACTCTTCTTCCGGTTCCTCTTCGGGAACTTGTGAATCAGTCCACGAATCATTCCAATTTACATTTGACTCTTCATTATTATTTGGTGAGTCAATGGGACTTGTTCTAGAGGTAGACATCTATCACATAATATCAAACACGTTAAGAGATTAATATATCACATAATATTCATATGCTAAAAATATATAGTTTCCAACAAAAATGTTAAGCAATCATTTTTAAAGAAAACACGGTCGAAGTCCAGACTCACTAATGCATCCTAACAAACTCGATAAGACACACTAATGCAAATTTTCTGGTTCTCTAAGACCAACGCTCTGATACCAACTGAAATGTCCCGTTCTTATTGATTAAAAACGTTCCATATTAATTGATTTCGTTGCGAGGTTTTGACCTCTATATGAGTCGTTTTTCAAAGACTGCATTCATTTTTAAAACAAACCATAACCTTTATTTCATAAATAAAGGTTTAAAAAGCTTTACGTAGATTATCAAATAATGATAATCTAAAATATCCTGTTTACACACGACTATTACATAATGGTTTACAATACAAATATGTTACATCGAAATCAGTTTCTTGAATGCAGTTTTTACACAATATCATACAAACATGGACTCCAAATCTTGTCCTTATTTTAGTATGCAACAGCGGAAGCTCTTAGTATTCACCTGAGAATAAACATGCTTTAAACGTCAACAAAAATGTTGGTGAGTTATAGGTTTAACCTATATATATCAAATCGTAACAATAGACCACAAGATTTCATATTTCAATACACATCCCATACATAGAGATAAAAATCATTCATATGGTGAACAACTGGTAACCGACATTAACAAGATGCATATATATAAGAATATCCCCATCATTCCGGGACACCCTTCGGATATGATATAAATTTCGAAGTACTAAAGCATCCGGTACTTTGGATGGGGTTTGTTAGGCCCAATAGATCTATCTTTAGGATTCGCGTCAATTAGGGTGTCTGTTCCCTAATTCTTAGATTACCAGACTTAATAAAAAGGGGCATATTCGATTTCGATAATTCAACCATAGAATGTAGTTTCACGTACTTGTGTCTATTTTGTAAATCATTTATAAAACCTGCATGTATTCTCATCCCAAAAATATTAGATTTTAAAAGTGGGACTATAACTCACTTTCACAGATTTTTACTTCGTCGGGAAGTAGGACTTGGCCACTGGTTGATTCACGAACCTATAACAATATATACATATATATCAAAGTATGTTTAAAATACATTTACAACACTTTTAATATATTTTGATGTTTTAAGTTTATTAAGTCAGCTGTCCTCGTTAGTAACCTACAACTAGTTGTCTACAGTTAGATGTACAGAAATAAATCGATAAATATTATCTTGAATCAATCCACGACCCAGTGTATACGTATCTCAGTATTGATCACAACTCAAACTATATATATTTTGGAATCAACCTCAACCCTGTATAGCTAACTCCAACATTCACATATAGAGTGTCTATGGTTGTTCCGAAATATATATAGATGTGTCGACATGATAGGTCGAAACATTGTATACGTGTCTATGGTATCTTAAGATTACATAATATACAATACAAGTTGATTAAGTTATGGTTGGAATAGATTTGTTACCAATTTTCACGTAGCTAAAATGAGAAAAATTATCCAATCTTGTTTTACCCATAACTTCTTCATTTTAAATCCGTTTTGAGTGAATCTAATTGCTATGGTTTCATATTGAACTCTATTTTATGAATCTAAACAGAAAAGTATAGGTTTATAGTCGGAAAAATAAGTTACAAGTCGTTTTTGTAAAGGTAGTCATTTCAGTCGAAAGAACGACGTCTAGATGACCATTTTAGAAAACATACTTCCACTTTGAGTTTAACCATAATTTTTGGATATAGTTTCATGTTCATAATAAAAATCATTTTCTCAGAATAACAACTTTTAAATCAAAGTTTATCTTAGTTTTTAATTAACTAACCCAAAACAGCCCGCGGTGTTACTACGACGGCGTAAATCCAGTTTTACGGTGTTTTTCGTGTTTCCAGGTTTTAAATCATTAAGTTAGCATATCATATAGATATAGAACATGTGTGTAGTTAATTTTAAAAGTCAAGTTAGAAGGTTTAACTTTTGTTTGCGAACAAGTTTAGAATTAACTAAACTATGTTCTAGTGATTACGAGTTTAAACCTTCGAATAAGATAGTTTTATATATATGAATCGAATGATGTTATGAACATCATTACTACCTCAAGTTTAGTAGGTAAACCTACTGGAAGTGACAAGAAATGATCTAGCTTCAAAGGATCTTGGATGGCTTGAAAGTTCTTGAAGTAGGATCATGACACAAAAACAAGTTCAAGTAAGATTTTTACTCGAATTAAGATAGTTTATAGTTATAGAAATTGAATCAAAGTTTGAATATGAATATTACCTTGAATAAGAAAGATAACCTACTGTATATAACAAAGGTTTCTTGATCTTAGATGATTACTTGGAATGGATTAGAAAGCTTGGAAGTAAATTAGTAAACTTGAAGGGATTTTTGAAGTGTTCTTGAAGTGTTCTTCCTATGATGATTATAGCTTGATTCTTGAAGTGATTTTTGATGAAGATGATGATTAACTACTGGAAAAATACGTTCATAATAGTGTGTGTGTGTGTGTGTGTTGAGAGAGAATTAGAAAGAGAATTGGAAGTGAAATGGAGTGAATGATGAGTGGTAATTGGTGAGTGGTGAGTGGGGTTAAAAGGAGTTCTAGTTAGTTGACTAGTTCATGGTAGAAGTTAAAATTGATTAGTCATACATGACATAATCAAGAGTGGAATCCCATGCTAGTTCCTATTGGTATATACTCATAGTAAGTACGTTTTGAAGCTGTGTATAATACGGGTAAGAATACGACTAGAATTCTTGATGAAAGAAAAGAATGGAAAAGTAACTGTAACCATTTTCGTTAAGTATGAGTTTTTTGATATATGTCTTGAAGTCTTCCAAAAGTATTTTAATACATCTAAATACACTACATGTATATACATTTTAACTGAGTCGTTAAGTCATCGATAGTCGTTACATGTAAGTGTTGTTTTGAAACCTTTAAGTTAACGATCTCAATTAATGTTGTTAACCCATTGTTTATTATATCTAATGAGATGTTAAATTATTATATTATCATTATATTATGATATATTAATATATCTTAATATGATATATATACATTTATATGTCGTTACAACGATAATCGTTACATATATGTCTCGTTTCGAAATCCTTAAGTTAGTAGTCTTGTTTATATGTATATAACTCATTGTTAATATACTTATGGAGATACTTACTTATCATAATCTCATGTTAACCATATGTATATCCATATATATATCGTCATGTCATTTTTACAAGTTTTAACGTTCGTGAATCGCCGGTCAACTTGGGTGGTCAATTGTCTATATGAAACATATTTCAATTAATCAAGTCTTAACAAGTTTGATTGCTTAACATGTTGGAAACATTTAATCATGTAAATATCAATCTCAATTAATATATATAAACATGGAAAAGTTCGGGTCACTACATAGACCACAAGATTTCATATTTCAATACACATCCCATACATAGAGATAAAAATCATTCACATGGTGAACACCTGGTAACCGACATTAACAAGATGCATATATAAGAATATCCCCATCATTCCGGGACACCCTTCGGATATGATATAAATTTCGAAGTACTAAAGCATCCGGTACTTTGGATGGGGTTTGTTAGGCCCAATAGATCTATCTTTAAGATTCGCGTCAATTAGGGTGTCTGTTCCCTAATTCTTAGATTACCAGACTTAATAAAAAGGGGCATATTCAATTTCGATAATTCAACCATAGAATGTAGTTTCACGTACTTGTGTCTATTTTGTAAATCATTTATAAAACCTGCATGTATTCTCATCCCAAAAATATTAGATTTTAAAAGTGGGACTATAACTCACTTTCACAGATATTTCCTTCATCGGAAATAAGACTTGGCCACTGATCGATTCACGAACCTATACAAATATGTACATATATATCAAAGTATGATCAAAATATAATTACAACCATTTTTATTATGTTTTAAAGATTTGAGTGTATTAAGTCAGCTATCCTCGTTAATAACCTACAACTAGTTGTCCACAGCTAGATGTACAGAAATAAATCGATATATATTATCTTGAATCAATCTACGACCCAGTGTATACATGTCTCAGGCTAGATTACAACTCAAAGTATATATATTTTTGGAATCAACCTCAACCCTGTATAGCTAACTCCAATATTACTGTATATAGAGTGTCTATGGTTGTTCCAAATAATATATATATACATGGGTCGATATGATATGTCAAAACATTTGCATACGTGTATATGGTATCCCAAGATTACATAATATATTAGAATACATGTATAATACAATATAAGTTAGCTAGGATATGATTTGTATAGATTTGTTAAACATTTCGCGTAGCTAAAAAGATCAAAAATATCCAATCTTGTTTTACCCATAACTTCTTCATTTTAAATCCGTTTCGAGTGAATCAAATTGTTATGGTTTCATATTGAACTCTAATTTAAGAATCCAAATAGAAAAAGTATAGGTTTATAGTCGGAAATTTAAGTTACATGTCAATTACTAAAGAGGTAGTCATTTCCGTCGAAATAACGACATCTTGATGATGATTTTGAAAAACATACTTTCACTTTGAGTTTAACCAAGATTTTTGGATATAGTTTCATGCTCATATGAAAAATCATTTTTCCAGAAGAACAACTTTTAAATCAAAGTTTATCATAGTTTTTAATTATCCAAACCAAAACAGCCCCCGGTTTCACTACGACGACGTATATCCGATTTTATGGTGTTCATCGTGTTTCCAGGTTTTAAATCATTAAGTTAGCATATTATATAGATATAGAACATGTGTTTAGTTGATTTTAAAAGTCAAGTTAGAACGATTAACTTTTGTTTGCGAACAAGTTTAGAATTAACTAAACTATGTTCTAGTGATTACAAGTTTAAACCTTCGAATAAGATAGCTTTATATGTATGAATCGAATGATGTTATGAACATCATTAATACCTCAAGTTTTATGGATAAAACTACTAAAAATGAGAAAAATGGATCTAGCTTCAAAGGATCCTTGGATGGCTTGAAAGTTCTTGAAGCAGAATCATGACATGAAAACAGTTCAAGTAAGATTTTCACTCGAAATAAGATTGTTATAGTTGTAGAAATTGAATCAAAGTTTAAATATGAATATTACCTTGAATTAGAAAGATAACCTACTGTAAATAACAAAGGTTCCTTGATCTTAGATGATTACTTGGAATGGATTAGAAAGCTTGGAAGTAGACTTGCAAACTTGGAAGTATTCTTGATTTTTATGAAACTATACTTATGGAATTTATGAAGAACACTTAGAACATGAAGATGGAATTTGAGAGAGATCAATTAGATGAAGAAAATTGAAGAATGAAAGTGTTTATAGGTGTTTTTGGTCGTTGGTATATGGATTAGATATAAAGGATATGTAATTTTGTTTTCATGTAAATAAGTCATGAATGATTACTAATATTTTTGTAATTTTATGAGATATTTCATGCTAGTTGCCAAATGATGGTTCCCACATGTGTTAGGTGACTCACATGGGCTACTAAGAGCTGATCATTGGAGTGTATATATCAATAGTACATACATCTAAAAGCTGTGTATTGTACGAGTATAAATACGGGTGCATACGAGTAAAATTGTTAATGAAACTGAACGAGGATGTAATTGTAAGCATTTTTGTTAAGTAGAAGTACTTTGATATGTGTCTTGAAGTCTTTCAAAAGTGTAAGAATACATATCAAAACACAACATGTATATAAATTCTAATGGAGTCGTTAAGTCTTCGTTAGTCGTTGCATGTAAGTGTTGTTTTGAAACCTTTAAGTTAACGATCTCAATTAATGTTGTTAACCCAATGTTTATTATATCAAATGAGATGTTAAATTATTATATTATCATGATATTATAATGTATGAATATCTCTTAATATGATATATACATTAAAATATCGTTACAACGATAATCGTTACATACAAGTCTCGTTTCGTAATTCTTGAGTTAGTAGTCTTGTTTTTACATATGTAGTTCATTGTTAACACACTTAATGATATATTTAAGTATCATTTTATCATGTTAAATATAGTGTATCAATATCTTAATATGATACATATATATTTAGTAGACGTTATCATAACGATAATCGTTATATATATCATTTCGAGTTTCTTAACTTAGTAATCTCATTTCTTATGTATATCACACATTGTTAATATACTTAGTGAGATACTTACTAATCATAATCTCATGTCAACCATATATATATGTCTATATATACCACAACATGTAGTTTTTACAATTTTGTAACGTTCGTTAATCGCCGGTCAACTTGGGTGATCAATTGTCTATATGAAACTTATTTCATTTAATCAAGTCTTAACAAGTTTGATTGCTTAACACGTTGGAAACATTTAGTCATGTAAATATCAATCTCAATTAATATATATAAATATGGAAAAGTTCGGGTCACTACAGTACCTACCCGTTAAATAAATTTCGTCCCGAAATTTTAAGCTGTTGAAGGTGTTGACGAATCTTCTGGAAATAGATGCGGGTATTTCTTCTTCATCTGATCTTCACGCTCCCAGGTGAACTCGGGTCCTCTACGAGCATTCCATCGAACCTTAACAATCGGTATCCTGTTTTGCTTAAGTCTCTTAACCTCACGATCCATTATTTCGACGGGTTCTTCAATGAATTGAAGTTTTTCATTGATTTGGATTTCGTCCAACGGAATAGTGAGATCTTCTTTAGCAAAATATTTCTTCAAATTCGAGACGTGGAAAGTGTTATGTACAGTCGCGAGTTGTTGAGGTAGCTCCAGTTGGTAAGCTACTGGTCCGACACGATCTATAATCTTGAATGGTCCAATGTACCTTGGATTTAGTTTCCCCCGTTTACCAAATTGAACAACGCCTTTCCAAGGTGAAACCTTAAGCATGACCATTTCTCCAATTTTAAACTCTATATCTTTTCTTTTACTGTCCGCGTAGCTCTTTTGTCTACTCTGGGCGGTTTTCAATCGTTGTTGAATTTGGATAATTTTCTCGGTAGTTTCTTGTATTATCTCTGGACCCGTAATCTGTCTATCTCCAACTTCATTCCAACAAATCGGAGACCTGCACTTTCTATCATAAAGTGCCTCAAACGGCGCCATCTCAATACTAGAATGATAACTATTGTTGTAGGAAAATTCTGCTAACGGTAGGTGTCGATCCCAACTGTTTCCGAAATCAATAACACATGCTCGTAGCATGTCTTCAAGCATTTGTATCTTCCTTTCGCTCTGCCCATCAGTTTGTGGATGATAGACAGTACTCATGTCTAGACGCGTCCCCAATGCTTGTTGTAACGTCTTCCAGAACCTTGAAACAAATTTACCATCCCTATCAGAGATAATAGAGACGGGTATTCCATGTCTGGAGACAACCTCCTTCAAATACAATCGTGCCAACTTCTCCATTTTGTCATCTTCTTTCATTGGCAGGAAGTGTACTGACTTGGTGAGACGATCAACTATTACCCAAATAGTATCATAACCACTTGCAGTCCTTGGCAATTTAGTAATGAAATCTATGGTAATGTTTTCCCATTTCCATTCCGGGATTTCAGGTTGTTGTAGTAGACCTGATGGTTTCTGATGTTCAGCTTTGATCTTAGAATACGTCAAACATTCTTCTACATATTTAGCAATATCGACTTTCATACCCGGCCACCAAAAGTGTTTCTTGAGATCTTTATACATCTTCCCCGCTCAGGGATGTATTGAATATCTGTTTTTATGTGCTTCTTTAAGTACCATTTCTCTCACATCTCCAAACCATGGTACCCAAATTCTATCAGCCCTATATCGGGTTCCGTCTTCCCGAATATTAAGACGTTTCTCTGATCCTTTGGGTATCTCATTCTTCAACTTTCCTTCTTTTACAACCCCCTGTTGCGCCTCCTTTATTTGAGTAGTAAGGTTAGTATGAATAATTATATTCATAGCTTTTACCCGTATAGGTTCTCTGCCCTTTCTACTCAAAGCGTCAGCTACCACATTCGCCTTCCCCGGGTGGTATCGAATCTCAAAATCATAATCATTCAATAGTTCAATCCACTTGCGTTGTCTCATATTCAGTTGCTTCTGATTAAATATATGTTGGAGACTTTTGTGGTCGGTATATATAATACTTTTGACTCCATATAAATAATGCCTCCAAGTCTTTAATGCAAAAACAGCACCCAATTCCAAATCGTGAGTTGTATAATTTTGCTCGTGAATCTTCAATTGTCTAGACGCATAAGCAATCACCTTCGTTCATTGCATTAATACACAACCGAGACCTTGCTTTGATGCGTCACAATAAATCACAAAATCATCATTCCCTTTAAGCAATGACAATATAGGTGCCGTAGTTAGCTTTTTCTTCAATAACTGAAACGCCTTCTCTTGTTCATCCTTCCATTCAAATTTCTTCCCTTTTTCTTCAATGACAATATAAGTCATCAATTCTCGGCAGTGGATAACGGTTTTTGATGGTAAGTTTATTCAACTCTATGTAGTCAATACACAACCTAAATGTACCATCCTTCTTCTTGACAAACAAAACAGGAGCTCCCCATGGTGATGTGCTTTGTCAAATGAAACCATGTTCTAATAGTTCTTGCAGTTGGCTTTGCAGTTCTTTCATCTCACTGGGTGCGAGTCTGTAAGGAGCACGAGCTATTGGTGCAGCTCCTGGTACAAGATCTATTTGAAATTCAACAGATCGATGTGGAGGTAGTCTCGGTAATTCTTTCAGAAATACATCGGGAAATTCTTTTGCGATGGGAACATCATTGATGCTCTTTTCTTCAGTTTGTACTTTCTCGACGTGTGCTAGAACAGCATAGCAACCTTTTCTTATTAGTTTTTGTGCCTTCAAATTACTAATAATGTAGTGACCCAAACTTTTCCATCTTTATATACATATTAATTGAGATTGATATTTACATGACTAAATGTTTCCAACGTGTTAAGCAATCAAACTTGTTAAGACTTGATTAATTGAAATAGCTTTCATATAGATAATTGACCACCCAAGTTGACCGGTGATTCACGAACGTTAAAACTTGTAAAAACTATACGATGATATATATATGGTTATATATATAGTTAGCATGATTTTATTATAAGTAAGTATCTCATTAGGTATTTTAACAATGAGTTATATACATAAAAATGAGACTATTAATTTAAGAAACTCGAAAACGATATATATAACGATTATCGTTATAACAACGTCTTACTAGGTACATATGAATCATATTAAGATATTGTTACACTTGGTTAATTATGTTAAATTATAAGTAAATATATCATTAAGTGTATTAACAATGAACTACATATGTAAAAATAAGACTACTAACTTAATGATTTCGAAACGAGACATATATGTAACGATTATCGTTGTAACGACATTTAACTATATATATATCATACTAAGATATATTATATATCATAATATCATGATAATGTAACAATTTAACATCTCATTTGAAATAATAAACAATGGGTTAACAACATTTAACAAGATCGTTAACCTAAAGATTTCAAAACAACATTTACATGTAACGACTAACGATGACTTAACGACTCAGTTAAAATGTATATACATGTAGTGTTTTAATATGTATTCATAGACTTTTGAAAGACTTCAAGACACTTATCAAAATACTTCTACTTAACAAAAATGCTTACAATTACATCCTCGTTCAGTTTCATCAACAATTCTACTCGTATTCACCCGTATTCGTACTCGTACAATACACAGCTTTTAGATGTATGTACTATTGGTATATTGTAAAGACCTCGACCTTATCCTCCCGGACGAAGTCTTCAACAGTTGATCCCATTGCGATGATCGACTCCAAGTAATATTCTTTAAATGAGCAAATGCACAGCGGAAGACTTAATTCGTACCTGAGAATAAACATGCTTTAAAATGTCAACATAAAGTTGGTGAGATATACAGGTTTGATGCTAGCAGCGTAATAACTATGGACCACAAGATTTCATATACATACATAATACACTCGCAAGTGTATGGAAAAGTCGTTGAGCACTTGGTAACCATACTTAACATTTAAATCACAGCAGCATATTCTTAAATAAACCCTACACCGTACCAAGTGTAGTAACGAAACGAAGTACTGTGCAACCGTTAAAAACTGGTCGTCCAGCCCGGTTGGGGTTGTCAGGCCCGATAGATCTATCAACAGGATTCGCGTTTACGCTCCTCACGTAAATATTAGCTACCAAGTATAAAGAAATATGCCATGGTACAACTCAACGTAGAATTTATTTTTGATCACTTGTGTCCATAACGTAAATCATTTATAAAAACAGCGCGTGTATTCTCAGCCCAAAAATATTAAGAGTTTAAAAGGGACTATATACTCACCTAATGTATTTTGTCGTAAAAATACATATAACACCATTGGTAAATTATAAGGTTGGCCTTCGATTCACGAACCTATATCCAATTATGTATATTAATACATGTAATGGAAATCGAACAAAATTTTTATATTATTATTAGTGTAATTTTTATATTAATAATTTATATATGTTATTTTGTATATTACAATATTAATATAGTTAAGTTTTGTATTATATATATATATATTTTTTTTTTATAAACAATGTTTTATTTACAAAATAATAGTTATAATAATATTAAAATAAGTATAATAATAAAAATAATAATTTTAATACTACTAATAATAATAATGATAGTATTAATAATAGTTTTTATGAAAACTATGATAAATTAAAATAATGATACTTTTAGTAATAATTATGTAAATTTTTAATAATAACAATAATAATTATAATTTTAATTATAATATTTACCAATAATAATAATAATAGAACTAAAGATAAAATATATACCCTTTTTGAAATTTCCCTAAAAAAATAGCAGCAGACGGGACTCGAACCCTAGACCTCCCATTCACCGGACATAACCCTGACCAATGGACCATGGCCCGTTTTCTGTTTATATTCCAGACCCTAAATTAATTAACCCGTTTATATTTTCTGATTCCATCTTCTTCATTCCCACGATACCAATCAATCACAGTACAAACCCTAATCAAAGGTATCAATCCAAATTTACAACTTGCTAACAAATTATAAACGACTTATTAATCATTTCAGTTTTAAATAAAAAGTAAAAGAATTAATTAAAGGAAAAGAGAAATCGTCTGCTACTTTGCACGTTTTGAAGAACACAAAATCACTTTCGACAATTTAAGAAGTTTTAGATAATACATACAACATGAAAAAGATCTCAATTCGTCTGTGAAAACTGTCTGTATACATAATTTCACATTAAACGAATAAACGATTCCTAATTTAACAATAAACAGATTCTTTAACTTTTTGAAACAAAACCTTGATATTCAAAATTCGATTTTGTTAAGAAGAATTGAGACTTGATATTTTACAGGAAGTTCACACGAAGGACTTCTAACAAAACTGTATTATAACTTTTTGGAATGGTAATCAAATTCGAACTTTGGATTGAAAGATGCAATGAACAGAGGATGACTTCTATTTTTTTTTATATTCTGTTTTAAATTCGATCAGGCAACAGAGGTGAGAGACGTTTGAGATTGATAAAGGGTAACGAGAATGAAGACTGAATGAATATGATATCTCGATTGCTTTTTATATCTCAACTGGTACGACAGATTTAATTAAATAAGAAAAATAAATAAATAAATAAATACATAAATTAATAAGAATAAATGGACGTATAGCTGTTTTCAATTGGACTCATGTGTAAAAATTAGACAAGAAGAATCAGTTATGGATATCCAAACAAAATAAGGAAATTGCAATTGATACACGTAGCCAACTAGAAGAATCCTTATGATTTTAGTTATTATTTATATTTAATTAGTATTATTTATTAATAAATTTTATTATGAGTAAATATATGGATAATTTTATCTTTAATACAAAAATAAAAATAAGTACTAATACTAATACTAATAGTAATAGAAATAATAATATTAGTCAAAATAGTATATATATTGTTAAAAGTAATAAAATTAATGAAACTAATGATTTAAAAAAAAAATCTTTTTAGTAATAATAAAAACTAAAGACATTTAAATTATAACTATGTTTTATTTTTAATTATTCTTCTTGGCACTAATAGATTATAATTAATCTTGCTAATAAATATAAATATATTAATAATATATTTTTTTTTATATAATGGTAATATAGACCTAATAGTAATAGTAATAATACAAATGATAAATTTAATGATAAAAATATTAATATAATTCTTATTTTCAAACTTGTAATTTAATACAATATCATTTATTATTTACGTATTATTATATTATGTGATGTCTTTTACTGAGTAGTCACTATTCGTATATTATATATATATATATATATATATATATATATATATATATATATATATATATATATATATATATATATATATATATATATATATATATATATATATATATATATATATATATATATTTTTATGTCATATAATGTATATATATATTTATATATATATTTGCAATACCTGTTCGTGAATCGTCAGGCATGGTCAAAGGGTAACTGATTAACCGAATATGGATTTCAAACTTTCTAGACTCAACAATAAAGATTTTGCTTATCATGCCGGAAATATATAGAGTTTAAGGTTTAAATTTGGTCGGAAATTTCCGGGTCGTTACAGTACCCACCCGTTAAAGAAATTTCGTCCCCAAAATTTGATAGAGGCTGTCATAAATAACAATAAGAATGTTTTTATGGCGAATATAAGGCAATATATAAGTTTTATCATTATTGAGTAATATTGATAAAACGATTTGATCATATGATGCGTACGAGTGAAGCTATCTTCAATAGAATGAAATAAGCTAATATGGAATCGTTTTAACCGATGATGTGGTTAGGTTTGATTTCCATAATTTAAGGGATTTAAAGAAAATCTTATGTAACAAGATTTGGCTCTTTAGGGATCAGAATCTTCTTTGATTTAATGTGGCAATCTGTTTTGATTTCTTTGTCGGATATTTTACTATAAATTCACCTCCTTCCCTTCCTTACTTCCCACATCTCCTATCCCCAATTCATACCCTAGAGTATTCATTAAAATGCTCCACCCCATTCTGATCCTTGATATACTCTTAAGTTTCATATCTTTCATTCTTCTCTTCCACCTGTCGCCAGAAGAATTTATTTACTTCTACTATATTCTTGTGTTTATAGTGTTTCTAGTCTTCCCGTGTCTCTATATTGCTGTCTACATTGATGTACTCGGTTTGTAATTTCTGAATGATTGTTGGGTTTTATATCTTTCCTTATATTTCAATGCCCCTGCTTCTGTTTTCTATAATCATTGTCATCCACAGTTAATGTTTTCTCCTAATTGCTGCGATTTTTACTACAACTTTTATTTCGGAGCTTCATTCTTTTTCTTTTCCTCCTCTTCAACTAAGCATCTTTTGAAATGGTCCGAAATTCATAGATATAAGATTTGAAATGAACATAGTGATGCTATTAGAAAGAAATGGTAATGACGCGATTTTGATTTATCAAATTACCAGAATATCCTGGAAAGATGGAACTATCAAAACGATATGTTCTTAATATATTTGGAGATTGGATAGAATGTAAGAGCCGTGTAACATGGCACATGATGACGGTACTGTGAATCATCACATTCCATTAGGAACTTAACATGACTTACTGTAATATAATGAAGTTGATCAAGTTTCATTATATTATACTAATTCATGTATCAGTTCCCAACACTACTTCAAAACATTCCTATTTTAAACTTGAAGGTTTCAGAATTTAGAAACTAACACAACTTCTTTTATATTGTACGCAGATATTACAGAGAGATAAATGATTTCAGATAAAGATAGCTGTGAAAACATCTTCAAAAGTATTGAGGATATTTATAATGAAAGATATGATAATATCTTGGAATTTCTAATGTCGGAGGATGATGATGAAGATTGACCCCTAAGGGTTTAGATTCGGAAGCAAGGTGTTCATTAAAGATTTCATTAGAAACAGAATCATCTGGATTCTTTAAATACAGAGTTTGGTCCTTGTATTTGTCCTCGATCTCTTTCATGGTTAACTCAATCCGATTTTCAATACCAAATTTTCCATCGGGTGTTTCCAACACCTCCTTCTTTATCATCAACTTTTGGTCATTAAGACCATGTACAACATGCTGCTTCGTCAGCATTTTCAAGTTAACGGATTTGGGTCATTGGTTTTCAAACCGAGATGATTTTAAGAGATTTGTGTTTTTAGATGATTAAACGCGGATGGTAGTATGGTAGAAAAAGGTTCTCCAGTAACGACAGCAAAAGGATACGTATTTATATCGAGATGATAATAAGACTAGTTTTACTGAGAAATCAAAGTGGAGCTATGTTAAAAGTAGCTAATTTGGAAAGAAATTGCAAAGTTATTTTGGGTAATGATAACACTAAAGGAATTTACACTGCTACTTGTTGACTCAGTTTCCAAGAGTTTTCAGGTGCATAACCATATGCAGGAATCTTTCTTCCGTAGACGAGGTGCGACTGGTTCAACTTCTCGATCGAGGTGTTTTCAAGAATCGTGAAAAGTTGTGAATACGAATTGTAATCGCCAAGATACGAATGAGGTTTAGATAGAATCAAGTGGCAAACTTGAAGAATTGTTTAGTTTCATATGTTATAATCATCATTTTAATTCTTTTTTTTTTATTTATCTAAAGTTAGCAACCCAATAGTCCGATTGTCCAATGGTTCAATAAATTCATATATAAATTAGATATATTATATTCGAATTACATAATACGTATCGTGACCCGTGTACCGGTCTCAGTGTCGATCACAACTCAAACCATATATATATTTTGGAATCCACCTCAACCCTGTATAGCTAACTATAGAGTGTCTATGGTCGTTCCGAAATATATATATAGATGGGTCAATATGATAAATCGAAACCTTGTATACGTGTCCCGTTATTTAAAGTGCGAAAAATAAATAAATATATATCATGACCCATTATACAACGTGTTGTCTCAGAATTAATCCGACGTATTGTTGTACATGTGTCCCGACAGTATGTACAGTGCAGAAATTAAAATTGCGAGAATGTAAATTGCGATAAATTAAATGTTAGCCGGGAACAGTTAGCTAGGAACAGTTAGCGTGGAATCTTAACAATATTTCAATTAGTTAATCCGTTTGTTTCTAACCAATTTTATTATATCCAATGTTTTCTTCATTATGCCACTTGTTGGATTATGATAGGTCAAAATCCAAATATGAAATTTGAATAGAAATGGTTATTCTATGGTGAACAGATACGTATATCGATGATTGAAAATAGAATAAGAAATGACCGTTGAATCAGATTCGGAGAATGTTCAGTGTAACTTATTAATGTGAATTCTAAATATTCCTCGGGTACTACCCACCCGTTAAAATATTTTCATCATTAACAGTTTGTACGAAAGAATTTTTAATTACAATCTTTATGAAAATATACTTGCATATATATTTTCATCGGATGTAATCATGGATTTAATGAGTCAATAAGGTATTAAACTCATTTGATTTATCGTTAATACTGGATTACATGATCTCTAAAACATTAGAGATTTCATAATCACCATGTCGAACGAAGATATATGAAATAGAACGTTACGTAAAGCGAAGGTAATCGATGTAGAACGATATATAGAACGAAAATAAAATGGATAGAGCGATACATAGAACGGTGATTATACTCGAGGTGTAATTTGTGACGTTGAGATTTACGACGTGGTTGTGGTTTGAGGGGGGATAAGGATATCATTGACGTTGATGATGGTGATGATATTGACGGTACTGTTACTGAAGACTGCGATGTTGATGTTACTGGAGGTACTGGTTACTGCCGGTGCTGCCGCTGGTGTTTGTAACCTTCGCACCACGTTCTCCAAAGCCGTCACACGAGCGTGTAGTTCGTTAACTTCTGCTAGTACACCAGGATGATTGGCGGTTGAAGCGAGCGGATGAACAAGATTTGTGATATGGGATATTATGTAATCGTGACGAGATACTCTAGAAATGAGCAAGAAAATGGTGTTTCGAATAGGTTCGCCGGTAAGTGCTTCAGGTTCATCGCCAAGGGGTAATTGGATGGATGAAAAGGATATTCAATTTGAAATGATTTCCGAATATCGGATGATATTCTAACTATATAGAATATCTATATGTAATATTAAAGATTTCGTAGGCTACAAAGGATGTTACGGCATATATCAGGCAAATCTACAGATACGCCAAGAATAGGAATTATCAAATACGCTAAGATATGAATTTCGTCTATACACTATCGATGCACTAAATGCAGTAGATCGTGTCTAGACTTGAGAATGATAGGCAGGCAATTTCCTAAGGATGATAAGCAGGTGATTTCCGACTAGGAATGATAAGTAAAACTTTTGACAGGCAGACACGGTCTAAGTCCAGACTCAGTAATGTATCTAAACAACTAACAGTTAGACACACTAAGGCAAGACCTGGTTCGCTAAGACCAACGCTCTGATACCACCTGTAAAGACCTCGACCTTATCCTCCCGGACGAAGTCTTCAACAGTTGATCCCATCGCGATGATCGACTCCAATTAATATTCTTTAAATGAGCAAATGCACAGCGGAAGACTTAATTCGTACCTGAGAATAAACATGCTTTAAAATGTCAACATAAAGTTGGTGAGATATACAGGTTTGATGCTAGCAGCGTAATAACTATGGACCACAAGATTTCATATACATACATAATACACTCGCAAGTGTATGGAAAAGTCATTGAGCACTTGGTAACCATACTTAACATTTAAATCACAGCAGCATATTCTTAAATAAACCCTACACCGTACCAAGTGTAGTAACGAAACGAAGTACTGTGCAACCGTTAAAAACTGGTCATCCAGCCCGGTTGGGGTTGTCAGGCCCGATAGATCTATCAACAGGATTCGCGTTTACGCTCCTCACGTAAATATTAGCTACCAAGTATAAAGAAATATGCCATGGTACAACTCAACGTAGAATTTATTTTTGATCACTTGTGTCCATAACGTAAATCATTTATAAAAACAGCGCATGTATTCTCAGCCCAAAAATATTTAGAGTTTAAAAGGGACTATATACTCACCTAATGTATTTTGTAGTAAAAATACATATAACACCATTGGTAAATTATAAGGTTGGCCTTCGATTCACGAACCTATATCCAATTATGTATATTAATACATGTAATGGAAATCGAACAAAATTTTTATATTATTATTAGTGTAATTTTTATATTAATAATTTATATATGTTATTTTGTATATAACAATATTAATATAGTTAAGTTTGTATTATATATATATATATTTTTTTTTTTATAAACAATGTTTTATTTACAAAATAATAGTTATAATAATATTAAAATAAGTATAATAATAAAAATAATAATTTTAATACTACTAATAATAATAATGATAGTATTAATAATAGTTTTTATGAAAACTATGATAAATTAAAATAATGATACTTTTAGTAATAATTATGTAAATTTTTAATAATAACAATAATAATTATAATTTTAATTATAATATTTACCAATAATAATAATAATAGAACTAAAGATAAAATATATACCCTTTTTGAAATTTCCCTAAAAAAATAGCAGCAGACGGGACTCGAACCCTAGACCTCCCATTCACCGGACATAACCCTGACCAATGGACCATGGCCCGTTTTCTGTTTATATTCCAGACCCTAAATTAATTAACCCGTTTATATTTTCTGATTCCATCTTCTTCATTCCCACGATACCAATCAATCACAGTACAAACCCTAATCAAAGGTATCAATCCTAATTTACAACTTGCTAACAAATTATAAACGACTTATTAATCATTTCAGTTTTAAATAAAAAGAAAAAGAATTAATTAAAGGAAAAGAGAAATCGTCTGCTACTTTGCACGTTTTGAAGAACACAAAATCATTTTCGACAATTTAAGAAGTTTTAGATAATACATACAACATGAAAAAGATCTCAATTCGTCTGTGAAAACTGTCTGTATACATAATTTCACATTAAACGAATAAACGATTCCTAATTTAACAATAAACAGATTCTTTAACTTTTTGAAACAAAACCTTGATATTCAAAATTCGATTTTGTTAAGAAGAATTGAGACTTGATATTTTACAGGAAGTTCACACGAAGGACTTCTAACAAAACTGTATTATAACTTTTTGGAATGGTAATCAAATTCGAACTTTGGATTGAAAGATGCAATGAACAGAGGACGACTTCTATTTTTTTTTTATATTCTGTTTTAAATTCGATCAGGCAATAGAGGTGAGAGACGTTTGAGATTGATAAAGGGTAACGAGAATGAAGACTGAATGAATATGATATCTTGATTGCTTTTTATATCCCAACTGGTACGACAGATTTAATTAAATAAGAAAAATAAATAAATAAATAAATACATAAATTAATAAGAATAAATGGACGTATAGCTGTTTTCAATTGGACTCATGTGTAAAAATTAGACAAGAAGAATCAGTTATGGATATCCAAACAAAATAAGGAAATTGCAATTGATACACGTAGCCAACTAGAAGAATCCTTATGATTTTAGTTATTATTTATATTTAATTAGTATTATTTATTAATAAATTTTATTATCAGTAAATATATGGATAATTTTATCTTTAATACAAAAATAAAAATAAGTACTAATACTAATAGTAATAGAAATAATAATATTAGTCAAAATAGTATATATATTGTTAAAAGTAATAAAATTAATGAAACTAATGATTTAAAAAAAAATCTTTTTAGTAATAATAAAAACTAAAGACATTTAAATTATAACTATGTTTTATTTTTAATTATTCTTCTTGGAACTAATAGATTATAATTAATCTTGCGAATAAATATAAATATATTAATAATATATATTTTTTTTATATAATGGTAATATAGACCTAATAGTAATAGTAATAATACAAATGATAAATTTAATGATAAAAATATTAATATAATTCTTATTTTCAAACTTGTAATTTAATACAATATCATTTATTATTTACGTATTATTATATTATGTGATGTCTTTTACTGAGTAGTCACTATTCGTATATTATATATATATATATATATATATTTTTTTTATGTCATATAATGTATATATATATTTATATATATATATTTGCAATACCTGTTCGTGAATCGTCAGGCATGGTCAAAGGGTAACTGATTAACCGAATATGGATTTCAAACTTTCTAGACTCAACAATAAAGATTTTGCTTATCATGCCGGAAATATATAGAGTTTAAGGTTTAAATTTGGTCGGAAATTTCCGGGTCGTTACATATATACACTCCAATGATCAGCTCTTAGCAGCCCATGTGAGTTACCTAACACATGTGGGAACCATCATTTGGCAACTAGCATGAAATATGATGATGTAGCGTGAGGGTACGAAATAGTATTATTTTTAATACAAAATACTACAAAATATGACACAAGTTTTATTAATTTACGGATGGGATATACCTAAACCTTGCTACAACACTATAGGCAGTGTACGTAATCGTAGAGTAGTGTAGTTTTTAGTAAGTCCGCTTCGTTCCACAGGGAGCTGGTGATACTTACTATATTTTTAACTATATTTATATAAAATATATATAATTATATAAGTAGTAATATTATTATAAAAGGGGGGTTTTACCGTTTAATGATCGGTTTGTCGATTCTATATTTTAAGCGTAAAGATAAATGACGATAATTAAAGTGCGTAAAATAATGACAATAAAATGACAGTAAATAAAATTGCGAGTAATAAAATGACAGTAAATAAAGATACGATGAGAAATATAATAAAAGAATTATGCTTATTTAAACTTCCGTAATCATGATGTTTGACGTGTTGATTTTAATTTATTACCATGGGTTAATTGTCCTTTGTCCTGGTTTATTTGATACGTCTATCTGGTTTTTGTCCATAATAGTCCATCGGTCATAAATATAAAGTGCGAGTATCCTCGTCAAATTACCCTTATACCCGAAGTCAAATATTCCAACTGATTAATGATTTAAACTGTGACGCAGTTATCACTTCTGTCAACAATTATACCAGTTATCACTGTATGTAATCCACCCCTGTTTTAATTAGTTTATGAATATTAATTCATCCACTTGATCAGAATGAATAATCAATTACCCAACCCAATTGATTAATTAAATGATTATAACAGATTCCATATGAACATCACTAAATAGGACAACCATAATCATTATTAATTATTAGGTTAATTAATTTGAAGATAGGTTCGACAGACTCCAATGAGTTGTCACTCAATTAGACAATACCCCCCATCTATTAATAGTCAATAGTTTAATTTCCACAAGTGTCGGTCTTTTGCCCAAACCTTAATTATGGTCCAAAGTTCAATAACCCCTTCTTAATATTTTAGCCCAACATCACGATTACTTCGGCTCAAATAAGCATAATAATAACTTAGTTACGATACATTAATGTAAAAAGGTTGAACATAACTTACAATGATTAAAAATAGCGTAGCGTTACACGGACAGAATTTCGACTTACACACTCAAACGATCTCTATCATAAATCTTATTATTATCATAATTTAAAATTAAAATTAAGATTATTGTTATATCTTATTAAGTTAACATTATGATAGAGATATAGAATATAGATATTGGATATTAGATATAGATATTTGATCGATATATAGATAAAAAGAGGATAGAAAAAGTTATGCTTCAATTACGTTTACATAGCCTTTTATAGGCGAATTTATAAATTGAATTTTCACTTATGACCCCTGAACTATGCTCAATTAACAACTTTTTATTATTTAATATTATTCTTATTATGAATTATTTAAATATTATATTTTATTCTTGTGCATAGTTGACTCATAATTTTTACACCGTTGCGTCGAGCGTTGAGAGTTGGTTCATGTCCCGGTTCCGGATTTTCGAACGTCCTTGCGTACTATTTTATATCGTGTACTTTGCGTTTTGTAACTTGTACTCTTGTCATTTTTAGACGTTCATCATCAATAATTTGAACCTTTTTGATTGTATCTTGTACTTTTTAGCATTTTGGACCTTTTTGTCTTCAAATCTTCGTTTTCGCCTTTTGTCTTCGCACTTATTAAATATAAACGAATATTACTTGAAAATGGAACAATTGCAACTAAAAACTTGTCATTCTTGGGGGATAATGCTATGAAATATATGTTCCTTTTTAGCCTTATCAAAATATCTCATAAAATTATAAAAATATGAGTAATCATTCATGACTTATTTACATGAAAACAAAATTGCATATCCTTTATATCTAATCCATATACCAACGACCAAAAACACCTACAAACACTTTCATTATTCAATTTTCTTCATCTAATTGATCTCTCTCAAGTTCCATCTTCAAGTTCTAAGTGTTCTTCATAAATTCTATAAGTATAGTTTCATAAAAATCAAGAATACTTCCAAGTTTGCAAGTCTACTTCCAAGCTTTCTAATCCATTCCAAGTAATCATCTAAGATCAAGGAACCTTTGTTATTTACAGTAGGTTATCTTTCTAATTCAAGGTAATATTCATATTTAAACTTTGATTCAATTTCTACAACTATAACAATCTTATTTCGAGTGAAAATCTTACTTGAACTGTTTTCGTGTCATGATTCTGTTTCAAGAACTTTCAAGCCATCCAAGGATCCTTTGAAGCTAAATCCATTTTTCTCATTTTCAGTAGTTTTATCCAGAAAATTTGAGGTAGTAATGATGTTCATAACATCATTCGATTCATACATATAAAGCTATCTTATTCGAAGGTTTATACTTGTAATCATTAGAACATAGTTTAGTTAATTCCAAACTTGTTCGCAAACAAAAGTTAATCCTTCTAACTTGACTTTTAAAATCAACTAAACACATGTTCTATATCTATATGATATGCTAACTTAATGATTTAAGACCTGGAAACACGATGAACACCATAAAATCGGATATACGCCGTCGTAGTGAAACCGGGGGCTGTTTTGGTTTGGATAATTAAAAACTATGAGAAACTTTGATTTAAAAGTTGTTCTTCTGGGAAAATGAATTTTCATATGAACATGAAACTATATCCAAAAATCAATGTTAAACTCAAAGTGGAAGTATATTTTCTAAAATGGTCATCTTGACGCCGTTCTTTCGACTAAAATGACTACCTTTAAAAAATGACCTGTAACTTATATTTCTGACCATAAATCTATACTTTTTCTATTTAGATTCATAAAATAGAATTCAATATGAAACTATAGCAATTTAATTCACTCAAAACGGATTTAAAATGAAGAAGTTATGGGTAAAACAAGATTGAATATTTTTGATCTTTTTAGCTACGGGAAATGTTTAACAAATCTATACAAATTATATCCTAGCTAACTTATATTTTATTATACATGTATTCTAATGTATTATGTAATCTTGGGATACCATAGACACGTATGCAAATGTTTTGACATACCATATCGACCCATGTATATATATTATTTGGAACAACCATAGACACTCTATATGCAGTAATGTTGGAGTTAGCTATACATGGTTGAGGTTGATTCCAAAAATATATATACTTTGAGTTGTGATCTAGCCTGAGACGTGTATACACTGGGTCGTGGATTGATTCAAGATAATATATATCGATTTATTTCTGTACATCTAACTGTGGACAACTAGTTGTAGGTTACTAACGAGGACAGCTGACTTAATACACTCAAATCTTTAAAACATAATAAAAATGGTTGTAATTATATTTTGATCATACTTTGATAAATATGTACACATTTGTATAGGTTCGTGAATCGATCCGTGGCCAAGTCTTATTTTCGAGGAAGGAAATATCTGTGAAAGTGAGTTATAGTCCCACTTTTAAAATCTAATATTTTTGGGATGAGAATACATGCAGGTTTTATAAATGATTTACAAAATAGACACAAGTACGTGAAACTACATTCTATGGTTGAATTATCGAAATCGAATATGCCCCTTTTTATTAAGTTTGGTAATCTAAGAATTAGGGAACAGACACCCTAATTGACGCGAATCCTAAAGATAGATCTATTGGGCCTAACAAACCCCATCCAAAGTACCGGACGCTTTAGTACTTCGAAATTTATATCATATCCGAAGGGTGTCCTGGAATGATGGGGATATTCTTATATATGCATCTTGTTAATGTCGATTACCAGGTGTTCACCATATGAATGATTTTTATCTCTATGTATGGGATGTGTATTGAAATATGAAATCTTTGGGTCTATTATTATGATTTGATATATATAGGTTAAACCTATAACTCACCAACATTTTTGTTGACGTTTTAAGCATGTTTATTCTCAGGTGATTATTAAGAGCTTCCGCTGTCGCATACTTAAATAAGGACGAGATTTGGAGTCTATGCTTGTATGATATTGTGTAAAAAATGCATTCAAGAAACTTATTTTGTTGTAACATATTTGTATTGTAAACCATTATGTAATGGTCGTGTGTAAACATGATATTTTAGATTATCATTATTTGATAATCTACGTAAAGCTTTTTAAAACCTTTATCTATGAAATAAAGGTTATGGTTTGTTTTAAAAATGAATGCAGTCTTCAAAAAACGTCTCATATAGAGGTCAAAACCTCGCAACGAAATCAATTAATATGGAACGTTTTTAATCAATAAGAACGGGACATTTCAGTTCGTATCCGAGCGTTGGTCTTAGAGAACCAGAATTTTGCATTAGTGTGTCTTATTGAGTTTGTTAGGATGCATTAGTGAGTCTGGACTTCGACCGTGTTTACTTGAAAAATGATTGCTTAACAAATTTTGTTGGAAACTATATATTTTTAACATGTGAATATTATGTGATATATTAATCTCTTAATGCGTTTGATATTATGTGATAGATGTCTACCTCTAGAACAAGTCCCATTGACTCACCTAATAATAATGAAGAGTCAAATGTAAATTGGAATGATTCGTGGACTGATTCACAAGTTCCCGAAGAGGAACCGGAAGAAGAGTCGGAACCGGAAGAAGAATTGGAACCGGAAGAAGAATCGGAACCGGATGAAGAAATAGAACCGGTGGGGGAAATAATGAAACGGTTAAGTAAAAGAAAATCCTCAACCAACCGACCAAGGTTAATTATGGTCAATGGTGTTTCCGCCAAGGAAGCAAAATATTGGGAGGATTACCAATTCTCCGATGAATCGGATTCCGACGAGAATTCCGATGATGTTATATAAATTACCCCAACTGAATTTAAAAAGGCAAAAGAAAATAATAAGGGAAAGGGCATAAAAATAGAGAAATCTAATTCCAACCCCGATGAACTTTATATGTATCGTCAACCCCCGAAGTCCTTAAGTTGTAACAATGACCCGGGAACCTCTAAACCACCAGGTTTTTCTAAACCAATGTGGAAAACGACGGCTCGTATTAGGGGAACCTCATATATCCCTAGAAACTTGGCAAAACGAACCAAAACCGAAGAAGAAGAAACAAGCGAGTCGGAATAAGATAGTTGTATTCGTGTGGTGTAATATATGTAATATAGTGTGCTTATGCTTTATGATATATGTAAAAATTGCTTGTATTAATAAGTATTTTTTTTATGAATCTAACTCTTGTCTATTTTACAGTATAAAACACAAAATGGATAGATAACCCAATATTTTAAGAGACCTACCGGGAGACATGATTGATGAAATCTTGTCTAGAGTCGGTCAGAATTCTTCGGCACAACTATTTAAGGCGAGATCAGTTTGTAAGACATTCGAAGAACGTTCCAAGAATGCCTTGGTTTATAAAAGGCTTTTGTTCGAAAGATGGGGGATATCACATTGGGAAATCCATAAGTTACGATGTGTTTACTTTGACGCATATATTGCAGGGAACCCAAATGCTATTTTACGCAATGGGTTAAGAAATTATTTTGACTCAATATATCCGAATATTGGACTTCGTGATTTAGAAAAAGCGGCTAACATGCAACATAAAGAAGCATGTTATGCTTACGGATTAGTAATGTTCGCTTCTCACCAAAGTGAGAACAAGAACATCGGGCTACAACTATTAAACAAAACGTTTCCACAAGTGACGGAGTCGGTAATTGGGGTAAGAAATGAGGTTTTTAGATTGTTACGGGACTGTTGGACATTACGTAACCCTCGTCCCTTTGACGACGTTACAACACACTGTCTTATCAACGGCCATAACGGTTATGTTCCACAAGACCAAGGATGGGAAGTAATCCTAGTAAAACCAGAATGCATGACTTGTTTCTGGACGTATGAATTACGTGTCTTTATTGCCTTTGCTGAACGACTTGTGTACTAGCTAGAATTATCTTCACAACCATCTTGTATCAAATTTATTGTGTGCTATATTTCATGCTATATGTAAAATAAGCGGTATTGTAAGTTTGTAAAATATTGTGTAAAAGTTTGAACGCGAAATATTATTATAATCAGTTTTTCATATAGAATTGTAGTAGTTGAATTGTATATTAGCTACTAAGTATGAACTTAACGGGTAGGTACTACCCAAATTTAAACTTATAAAACGCTAATATGAAGAAAAAGCTTTTATAAATGAGTTCATATTATGCTACGAAATACTATTAACTACTCTTAATATTCTGTATGATTAACTTGTTCCATTTGACTATTTTGAAGGAAATGGCACCGACTACTCGACACACCGTGAATATGAATGAAGAGGAATTCCGTACTTTTCTAGCTTCAAACATAGCCGCAGTACAGGCTGCGCTACATACCAACAATAACCTTGGATCTAGCAGTACAGGAAATCGTGTAGGATGCACCTACAAAGAATTCACTGCCTGCAAACCTTTGGAATTTGATGGAACCGAAGGACCGATCGGATTGAAACGGTGGACCGAGAAGGTCGAATCGGTGTTTGCCATAAGTAAGTGTACTGAAGAGGACAAAGTGAAGTACGCTATGCATACCTTCACAGGTTCTGCGTTAACATGGTGTAATACCTATCTAGAGCAAGTGGGACAAGACGATGCGTACGCACTACCGTGGTCAGCATTCAAGCACTTGATGAACGAGAAGTACCGTCCCAGAACCGAGGTCAATAAGCTCAAGACAGAACTTAGAGGGTTACGAACCCAAGGATTTGATATTACCACGTACGAAAGACGATTCACATAATTGTGCCTATTGTGTCCGGGAGCATTCGAAGATGAGGAAGAGAAGATCGACGCGTTTGTGAAAGGATTACCGGAAAGAATCCAAGAAGATATAAGTTCACACGAGCCCGCCTCCATACAACAGGCATGTAGAATGGCTCACAAACTAGTGAACCAGATTGAAGAAAGAATTAAAGAACAGACTGCTAAAGAGGCCAATGTGAAGCAAGTCAAAAGAAAGTGGGAGGAAAACGGTGATAAGAATCACCAATACAACAACAACAGCAATTACAACAATAATCGCAATAATTATCCCAACAATCGCAACATCAATCGCAACTACAACAAACGGCCCAACAACAACAACAACAACAACAACAACAACAACAACAACAGCAACTACAACAATCATCCCAACAACAATAATAACCGCAACAACAACAACAATCAGAAGCAGCTATGCCAAAGGTGTGAAAAGTATCACTCGGGGTTCTGCACCAAATTTTGCAACAAGTGTAAAAGAAATGGTCATAGCGCGGTGAAGTGTGAGGTCTATGGACCAGGGGTTAATAGAACGAAAGGAACAAATGGTGTCGGAAAGAGTAATGGCGGAGCAAGTAGTGTCGGAGCAAGTTATGCCAATGTAGTTTGTTATAAATTTGGAAAACCGGGCCACATTATTAGAAATTGCCCGAACCAGGAGAACACGAATGGACAAGGCCGCGGAAGAGTTTTCAATATTAATGCGGCAGAGGCACAGGAAGACCCGGAGCTTGTTACGGGTACGTTTCTTATTGACAATAAATCTGCTTACGTTTTATTTGATTCGGGTGCGGATAGAAGCTATATGAGTAGAGATTTTTGTGCTAAATTTAGTTGTCCATTGATGCCTTTGGATAGTAAATTTTTACTCGAATTAGCAAATGGTAAATTAATTTCAGCAGATAATATATGTCGGAATCGAGAAATTAAACTGGTTAGCGAAACATTTAAGATTGATTTGATACCAGTAGAGTTAGGGAGTTTTGATGTGATAATCGGTATGGACTGGTTGAAAGAAGTGAAAGCAGAGATCGTTTGTTACAAAAATGTAATTCGCATTATACGAGAAAAAGGAAAACCCTTAATGGTGTACGGAGAAAAGGGCAACACGAAGCTACATCTTATTAGTAATTTGAAGGCACAAAAACTAATAAGAAAAGGTTGCTATGCTGTTCTAGCACACGTCGAGAAAGTACAAACTGAAGAAAAGAGCATCAATGATGTTCCCATTGCAAAAGAATTTCCCGATGTATTTCCGAAAGAATTACCGGGATTACCCCCACATCGATCCGTTGAATTTCAAATAGATCTTGTACCAGGAGCTGCACCAATAGCTCGTGCTCCTTACAGACTCGCACCCAGCGAGATGAAAGAACTGCAAAGCCAATTACAAGAACTTTTAGAGCATGGTTTCATTCGACCAAGCACATCACCGTGGGGAGCTCCTGTTTTGTTTGTCAAGAAGAAAGATGGTACATTCAAGTTGTGTATCGACTACCGAGAGTTGAACAAACTTACCATCAAGAACCGCTACCCACTACCGAGAATCGACGACTTATTTGATCAACTACAAGGCTCGTCTGTTTATTCAAAGATTGACTTACGTTCCGGGTATCATCAAATGCGGGTGAAAGAAGATGATATTCCAAAGACTGCTTTCAGAACACGTTACGGTCATTACGAGTTTATGGTCATGCCGTTTGGTTTAACTAATGCACCAGCTGTGTTCATGGACCTTATGAACCGAGTGTGTGGACCATACCTTGACAAGTTTATCATTGTTTTCATTGATGACATACTTATTTACTCAAAGAATGACCAAGAACACGGTGAACATTTGAGAAAGGTGTTAGAAGTATTGAGGAAGAAAGAATTGTACGCTAAGTTTTCAAAGTGTGCATTTTGGTTGGAAGAAGTTCAATTCCTCGGTCACATAGTGAACAAAGAAGGTATTAAGGTGGATCCGGCAAAGATAGAAACTGTTGAAAAGTGGGAAACCCCGAAAACTCCGAAACACATACGCCAGTTTTTAGGACTAGCTGGTTACTACAGAAGGTTCATCCAAGACTTTTCCAGAATAGCAAAACCCTTGACTGCATTAACGCATAAAGGGAAGAAATTTGAATGGAATGATGAACAAGAGAAAGCGTTTCAGTTATTGAAGAAAAAGCTAACTACGGCACCTATATTGTCATTGCCTGAAGGGAATGATGATTTTGTGATTTATTGTGACGCATCAAAGCAAGGTCTCGGTTGTGTATTAATCCAACGAATGAAGGTGATTGCTTATGCGTCTAGACAATTGAAGATTCACGAACAAAATTATACGACGCATGATTTGGAATTAGGCGCGGTTGTTTTTGCATTAAAGACTTGGAGGCACTACTTATATGGGGTCAAAAGTATTATATATACCGACCACAAAAGTCTTCAACACATATTTAATCAGAAACAACTGAATATGAGGCAGTGTAGGTGGATTGAATTATTGAATGATTACGACTTTGAGATTCGTTACCACCCGGGGAAGGCAAATGTGGTAGCCGATGCCTTGAGCAGGAAGGACAGAGAACCCATTCGAGTAAAATCTATGAATATAATGATTCATAATAACCTTACTACTCAAGTAAAGGAGGCGCAACAAGGAGTTTTAAAAAAGGGAAATTTAAAGGATGAAATACCCAAAGGATCGGAGAAGCATCTTAATATTCGGGAAGACGGAACCCGGTATAGGGCTGAAAGGATTTGGATACCAAAATTTGGAGATATGAGAGAAATGGTACTTAGAGAAGCTCATAAAACCAGATACTCAATACATCCTGGAACGGGGAAGATGTACAAGGATCTCAAGAAACATTTTTGGTGGCCGGGTATGAAAGCCGATGTTGCTAAATACGTAGGAGAATGTTTGACGTGTTCTAAGGTCAAAGCTGAGCATCAGAAACCATCAGGTCTACTTCAACAACCCGAAATCCCGGAATGGAAATGGGAAAACATTACCATGGATTTCATCACTAAATTGCCAAGGACTGCAAGTGGTTTTGATACTATTTGGGTAATAGTTGATCGTCTCACCAAATCAGCACACTTCCTGCCAATAAGAGAAGATGACAAGATGGAGAAGTTAGCACGACTGTATTTGAAGGAAGTCGTCTCCAGACATGGAATACCAATCTCTATTATCTCTGATAGGGATGGCAGATTTATTTCAAGATTCTGGCAGACATTACAGCAAGCATTAGGAACTCGTCTAGACATGAGTACTGCCTATCATCCACAAACTGATGGGCAGAGCGAAAGGACGATACAAACGCTTGAAGACATGCTACGAGCATGTGTTATTGATTTCGGAAACAGTTGGGATCGACATCTACCGTTAGCAGAATTTTCCTACAACAACAGCTACCATTCAAGCATCGAGATGACGCCGTTTGAAGCACTTTATGGTAGAAAGTGTAGGTCTCCGATTTGTTGGAGTGAAGTGGGGGATAGACAGATTACGGGTCCGGAGATTATACAAGAAACTACCGAGAAGATCATCCAAATTCAACAACGGTTGAAAACCGCCCAAAGTCGACAAAAGAGCTACGCTGACATTAAAAGAAAAGATATAGAATTTGAAATTGGAGAGATGGTCATGCTTAAAGTTGCACCTTGGAAAGGCGTTGTTCGATTTGGTAAACAAGGGAAATTAAATCCAAGGTATATTGGACCATTCAAGATTATTGATCGTGTCGGACCAGTAGCTTACCGACTTGAGTTACCTCAATAACTCGCGGCTGTACATAACACTTTTCACGTCTCGAATTTGAAGAAATGTTTTGCTAAAGAAGATCTCACTATTCCGTTAGATGAAATCCAAATCAACGAAAAACTTCAATTCATCGAAGAACCCGTCGAAATAATGGATCGTGAGGTTAAAAGACTTAATCAAAATAAGATACCAATTGTTAAGTTTCGATGGAATGCTTGTAGAGGACCCGAGTTCACCTGGGAGCGTGAAGATCAGATGAAGAAGAAATACCCGCATCTATTTCCAGAAGATTCGTCAACACCTTCAACAGCTTAAAATTTCGGGACGAAATTTATTTAACGGGTAGGTACTATAGTGACCCGAACTTTTCCATGTTTATATATATTAATTGAGATTGATATTTACATGATTAAATGTTTCCAACATGTTAAGCAATCAAACTTGTTAAGACTTGATTAATTGAAATATGTTTCATATAGACAATTGACCACCCAAGTTGACCGGTGATTCACGAACGTTAAAACTTGTAAAAACTATATGATGACATATATATGGATATATATATAGTTAAACTGATACTATGATAAGTAAACATATCATTAAGTATATTAACAATGAACTACATATGTAAAAACAAGACTACTAACTTAATGATTTTTAAACGAGACATATATGTAACGATTATCGTTGTAAAGACATTTAATGTATATATATCATATTAAGAGATATTCATACATGATAATATCATGATAATATAATAATTTAAAATCTCATTTGATATTATAAACATTGGGTTAACAACATTTAACAAGATCGTTAACCTAAAGATTTCAAAACAACACTTACATGTAACGACTAACGATGACTTAACGACTCAGTTAAAATGTATATACATGTAGTGTTTTAATATGTATTTATACACTTTTGAAAGACTTAAATACACTTATCAAAATACTTCTACTTAACAAAAATGCTTACAATTACATCCTCGTTCAGTTTCATCAACAATTCTACTCGTATGCACCCGTATTCGTACTCGTACAATACACAGCTTTTAGATGTATGTCCTATTGGTATATACACTCCAATGATCAGCTCTTAGCAGCCCATGTGAGTCACCTAACACATTTGGTAACCATCATTTGGCAACTAGCATGAAATATCTCATAAAATTACAAAAATATGAGTAATCATTCATGACTTATTTACATGAAAACAAAATTACATATCCTTTATATCTAATCCATACACCAACGACCAAAAAACACCTACAAACACTTTCATTCTGCAATTTTCTTCATCTAATTGATCTCTCTCAAGTTCTATCTTCAAGTTCTAAGTGTTCTTCATATATTCTACAAGTTCTAGTTACATAAAATCAAGAATACTTTCAAGTTTGCTAACTCACTTCCAATCTTGTAAGGTGATCATCCAACCTCAAGAAATCTTTGTTTCTTACAGTAGGTTATCATTCTAATACAAGGTAATAATCATATTCAAAATTTGGTTCAATTTCTATAACTATAACAATCTTATTTCAAGTGATGATCTTACTTGAACTTGTTTTCGTGTCATGATTCTGCTTCAAGAACTTCGAGCCATCCAAGGATCCGTTGAAGCTAGATCCATTTTTCTCTTTTCCAGTAGGTTTATCCAAGGAACTTAAGGTAGTAATGATGTTCATAACATCATTCAATTCATACATATAAAGCTATCTTATTCGAAGGTTTAAACTTGTAATTACTAGAATATAGTTTAGTTAATTCTAAACTTGTTCGCAAACAAAAGTTAATCCTTCTAAATTGACTTTTAAAATCAACTAAACACATGTTCTATATCTATATTATATGCTAACTTAATGATTTAAAACCTGGAAACACGAAAAACACCGTAAAACCGGATTTACGCCGTCGTAGTAACACCGCGGGCTGTTTTGGGTTAGTTAATTAAAAACTATGATAAACTTTGATTTAAAAGTTGTTATTCTGAGAAAATGATTTTTATTATGAGCATGAAACTATATCCAAAAATTATGGTTAAACTCAAAGTGGAAGTATGTTTTCTAAAATGGTCATCTAGACGTCGTTCTTTCGACTGAAATGACTACCTTTATAAAAACGACTTGTAACTTATTTTTCCGACTATAAACCTATACTTTTTATGTTTAGATTCATAAAATAGAGTTCAATATGAAACCAAAGCAATTTGATTCACTCAAAACGGATTTAAAATGAAGAAGTTATGGGTAAAACAAGATTGGACAATTTTTCTCATTTTAGCTACGTGAAAATTGGTAACAAATCTATTCCAACCATAACTTAATCAACTTGTATTGTATATTATGTAATCTTGAGATACCATAGACACGTATACAATATTTCGACCTATCATGTCGACACATCTATATATATTTCGGAACAACCATAGACACTCTATATGTGAATGTTGGAGTTAGCTATACAGGGTTGAGGTTGATTCCAAAATATATATAGTTTGAGTTGTGATCAATACTGAGATACGTATACACTGGGTCGTGGATTGATTCAAGATAATATTTATCGATTTATTTCTGTACATCTAACTGTGGACAACTAGTTGTAGGTTACTAACAAGGACAGCTGACTTAATAAACTTAAAACATCAAAATATATTAAAAGTGTTGTAAATATATTTTGAACATACTTTGATATATATGTATATATTGTTATAGGTTCGTGAATCAACCAGTGGCCAAGTCTTACTTCCCGACAAAGTAAAAATCTGTGAAAGTGAGTTATAGTCCCACTTTTAAAATCTAATATTTTTGGGATGAGAATACATGCAGGTTTTATAAATGATTTACAAAATAGACACAAGTATGTGAAACTACATTCTATGGTTGAATTATCGAAATCGAATATGCCCCTTTTTATTAGGTCTGGTAATCTAAGAATTAGGGAACAGACACCCTAATTGACGCGAATCCTAAAGATAGATCTATTGGGCCTAACAAACCCCATCCAAAGTACCGGATGCTTTAGTACTTCGAAATTTATATCATATCCGAAGGGTGTCCCGGAATGATGGGGATATTCTTATATATGCATCTTGTTAATGTCGGTTACCAGGTGTTCACCATATGAATGATTTTTATCTCTATGTATGGGATGTGTATTGAAATATGAAATCTTGCGGTCTATTATTATGATTTGATATATATAGGTTAAAGCTATAACTCACCAACATTTTTGTTGACGTTTTAAGCATGTTTATTCTCAGGTGATTATTAAGAGCTTCTGCTGTCGCATACTTAAATAAGGACGAGATTTGGAGTCCATGCTTGTATGATATTGTGTAAAAAATGCATTCAAGAAACTTATTTTGTTGTAACATATTTGTATTGTAAACCATTATGTAATGGTCGTGTGTAAACAGGATATTTTAGATTATCATTATTTGATAATCTACGTAAAGCTTTTTAAAACCTTTATCTATGAAATAAAGGTTATGGTTTGTTTTAAAAATGAATGCAGTCTTCGAAAAACGTCTCATATAGAGGTCAAAACCTCGCAACGAAATCAATTAACATGGAACGTTTTTAATCAATAAGAACGGGACATTTCATTATATACATAAAAATGAGACTATTAATTTAAGAAACTCGAAAACGATATATATAACGATTATCGTTATAACAACGTCTTACTAGGTACATATGAATCATATTAAGATATTGTTACACTTGGTTAATTATGTTAAATGATAAGTAAATATATCATTAAGTGTATTAACAATGAACTACATATGTAAAAATAAGACTACTAACTTAATGATTTCGAAACGAGACATATATGTAACGATTATCGTTGTAACGACATTTAACTGTATATATATCATACTAAGATATATTATATATCATAATATTATGATAATGTAACAATTTAACATCTCATTTGATATAATAAACAATGGGTTAACAACATTTAACAAGATCGTTAACCTAAAGGTTTTAAAACAACATTTACATGTAACGACTAACGATGACTTAACGACTCAGTTAAAATGTATATACATGTAGTGTTTTAATATGTACTCATACACTTTTAAAAGACTTCAAGACACTTATCAAAATACTTCTACTTAACAAAAATGCTTACAATTACATCCTCGTTCAGTTTCATCAACAATTCTACTCGTATGCACCCGTATTCGTACTCGTACAATACACAGCTTTTAGATGTATGTACTATTGGTATATACACTCCAATGATCAGCTCTTAGCAGCCCGTGTGAGTCACCTAACACATGTGGGAACCATCATTTGGCAACTAGCATGAAATAACTCATAAAATTACAAAAATATGAGTAATCATTCATGACTTATTTACATGAAAACAAAATTACGTATCCTTTATATCTAATCTATATACCAACGACCAAAAACACCTATAAACACTTTCATTCTTCAATTTTCTTCATCTAATTAATCTCTCTCAAGTTCCATCTTCAAGTTCTAAGTGTTCTTTATAAATTACGTAAGTATAGTTTCATAAAAATCAAGAATACTTCCAAGTTTGCAAGTCTACTTCCAAGCTTTCTATTCCATTCCAAGTAATCATCTAAGATCAAGGAACCTTTGTTATTTACAGTAGGTTATCTTTCTAATTCAAGGTAATATTCATATTCAAACTTTGATTCAATTTCTACAACTATAACAATCTTATTTCGAGTGAAAATCTTACTTGAACTGTTTTCGTGTCATGATTCTGTTTCAAGAACTTTCAAGCCATCCATTTTTCTAATTTCCAGTAGTTTTATTCAGAAAACTTGAGGTAGTAATGATGTTCATAACATCATTCGATTGATACATATAAAGCTATCTTATTCGAAGGTTTAAACTTGTAATCACTAGAACATAGTTTAGTTAATTCTAAACTTGTTCGCAAACAAAAGTTAATCCTTCTAACTTGACTTTTAAAATCTACTAAGCACATGTTCTATATCTATATGATATGCTAACTTAATGATTTAAAACCTGGAAACACTATGAACACCATAAAATCGGATATACGCCGTCGTAGTGAAATCGGGGGCTGTTTTGGTTTGGATAATTAAAAACTATGATAAACTTTGATTTAAAAGTTGTTTTTCTGGGAAAATGAATTTTCATATGAACATGAAACTATATCCAAAAATCAAGGTTAAACTCAAAGTGGAAGTATGTTTTCTAAAATGGTCATCTAGACGTCGTTCTTTCGACTGAAATGACTACCTTTACAAAAACGACTTGTAACTTATATTTTTGACTATAAACCTATACTTTTTATGTTTAGATTCATAAAATATAATTCAATATGAAACCACAGCAATTTGATTCACTCAAAACGGATTTAAAATGAAGAAGTTATGGGTAAAACAAGATTGAATATTTTTGATCTTTTTAGCTACGGGAAATTTTTAACAAATCTATACAAATCATATCCTAGCTAACTTATATTGTATTATACATGTATTCTAATATATTATGTAATCTTGGGATACCATATACACGTATGCAAATGTTTTGACATATCATATCGACCCATGTATATATATTATTTGGAACAACCATAGACACTCTATATGCAGTAATGTTGGAGTTAGCTATACAGGGTTGAGGTTGATTCTAAAAATATATATACTTTGAGTTGTGATCTAGCCTGAGACGTGTATACACTGGGTCGTGGATTGATTCAAGATAATATATATCGATTTATTTCTGTACATCTAACTGTGGACAACTAGTTGTAGGTTACTAACGAGGACAGCTGACTTAATACACTCAAATCTTTAAAACATAATAAAAATGGTTGTAATTATATTTTGATCATACTTTGATATATATGTACACATTTTTATAGGTTCGTGAATCGATCCGTGGCCAAGTCTTATTTCCGAGGAAGGAAATATCTGTGAAAGTGAGTTATAGTCTCACTTTTAAAATCTAATATTTTTGGGATGAGAATACATGCAGGTTTTATAAATGATTTACACAATAGACACAAGTACGTGAAACTATATTCTATGGTTGAATTATCAAAATCGAATATGCCGCTTTTTATTAAGTCTGGTAATCTAAGAATTAGGGAACAGACACCCTAATTGACGCGAATCCTAAAGATAGATCTATGGGGCCTAACAAACCCCATCCAAAGTACCGGATGCTTTAGTACTTCCAAATTTATATCATATCCGAAGGGTGTCCCGGAATGATGGGGATATTCTTATATATGCATCTTGTTAATGTCGGTTACCAGGTGTTCACCATGTGAATGATTTTTATCTATATGTATGGGATGTGTATTGAAATATGAAATCTTGTGGTCTATTGTTACGATTTGATATATATAGGTTAAACCTATAAGTCACCAACATTTTTTGTTGACGTTTAAAGCATGTTTATTCTCAGGTGAATATTAAGAGCTTCCGCTGTTGCATACTAAAATAAAGACAAGATTTGGAGTCCATGTTTGTATGATATTGTGTAAAAACTGCATTCACGAAACATATGTCGATGTAATATATTTCTATTGTAAACCATTATGTAATGGTCGTGTGTAAACAGTATATTTTAGATTATCATTATTTGATAATCTACGTAATGTTTTTAAAACCTTTATTGATAAAATAAAGGTTATGGTTGTTTTAAAAATGAATGCAGTCTTTGAAAAACGTCTCATATAGAGGTCAAAACCTCGCAACGAAATCAATTAATATGGAACGTTTATAATCAATATGAACGGGACATTTCAAATAAGATGTAGCTTCATGTTGCCCTTTTCTCCGTACACCATTAAGGGTTCTCCTTCTTCTCGTATAATGCGAATTGCATTTTTGTAACATACGATCTCTGCTTTCATCTCCTTCAGCCAGTCCATGCCAACTATTACATCAAAACTCCCTAACTCTACTGGTATCAAATCAATCTTAAATATTTCGCTACCCAGTTTAATTTCTCGATTCTGGCATATATAATCTACTGAAATTAATTTACCGTTTGCTAATTCGAGTAAAAATTTACTATCCAACGGCGTCAATGGACAACTTAATTTAGCACAAAAATCTCTACTCATATAGCTTCTATCCGCACCCGAATTAAATAAAACGTAAGAAGATTTATTGTCAATAAGAAACATACCCGTAACAAGTTCCGGGTCTTCATATGCCTCTGCCGCATTAATATTGAAAACTCTTCCGCGGCCTTGTCCATTCTTGTTCTCCTGGTTCGGGAAATTTCTAATAATGTGGCCCAGTTTTCCACATTTATAACAAACTACATTGGCATAACTTGCTCAGACACTACTTGCTCCACCATTACTTGTTCCGACACCATTTGTTCCTTTCGTTCTGTTAACCCCTGGTCCGTAGACCTCACACTTTGCCGCGCTATGACCATTTCTTTTACACTTGTTGCAAAATTTGGTGCAGAACCCCGAGTGATACTTTTCACACCTTTAGCATAGCTGCTTCTGATTATTGTTGTTGTTGCGGTTATTATTATTGTTGGGATGATTGTTGTAGTTTTTGTTGTTGTTGTGCCGTTTGTTGTAGTTGCGATTGATGTTGCGATTGTTGGGATAGTTGTTGTTGTTTTGGTGACTCTTATCACCGTTTTCCTCCCACTTTCTTTTGACTAGCTTCACGTTGGCCTCTTCGGCTGCCTGTTCTTTAATTCTTCCCTCAATCTGGTTCACTAGTTTGTGAGCCATTCTACATGCCTTTTGTATGGAGGCAGGCTCGTGTGAACTTATATCTTCTTTGATTCTCTCCGGTAACCCTTTCACAAACGCGTCGATCTTCTCTTCCTCATCTTCGAACGCTCTCGGACACAATAGGCACAATTCTGTGAATCGACTTTCATACGACGTAATATCGAATCCCTGTGTTCGTAACCCTCTAAGTCCTGACTTGAGCTTATTGACCTCGGTTTTGGGACGGTACTTTTCGGTCATCAAGTGCTTGAATGCTGACCATGGTAGCGCGTAAGCAGCATCTTGTCCCACTTGCTCTAGATAGGTATTCCACCATGTTAACGCAATACCTGTGAAGGTATGCGTAGCGTACTTCACTTTGTCTCTTTTAGCACATTTACTTATGGAAAACACCGATTCAACTTTCTCGGTCCACCGTTTCAATCCGATTGGTCCTTCAGTCCCATCAAATTCTGAAGGTTTGCAGGCAGTGAATTCCTTGTAGGAGCATCCTACACGATTTCTTGCGCCATTAGCTGTATTATTAGATTCAGAGTTATTGTTGGTATGTAGCGCGGCCTGTACTGCGGCTATGTTTGAAGCAAGAAAGGCACGAAATTCCTCTTCGCTCATATTCAAGGTGTGTCGAGTAGTCGGTGCCATTTCCTTCAAAATAGTCAAATGAAACAAGTTAATCATACAGAATATTAAGAGTAGTCAATAGTATCTCGTAGCATAATATGAACTCATTTATAAAAGCTTTTTCTTCATATTAGCGTTTTATAAGTTTAAATTCGGGTACTACCTACCCGTTAAGTTCATACTTAGTAGCTAATATACAATTCAACTACTACAATTCCATATGAAAAACTGATTATAATAATATATCACATACAAATATTCTTCAAACTTACAACTTCGCTATATTACATATAACATGAAATATAGTACACTATGATACAGGACAGTTTTGAAGATAAATCTAGTTAATACGCAAGTTGTTCAGCAAAGGAAATAAAGATACGTAATTCATAAGTCCAGAAACAAGTCATGCATTCTGGTTTTACTAAGACGACTTACCATCCTTGGTCTTGTGGAAAATAACCGTTATGACCATTAGTTAGGCAGCATGTTGTAATGTCGTCAAAAGGACGAGGGTTTCGTAATGTCCAACAGCCCCGTAATAATCTAAAAACCTTGTTTCTCACCCCAACTACTGAATCCGTCACTTGTGGGAAAGTTTTATTTAAAAGATGCAATTCGATGTTCTTTCTCTCACTTTGGTAAGAAGCGAATATCACTAACCCGTAAGCATAACATGCTTCTTTATGTTGCATGTTAGAAGCTCTTTCTAATTCACGAAATCCTATGTTGGGATATGTTGAGTCAAAATAGGTTCTTAACCCGTAGCGTAAAATTGCATTTGGGTTCCCCGCATTTAAAGCTTTAAAGAAAACACGGCGTAACTTAAAGTCTCCCCAATGTGATATACCCCACCTATCAAAGGAAATGCTTTTATAAACTAAGGCATTTCTGGAAAGTCTTTCAAATGTTTGACAAGTTAATTTCGCCATAACTAAATGTGCTGATGAATTCTGACCGACTCTAGACAAGATTTCCTCAATCATATCCTCTGGTAGGTCTTCTAAAATATTCGGTTGTCTACCCTTAACGTCCATTTTGTTTTTATACTGTAAAATAGACAAGGATTAGATTCGTAATAACAAACAATACAAGCAATTTTTACATAGAACATAAAAGTACAAGCATGCTACAATACATTTATTACACAACATGCTCACACCCCTCTAATCTGAATCACTGGTTTCTTCTTCTTCGGACTTGGTTCTTTTTCCTAATCTTCTAGGGATATATGATGTTCCTCTAATACGAGTCGTCGTTTTTCACATTGGTTTTGAAAAACCTGGTGGTTTAGAGGTTCCCGGGTTATTGTCACGATATTGAAAATACGGGTGTTGACGGTACATATAAAGTTCATCGGGGTCGGAATCAGATTTCTCTATTTTGATGCCTTTTCCCTTATTATTTTCTTTTGCCTCATTAAATTGGGTCGGGGTAATTTCTATAACATCATCGGAATCCTCATCAGGATCCGATTCATCGGAAAATTGGTAATTTTCCCAATATTTTGCTTCCTTAGCGGAAACACCATTGACCATTATTAACTTTGGTCCATTGGTTGAGGATTTTCTTTTATTTGACTGGTTTTCTGTGGTTCCTACTATTCCCCCCTCCGGAACCTCTTCTTCTTCTGGTTCCTCTTCTTCTGGTTCCTCTTCTTCCGGTTCCGTTTCCTCTTCTTTCGGTTCTTCGGGAACTTGTGAATCTTGCAAATATATATTCGACTCTTTGTTATTATTAGGTGAGTCAATGGGATTTGTGCTAGAGGTAGACATCTATCACACAATATCAAACATGTTAAGAGATTAATATATCACATAATATTTACATATTAATAATATATAGTTTTCAACAAAAATGTTAAGCAATCATTTTTAAAGAAAACACGGTCAAAGTCCAGACTCACTAATGCATCCTAACAAACTCGATAAGACACACTAATGCAAATTTTCTGGTTCTCTAAGACCAACACTCTGATACCAACTGAAATGTCCCGTTCATATTGATTATAAATGTTCCATATTAATTGATTTCGTTGCGAGGTTTTGACCTCTATATGAGACATTTTTCAAAGCCTGCATTCATTTTTATAAAACAACCATAACCTTTATTTTATCAATAAAGGTTTTAAAAGAATTACGTAGATTATCAAATAATAATAATCTAAAATATAATGTTTACACATGACCATTACATAATGGTTTACAATAGAAATATATTACATCGACATATGTTTCTTGAAAGTAGTTTTTACACAATATCATACAAACATGGACTTCAAATCTTGTCCTTATTTTAGTATGCAACAGCGGAAGCTCTTAGTCTTCACCTGAGAATAAACATGCTTTAAACGTCAACAAAAATGTTGGTGAGTTATAGGTTTAACCTATATATATCAAATCGTAACAATAGACCAAAAGATTTCATATTTCAATACACATCCCATACATAGAGATAAAAATCATTCATATGGTGAACACCTGGTAACCGACATTAACAAGATGCATATATAAGAATATCCCCATCATTCCGGGATACCCTTCGGATATGATATAAATTTCGAAGTACTAAAGCATTCGGTACTTTAGATGGGGTTCGTTAGGCCCAATAGATCTATCTTTAGGATTCGCATCAATTAGGGTGTCTGTTCCCTAATTCTTAGATTACCAGACTTAATAAAAAGGGGCATATTCGATTTCAATAATTCAACCATAGAATGTAGTTTCACGTACTTGTGTCTATTTTGTAAATCATTTATAAAACCTGCATGTATTCTCATCCCAAAAATATTAGATTTTAAAAGTGGGACTATAACTCACTTTCACAGATATTTCCTTCCTCAGAAATAAGACTTGGCCACTGATCGATTCACGAACCTATACAAATATGTACATATTTATATCAAAGTATGATCAAAACATAATTACAACCATTTTTATTATGTTTTAAAGATTTGAGTGTATTAAGTCAGCTGTCCTCGTTAGTAACCTACAACTAGTTGTCCACAGTTAGATGTACAGAAATAAATTGATATATATTATCTTGAATCAATCCACGACCCAGTGTATACACGTCTTAGGCTAGATCACAACTCAAAGTATATATATTTTTGGAATCAACCTCAACGCTGTATAGCTAACTCCAACATTACTGCATATAGAGTGTCTATGGTTGTTCCAAATTATATATATACATGGGTCGATATGATATGTCAAAACATTTGCATACGTGTCTATGGTATCCCAAGATTACATAATATATTATAATATATGTATAATACAATATAAGTTAGCTAGGATATGATTTGTATAGATTTGTTAAACATTTCCCGTAGCTAAAAAGATCAAAAATATCCAATCTTGTTTTACCCATAACTTCTTCATTTTAAATCCGTTTTGAGTGAATCAAATTGCCATGGTTTCATATTGAACTCTGATTTAAGAATCCAAACAGAAAAAGTATAGGTTTATAGTTTAAAAATTAAGTTACATGTCAATTACTAAAGAGGTAGTCATTTTCGTCGAAAGAACGACATCTTGATGACCATTTTGAAAAACATACATTCACTTTGAGTTTAACCAAGATTTTTGGATACAGTTTCATGTTCATATGAAAAATCATTTTCCCAGAAGAAAAACTTTTAAATCAAAGTTGATCATAGTTTTTAATTATCCAAACCAAAACAGCCCCCGGTTTCACTACGACGGCGTATATCCGATTTTATGGTGTTCATCGTGTTTCCAGGTTTTAAATCATTAAGTTAACATATCATATAGATATATAACATGTGTTTAGTTGATTTTAAAATTCAAGTTAGAAGGATTAACTTTTGTTTGCGAACAAGTTTAGAATTAACTAAACTATGTTCTAGTGATTACAAGTTTAAACCTTTGAATAAGATAGCTTTATATGTATGAATCGAATGATGTTATGAACATCATTAATACCTCAAGTTTTCTGGATAAAACTATTGGAAATGAGAAAAATGGATCTAGCTTCAAAGGATCCTTGGATGGCTTGAAAGTTCTTGAAGTAGAATCATGACACGAAAACAGTTCAAGTAAGACTTTCACTCGAAATAAGATTGTTATAGTTGTAGAAATTGAATCAAAGTTTGAATATGAATATTACCTTGAATTAGAAAGATAACCTACTATAAATAACAAAGGTTCGTTGATCTTAGATGATTACTTGGAATGGATTAGAAAGCTTGGAAGTAGACTTGCAAACTTGGAAGTATTCTTGATTTTTATGAAACTATACTTATGGAATTTATGAAGAACACTTAGAACTTGAAGATGGAACTTGAGAGAGATCAATTAGATGAAGAAAATTGAAAAATGAAAGTGTTTGTAGGTGTTTTTAGTCGTTGGTATATGGATTAGATATAAAGGATATGTAATTTTGTTTTCATGTAAATAAGTCATGAATGATTACTAATATTTTTGTAATTTTATGAGATATTTCATGCTAGTTTCCAAATGATGGTTCCCACATGTGTTAGGTGACTCACATGGGCTGCTAAGATCTGATCATTAGAGTGTATATACCAATAGTACATACATCTAAAAGCTGTGTATTGTATGAGTATAAATACGGGTGCATACGAGTAGAATTGTTGATGAAACTGAACGAGGATGTAATTGTAAGCATTATTGTTAAGTAGAAGTACTTTGATATGTGTCTTGAAGTCTTTAAAAAGTGTAAGAATACATATCAAAACACAACATGTATATACATTCTAATGGAGTCGTTAAATCTTCGTTAGTCGTTACATGTAGGTGTTGTTTTGAAACCTTTAAGTTAACGATCTCAATTAATGTTGTTAACCCAATGTTTATTATATTAAATGAGATGTTAAATTATTATATTATCATGATATTATGATGTATGAATATCTCTTAATATGATATATACATTAAAATATCGTTACAACGATAATCGTTACATATAAGTCTCGTTTCGTAATTCTTGAGTTAGTAGTCTTGTTTTTACATATGTAGTTCATTGTTAACACATTTAATGATATATTTAAGTATCATTTTATCATGTTAAATATAGTGTATCAATATCTTAATATGATACATATATATTTAGTAGACGTTATCATAACGATAATAGTTATATATATCATTTTGAGTTTCTTAACTTAGTAATCTCATTTCTTATGTATATCACACATTGTTAATATACTTAGTGAGATACTTACTCATCATAATCTCATGTCAACCATATATATATGCCTATATATACCACAACATGTAGTTTTTACAATTTTGTAACGTTCGTGAATCGCCGGTCAACTTGGGTGATCAATTGTCTATATAAAACTTATTTCATTTAATCAAGTCTTAACAAGTTTGATTTCTTAACACGTTGGAAACATTTAGTCATGTAAATATCAATCTCAATTAATATATATAAACATGGAAAAGTTCGGGTCACTACATGTTGAATGTGTAAGTGATTGCAAGTAAGTAGGTTATATATGTATATGTATAATTATTACATTCACTAAGCTTCATGCTTACCCCTCTCGTTGTTTACCTTTTTACATCTATTGTGATTGTGAAACTAGTTAGTCGTTAGACTAGATGCGTAGGAGTGCCTATGCTCGATGGGGTAGCTTTTGGATAATCGGACGCGGATTGGGGATGTGGTAGTCCCCGGGATTATGCTCTTGGTATCGGGTTGGGTTATTGAGTATTAACCCGTATGTCGTGTGATTGAGTCATCATTACAAATGCTTTTGTAATGCGTTAATTGTGTACCAAGGGTCGTTATAAATTGTCAAACGTATCGTTACAATATTATGTTTCTGGTTAAAACAGAATTGGAAATGAATTGTATTAATGAGACCCAACTTAAAAAAATGCGTGCTTCGTTTTTGGTAAACGGATCAGGGGTTGTTACAAGTGGTATCAGAGCATAGTCTAAGGGAATTAAGTGACCTTGGAATAGGTGCCTAGTCTTAGACTTACTGGCGGTTAGGTATTATTTGCGGTGTACTTGTGTACATTCTTTATTATATTGTATATAGGTGTATATATACAGGTATCTAATTGTGCAGTGTCCTAGGGACGAATCTATTAGAGAGATTCGAATATTGGCAGTTTTGAGTGATCAAGTTCGTGGTAAGGACTTTGGTCTTTCGAGTACTAGGAGTTATCGCGTGTTATCTAGAGTGAATGTTGCGTCAGTTCAAGTAAAGTACTTTGCGTGACCATGTGAAGATGGTAAGGTACGCATTTGTAATAGTGACTGATCACCATTATTACGAAAGTGTATCTTGACACCAAGCATGACATGACGAGTACTGAACGGAGGAAACGTGGCATGGTCGGGGTAGATTCGGAATAAATAAGGAATCTTTTATTGGTTCCTAGGATATAGTTGCCTCGGGTGATGTGCTTGTAGACACATCGGGTTCATTACGAGTTGAGAAGTGTTATGGTGGATACGGTTAGTTAAGTGAGTGAGCCAACTCACAAGTTCGACGCGTACTTAGTCACCCTAAGTAGTGGGTGCATTTTTGAGATCTTCATTCGTTGTAGTTACTCATCGTAACTAGGATGACCGATTAGTGTGTGTGGGACGAAGACTTAAATCCCGTGATGGGGCATGTAGTGACCCGAACTTTTCCATGTTTATATTTATATATATATTAAATTAAATTGATATTTACATGATTAAATGTTTTCAACATGTTAAGCAATCAAACTTGTTAAGACTTGATTAATTGAAACGGATTTTGTGTTAACATTTGACCACCCAGTTTGTCCGATGATTCACTAACATTAAAACTTGTAAAAACGACATGATGATATATATATGGACATATATATGGTTAACATGAGATTATGATAAGTAAGTATCTCACTAAGTATATTAACAATGTGTGATATACATAAAAAAATGAGAATATTGAATTATGAAGCTCGAAACGATATACATAACGATTATCGTTATAACAACGTCTTACTAAATACATATGTATTGTATTAAGATATTGATGTACTATATTTAACATGATAAAATGATAATTAAGTATATCATTGAGTGTATTAACAATGAACTATACAAGTAAGATGAGACTACTAACTTAAGGATTTCAAAACAATATATATATGTAACGATTATCATTGTAATAGTATTTTAACATATATATATATATATATATATATATATATATATATATATATATATATATATATATATATATGTATATATATATATATATATGTATATATATATATATGTATATATATATATATATATATATATGATGTTAAGATATATTCATACACCATGTTATCATGTTAACATAACAATTTAACATCTCATTTAAGTATAATAACAATAACAATGAATTAATTACATTTAACAAGATCGTTAACTTAAAGGTTTCAAAACAACACTTACATGTAACGACTAACGATGACTTAACGACTCAGTTAAAATGTATATACATGTAGTGTATTTAGATGTATTAGTACACTTTTGAAAGACTTCAAGATACATATCAAAGTACTTCTACTTAAAAAATGCTTACAATTACATCCTCATTCATTTTCATCAACAATTCTACTCATATGCAACCGTATTCGTATTCGTACAATACCCAGCTCCTAGATTTACACACTATTGGTATTTACACATAAAAATCTGCTCCTTAGCAGCCTTAAATGATTAAGGAATATGTGGAACCAACCATTTGTCAACTAGCATGAATTATTTATTAAGAAAACAAACTTAAGAATCTTTTATTTCTTTATAATGAGTAAAAACTTTTTATGATTTCACCTCATTTTTTCATTCCATTTTCTCATACTTACACTCCAAATTCTCTCTCAAAATACTTCTAACATCATACATGATCATCTTCAAGCATTTTAACCATCTTTTATCTTCAATTACGAGCTTTAATCATCATAAAAACAACCATTCAAGAACACTTCAATAAATCTTTCAAACTTGCTAGATTACTTCTAAGCTTTCTAATCCATTCCAAGTAATCATCTAAGATCAAGAAACCTTTGTTATTTATAGTAGGTTATTTTTCTTATTCAAGGTAATATTCATATTCAAACTTTGATTCGATTTCTATAACTATAAACTATCTTAATTCGAGTAAAAATCTTACTTGAACTTGTCTTTGTGTCATGATCCTACTTCAAGAACTTTCAAGCCATCCAAGATCCTTTGAAGCTAGATCATTTCTTGTCACTTCCAGTAGGTTTACCTACTAAACTTGAGGTAGTAATGATGTTCATAACATCATTCGATTTATATATATATATATATATATATATATATATATATATATATATATATATATATATATATATATATATATATATATATATATATATATATATATATATATATATATATATATATATATATATATATATATATATATATATATATATATAACTATCTTATTCGAAGATTTAAACTTGTAATCACTAGAACATAGTTTAGTATATTCTAAACTTGTTCGAAAACAAAGTTAATCCTTCTAACTTAACTTTTAAAATCAACTAAACACATGTTCTATATCTATATGATATGCTAATTTAATGATTTAAAACCTGGAAACACGAAGAATACCGTAAAACCGGATATACGCCGTCGTAGTAAAACCGGGGCTGTTTTGGTTTGGATAATTAAAAACTATGATAAACTTTGATTTGAAAGCTATTCTTCTGGGAAAATGATTTTTCTTATGAACATGAAACTATATCTAAAAATCATGGTTAAACTCAAATTGAAAGTATGTTTTCCAAAATGGTCATCTAGACTTCGTTCTTTCGACTGAAATGACTACCTTTACAAAAATGACTTGTAATCTGTATTTTCGACTATAAACTTATACATTTTCTGTTTAGATTCATAAACTTAAGTTCAATAAGAAACCATAGAAACTTGAATCACTCAAAACGGATTTAAAACGAAGAAGTTATGGGTAAAACAAGATTGGATAATTTTGCTTGTTGTAGCTACGTGAAATTTGTAACAAATCTATACAAATCATAACTTAACCAACTTATATTGTATTATACATGTATCCTAACATATATTATGTAATCTTGGGATACCATAGACACGTATACAATGTTTTGACATATCATATCGACACATCTATATATATTATTTGGAACAACCATAGACACTCTATATGCAGTAATGTTTGAGTTAGCTATACAGGGTTGAGGTTGATTCCAAAATAATATATATACTTTGAGTTGTGATCGAGTCTGAGACTTGTAGACACTGGGTCGTGGATTGATTTGAGATAATATATATACTGATTTATTTCTGTACATCTAACTGTGGACAACTAGTTGTAGGTTACTAACGAGGACTGCTGACTTAATAAACTTAAATCATTAAAATGTAATAAAAATGTTGTGAATGTATTTTGATCATACTTTGATATATATGTACATATTTGTTATAGGTTCGTGAATCGATCCGTGGCGAAGTCTTAAATTTCTGACGAAGTAAAAATCTGTGAAAGTGAGTTATAGTCCCAATTTTAAAATCTAATATTTTTGGAATGAGAATACATGCAGCTTTATAAATGTTTTACAAAATAGACACAAGTACGCAAAACTACATTCTATGGTTGGATTATTAAACCGAATACTGCCCCTTCAAGTCTGGTAGCCTAAGAATTAGGGAAATGGCCCCTAATTGACGCAAATCCTAAAGATAGATCTATTGGGCCTAACAACCCCCATTCAAGTTATGAATGGCTTTAGTACTTCGATTTATATGGTGATTGCAATTGCTAATTTATGACATACTTGCGAGTATGCGGGGTATATTCTATATGCATTAAAGTTAATGTCGGTTACCAGGTGTTCATCATATGAATGATTTTTACATACTTGCGAGAGTAAGATTATTGAATAAATGAAATCTTGTGGTCTATTATTACAATTTGATAAATATATAGGTTAAACCTATAACTCACCAACATTTTTGTTGATGTTTTAAGAATGTTTATTCTCAGGTGATTATTAAGAGCTTCCACTATTGCATGCTAAATAAAGACAGGATTGGAGTCTGCATGCTTGTATAATATTGTTTAAAAACTGCATTCGAAGACTTAAGTTGTTGTGTAATATTATTGTAAACCATTATGTAATGGTCGTGTGAGAACGCTATATTTTAGATTATCATTATTTGATAATCTTCGTAATGTTTTTAAACCTTTATCGATAAAATAAAGGTTATGGTTTGTTTTTAAAAATCGAATGCAGTCTTTGAAAAACGTCTCATATAGAGGTCAAAACCTCGCAACGAAATCAATTAATATGAAATGTTTATAATCGATATGAACGGGACATTTCAGGGCGTATCAAGTCTAATGATTGTAGTTTGGGTTACACTCGGTAGAGTGTGGGGTTAGAGGATCGTGTAAGGATTCTAGTTGTGAGTCGCCTTGGAATTGGCGAATCGAGGAGTCTTTGGGTCATTAAACTCATAGGAGTGGGACCCGTATGACGATGATTGAGCAGTGTGGGTAGCGTGTGATCGCTAGGAACTTGCGAGAAGACGATAAACCGTAAGGTTTGTGGGTAGGTATAACTTCGGGTCATTATTATGGAGAGATGGGTGACATCGGGTGTATGAAGCCCGAGGATCGAGTTTCTAAATTTCGGTAGTTTCTGGTGGGAGTGTGCATGACACTACGTCAGGTGCCCCTTTATACCTGCAAAGTGTGATGTTCAACTCCGGTGATGGTGTGATGACTTTGTGCTTAGGGTGACCATGAGATGCCCTTAGAAGCAACAGAGATTACAATAGTGATCGACGGGTGATAGTAATTCGACGACTATGAAAGTCGAAGTTTAAGAGCATTTCGGTAAATACTTCTTGGGAAGTAATGGATGAGCGAAACTTGTTGCTCTTAAGAGTTAGACCAGTAAAGATGACAAGTGAGCCGGTGACGGACTTAAGGGTCGGTTAGACCGAAGGTTATGATGAAGTGTTGATATTGGGGTCGATGCAATTATTGTGTCAGATTGGTCACTATTCTCCATGAGAGTGAGCAGTTGTGGGTAAAGGTTCGTTGAGTGGAAGGTCGGGTGATCTCGACTGAGATGCACGACTGATTTATCGGAGTGACGTATGCTTAGGCATAGAGACGTGTGTGGGACTTGGGTGGAGTTCGCTTTGCGAACGATTAAGGCAGTCGGTTATGATTTGTGGTATGAAGGTACGAAGTCATCGCGTGTACGACATCTCTGGTAATTTTGTACGACGGCTATGAGAGCCCAAAGTGAATTTGTAGTGATTCGGTGTTTATGATCAGTGATGAGTGTGACGACCCGGAGATTTCTGACCAAATTTAAACTTAATCTTTATATGTTTCCGATACGATAAGCGAAGTATGTAATGTTGAGTCTAGAAAATTTTGAAACGATGTTCATATACTCAATTGACCTTCGACTGCTCTCGACGATTCACGAACAATTAATTGTAAATATATATTTATACATATATACTTTATATATATATATATATATATATATATATATATATATATATATATATATATATATATATATATATATATATATATATAAGTATATATGTATAAATAATAATGTGAAATAATAAAACACAAATTAATCAGTAGAATTAAATATGAAAAATAATATATAATATAATAAAGTTATTATTAAAAAGAATCTATATATAAACATATATGATAACTATACATAATTAATGAGTTGTAATATTAGTATATGAAATTATAATTTGAAATATGGTTATTATATTAATCATATTATTAATACTTCCATTAAAATAAATATTAAGATTAATATCAATATCTGTAATATTAATATTATTAAAATTTTAATATATTGATATAAAAAGTTGTTACATGTAATTTGTTACATTATTATTAGTATTATTTTTAGCAATACTACTATTATTATTAATATCATTATTATTCTTAAAGTTATTATTAATAAAAAATGATACAATGTATTATTATTATCATTAATAATATAATTCTTATAATTTGTAGTATCATTATTGTGTATTATTATAAATTATTATTATTATTATTTCTGTTATTATTAATCTGTATTATTAATATAATAATTAGTATTATTAAATTAGTATTATTATTAATATATTTATAAACTATTATATAAATTGTATAAATTATAAAAATGAAAGAATACAAAATCAGTTGAAGATACCTATCAATACTATATCTGTTTTTTGTAACTGTCGGAAGTTGTTACCAGTCTATTTCAATTCTAATAATCATCCTTTATATGTGCATACTACTGCAATTGTGAATTAGAAACCAAAAATTATACAACTGAACCAAGTTCTTCCTCTGTTCTTCATCTTTTTAACCATATTTTGATTTCGAATGAATTTTAAAAATGTAATAATAGAGTCTTATTAGGAATCGTCTATCTAAACTATCTGTAAGTTTTCATTCCTCAATTCTTTCTATTAATCTCTAATTTGAGAGTCAAAGTTTTGGGTTTTAAAAGTCAACTGAGTGTTCTTGAATCAAATTCAAGTTTGTTTTGATGTTTCCAGTTATTTGATGATCCATAAAGATTATAGGAATGATTTGCAACACATTTCATGTTGTAATCATAATCTATAACATTCTTAATTTCAAAACCAACTTTTGAGCTCATGTGTTCTTGACAGTGATATACACTAACTTGAATTCAAAACAAATTTCAAAAACTAAAAATGCAGAGTTGTTAGGAATCATTTACTTAAACTTCCTGTAAAATTTCAAATTCCAATTCTTAATAACGAATTCAAATTTGCGAGTCAAAGTTATTTTGTCAAAAGTCAACCAATTTGTTCATCGAGAAATTAGAGCTCGTTTTGATGTTTCAAGTTCAATTGACGATTCTAATAGTTTTTAGGAATGATTTGAAACTAAATTCGTGTTGTAAGAATTGTCCAAAACGTATTCGAAATGGAAGAACATTTTTTTTTGAAGCTACGCGCTTCAGCAGTAGGCTCAAATGCAGTTTTTTTTGAATTTTTTTATTTTAAGAACACTTTTATTTTTTTGTTTCATGTTGTTTATAAATCCTAAGTTCAAAACCCTTTCGATTGTTGTTGAGATTTTGCCTCTGTTTGATTTTAATTATGGTGAAGAAGAAGATGAACTAAGATGAAAGAAATACTAGATATATATGTTTGGGTTGCCTTATAAGTCAGAAAAACATGGATGACAGAATGGTTAAGGGTGTTTGCGGGTGAGAGAGAGGTCTCGAGTTCGAGCCCTGTTTGGGGCAGTTTTTATTTTTATTTTAGAAAAGCTCTTTGAAGGTAGTTCTCATTTCTAAAATTAATATTATTATTATTATTATTATTGTTATTATTAGTAGTAATATAATTATTACTATTATTATTACTAAAATAAGAATTTATGATCATTTAATAGTATTGTTATTATGATTGTTATTATTAGTATTATAAATATTATTATCACCATATAAGTATGATAATCATTATTATCATTATTATTACTAGTATCATACTATTAGTATTATTATTATTATGGTCATTAACATTCTATTAAGATTATAATTATTATTAAGCTTACCACTATTATTAAAAATATTATTTTGCTAAAATTTTCATTCTTACTTTATCATTATTAGTAAAACTATCATTTTTGTTAAAATTACTACAATTACTATCATTATTATTATTATCCTTAGTCAGGTATTTCTACAATTATTAATTTTGCAAAATAAAAGATATATATGTAAATATATTATTACATATATACTAATATTACATAAAAATTATGTTTCAACTAATATTATTCATATAGCATTAATTAAATATCAAATAAGTATCATAATATATTATAAGAATAATTAATACATAACAAATATATAAATTTAATTGATTTATACTATAATGTGTTAATACTTGATATAGGTTCGTGAATCCGAGACCAACCCTGCATTGTTCAATGTCGTCATATGTATTTTTACTACAAAATACATTATAGTGAGTTTCATTTACTCCCTTTTTAAATGCTTTTGCAATATATATTTTTAGGACTGAGAATACATGCGCTGCTTTTATAAATGTTTTACGAAATAGACACAAGTAATTGAAACTACATTATATGGGTGAATGATTGAAGCCGAATATGCCCCTTTTTCTTGGTAACCTAAGAATTAGTAAATCGATCTACTAATTGACGCGAATCCTGAAGATAGATCTATTGGGCCTAACGAACCCCTTCCAAAGTACCGGATGCTTTAGTACTTCGATGTTGTTTATATCATGTCCAAAGGATTTCCCGGAATGATAGGGGATATTCTTATATGCATCTTGTTAATGTCGGTTACCCGGTGTTCACCATATGAATGATTATTTTTGTCTCTATACATGGGACGTATATTTATGAGAAATGAAAATCTTGTGGTCTATTAAAATAATGGAAATAATTATTTATATTAAACTAATGAACTCACCAACCTTTTGGTTGACACTTGAAAGCATGTTTATTCTCAGGTATGAAATAAATCTTCCGCTGTGCATTTGCTCATTTTAGAGACATTACTTGGAGTCATTCATGACATATTTCAAAAGACGTTGCATTCGAGTCGTTGAGTTCATCAAGATTATTATTAATTCAATTATAGTTGGATATATTATGAAATGGTATGCATGTCGTTAACTTTCAATGTAATGAAAGTTTGTCTTTTAAAAACGAATGCAATGTTTGTAAAATGTGTCATATAGAGGTTAAGTACCTCGCGATGTAACCAATTGTAATGTATTCGTCCAAATGGATTAGGACGGGTCCTTAGAGTTGGTATCAGAGCGGTGGTCTTAGCGAACCAGGTCTTGCATTGGTGTGTCTAACTGATAGTTGTTTAGATGCATTAGTGAGTCTGGACTTCGACCGTGTCTGCATGCCAAAAGTTTTGCTTATCATTTCTTGTCAGAAATTACCTGCTTATCATTCTTAGTCTAGACACATTTTACTGCATTAACTGTATGAATAGTGTATAGACAAAGTTCATATCTTAGCGTATCTGTTACTGTAGACTTTTCCTGACAGCTTTCGTAGATTCCTCCGTAATTATGGGATTTTAGTATTATATATGCATATGTAAATTATGTATTGCAGGGTACTAATCTACATCCTATAATCTATTTCTTATCGGAAATTCTTCATATGATAGTACGAGATGAATCCCTCAACCAGTTCAAATTCCTCGGATTCCGACATGGATGTTCACCTAAGCTCCGGAAGTAGCGTCACCAGAATGAATCAACCAAACAGCCATCCCCAATTCATTTGATGGGTTCGTAGTCTACTTAATCATTGGAAACAAAAAGAAGGTGATCCTTTCCATCAACCAAATTCACCTAGTGGCGAAGAACCTGAAGCACTTACCGGTGAACCAGTCCAAAATATCATTTTCACCCTCATTTCCCAAATATCTCGTCATGATTACATAATGTCTCAGATTCTAAACCTTAGCCATTCGCTCGTTCTTACCGACAATCATCCCGGAGTAATCAAAGAAGTCAACGATCTTCACACATGAGTAATGATTTTTGGAGAATATGGTGCAAAATTTACCAGCTTCAACAACATCATCGGCACCAACAATAGCACCAACATCAATACCAGTACCACCAACAACCCAAGTTCAACATCACACACCTCAACATCTCATTATGTACCTCGAGCATAATCATCAATCTGTGAATCGTTCTACATCATTTATCTTCGTTCGACATGGCGATTATGTAATCTCTAATGTTTTAGAGATTATATATTCTTGTTCTAACGGTAAATCAAATGAGTTTAATATCATATTGACTCATTAAATTCATGATTACATCTGAAGAATATATATATATATATATATATATATATATATATATATATATATATATATATATATATATATTCATAAAGATTGTAAATAAAAATTCTTTCGTACAAACTGTTAATGGTAAAAATATTTTAACGGGTAGGTAATACCTGAGGAATATTTAGATTTCACATTAATAAGTACACTGTACATTCTTTCAAATCTAACTCAACAGTCATTTACTATCCTATTTACAACCACCGATATACGTATCCGTTCACTGCAGAATAACCCTTTTCATTCAATTTCATATTTGGATTTTGATCTATCAGAATCCAACAAGTGGCATAATGAAGAAAACATTGGACAAAAATAAAATTTGTTAGAAACAAACAAATTAACTATGAGAAATTTTGTTAAGAATCCACGCTAACTGTTCCTAGCTAACTGTTAATTCCGTATTACCTTTTATTTATCGCAATTTATTTATCGCATTTTATTTATCGCAATTTTAATTATCGTCATTTAATTTCTGTTATTTATTTTACGCACTTTAAATATTGGGACACGTATACAAGGTTTTGCCATATCATATCGACGCATCTATATATATTATTTGGAATAACCATAGACACTCTATATGCAGTAATGCTGGAGTTAGCTATACTGGGTTGAGGTTGATTCTACAATAATGTATATAGTTTGAGTTGTGATCGAGTCTGAGACATGTACCCGGGTCACGATACGTATTAATTAATTCGAATATTATATATTAAATTATATATGAATTATTAGACTATTAACTGTAGACTATCGACTGTGGACTAATGACATTGGACAATTAAAATGAATTAAAATATTGATTATAACATATGAAACTAAACATTTCTTCAAGTTTGCCACTTGATTTCATCTTAAACCTCGCTTGTATCTTGATGATTACAATCTGCGTTCAAACCTTTCATGATTCTTGAAAACACCTCAATCGAGAGGATGAACCAACCGCACTTCATCTATGGAAGAAAAGAATTATGCATATAGATGAAAAACTCTCAAAAACTGAGTAAGCGTTTAACACGTATCTGTGCTAGCTCCTTTGGCGTTGTTATTATCGAAAATAACTTTACAATCCCTTTCCAAATCAGCCAATTTTGTCATAGCTCCAGCAAGACAACTTCGACTTTCATTCGGATTAACCTTATTATAATCGTGATATATAAGTTACCTTTCGTTATTGTTACTGGGGAAGCATTTATATCTCACCACATTAGCAGAAACCCACCAGCAACTTCATTACTTATCGGCTTAAGCATCTTGGAAGGACCATTATATTTGTTCATTTAAAAACCTTATCATATACTCATCTACATCTTATAACGAGAATTGCCATACCAATTACCAAAAATCAACAATCAGTACTTTGAACACTCACAGCATGCCTATATCAACAATTATATGTATATATATAACATTTATCTCTTGGAATTATGATCTTCCATTCTGAATTTCTGAAAAGCACACAGTCTACGAATCAACACTCCAAATGTTGAAAAAGCTGAATGAAGCAGCAGAAACTGTAGACAACCGTAAACGACCTTAATCGTCGGAAGTTTAATGATAAAGAATAGCATGTTAGCAAAGCTCAGAAAATTTGGTACTGAAAAGCGGATTATGCGAAACTATGAAGGAAGCCGTGGACAAATCACCAAGACTAAACATGCCTTCAAAGAATCCAAATGATCCAGTATCTGCTGAAGTCATTAGTGAATACCTTGCTCCTTAATCACTCTAAATCATCGTGAATGAATTTCTTCATCACAATTTGATTCTAAAATTCTAAGATATTATCGTACCCTCTATTTTAAATATCCTCGATATATCTGAAGATAATTTCATAACTATTCTTATTCGAAATCATTTATCTTCTCGCGTTATCAGTGTTACATCAGAAAGGAAACTATTTTCGTTTCTAAATTCTGAAAAATTCAAATCAAAATATGAATGTTATTGAAGTAATGTTGGGAACTGAAGCATGAGTTAGTATAATATAATAACACTTGATCAACGTAATTATATTACAGTAAGTCACGCTGAGTTTCTAATGGAACATGATGATTCACAGATAATAACGTCATCATGTGCCATGTTACATAACTCTTTCATTCTGCTTAATTTCTGAACATATCAAGAAAATATATTCTTGATAGTTCTATTCTCAGTGATTCTGGTAATTTGACAAATCAAATTGTGCTATTACGTTCTTTCTTATTTAGAACATTAAGTTCATTCAAAATTCCATACTTACGAATTCTGGACCGTTACTCGCTTTACTAGAGGTCGAGAAGATAATAAAAAGGCAAAGAGCTCCAAAATATAAGAGAAAATATAAAGCCCAATAAAAACACGGAGGTTACAAAACGTGGATATTAATATGAATAGCAATATAAAGACACTGTATAATTAAGAATAGTATCACCCCAAGGTAATAGTAGAAGTAAACAGGTTCTTCTGGAGGGAGATTGAAAAGAAGGATGACAGAAATGATAATTAGGAAAATATCAAGGATTAGAACGGGATTAAGCATTTTCACAATCTTTTGGATGTATGAACTAAGAAAGAAAGTATAGGAATTGTGAGAATAATAGAACAGAAGAGCTTAATTTATAATGAAAATATCAGATAGAGTAATTGTAGTGACCCGAACTTTTCCATGTTTATATATATTAATTGTGATTGATATTTACATAACTAAATGTTTCCAACGTGTTAAGCAATCAAACTTGTTAAGACTTGATTAAATGAAATAAGTTTCATATAGACAATTGATCACCCAAGTTGACAGCGATTCACGAACATTACAAATTTGTAAAAACTACATGTTGTGGTATATATAGACATATAAATATGGTTGACATGAGATTATGATGAGTAAGTATCTCACTAAGTATATTAACAATGTGTGATATACATAAGAAACGAGATTACTAAGTTAAGAAACTCGAAATGATATATATAACGATTATCGTTATGATAACGTCTACTAAATACATATGTATCATATTAAGATATTGATACACTATATTTAACATGATAAAATGATATTTAAATATATTATTAAGTATGTTAACAATGAACTACATATGTAAAAACAAGACTACTAACTCAAGAATTACGAAACGAGACTTATATGTAACGATTATCGTTGTAACGATATTTTAATGTATATATCATATTAAGAGATATTCATACATCATAATATCATGATAACATAAAAATTTAACATCTCATTTGATATAATAAACATTGGGTTAACAACATTAATTGAGATCGTTAACTTAAAGGTTTCAAAACAACACTTACATGTAACGACTAACGAAGACTTAACGACTCCATTAGAATGTATATACATGTTGTGTTTTGATATGTATTCTTACACTTTTGAAAGACTTCAGGACACATATCAAAGTACTTCTACTTAACAAAAATTCTTACAATTACATCCTCGTTCAGTTTCATCAACAATTCTACTCGTATGCACCCGTATTCGTACTCGTACAATACACAACTTTTAGATGTATGCACTATTGGTATATACACTCTAATGATCAGCTCTTAGCAGCCTATGTGAGTCACCTAACACATGTGGGAACCATCATTTGGCAACTAGCATAAAATATCTCATAAAATTACAAAAATATTAGTAATCATTCATGACTTATTTACATGAAAACAAAATTACATATCCTTTATATCTAATCCATATACCAACGACCAAAAACACCTAAAAACACTTTCATTCTTCAATTTTATTCATATAATTAATCTCTCTCAAGTTCTATCTTCAAGTTCTAAGTGTTCTTCATAAATTTCATAAGTATAGTTTCATAAAAATCAAGAATACTTCAAAGTTTACAAGTCTACTTCCAAGCTTTCTAATCCATTCTAAGTAATCATCTAAGATCAAGGAACCTTTGTTATTTACAGTAGGTTATCTTTTTAATTCAAGGTAATATTCATATTCAAACTTTGATTCAATTTCTACAACTATAACAATCTTATTTCGAGTGAAAATCTTACTTGAACTATTTTCGTGTCATGATTCTGCTTCAAGAACTTTCAAGCCATCCAAGGATCCTTTGAAGCTAGATCCATTTTTCTCATTTTCAGTAGTTTTATCCAAAAAATTAGAGGTAGTAATGATATTCATAACATCATTCGATTCATACATATAAAGCTATCTTATTCGAAGGTTTAAACTTGTAATCACTAGAACATAGTTTAGTTAATTCTAAACTTGTTCGAAAACAAAAGTTAATCCTTCTAACTTCACTTTTAAAATCAACTAAACACATGTTCTATATCTATATGATATGCTAACTTAATGATTTAAAACTTGGAAACACGATGAATACCATAAAATCGGATATACGCCGTCGTAGTGAAACCGGGGGCTGTTTTGGTTTGGATAATTAAAAACTATGATAAACTTTGATTTAAAAGTTATTCTTCTGGGAAAATGATTTTTCATATGAACATGAAACTATATCCAAAAATCTTGGTTAAACTCAAAGTGAAAGTATGTTTTTCAAAATGGTCATCAAGATATCGTTCTTTCGATGGAAATGCCTACCTCTTTAGTAATTGACATGTAACTTAAATTTCTGACTATAAACCTATATTTTTTCTGTTTGGATTCTTAAATTAGAGTTCAATATGAAACCATAGCAATTTGATTCACTCAAAACGGATTTAAAATGAAGAAGTTGTGGGTAAAACAAGATTGGATATTTTTGATCTTTTTAGCTACGGAAAATGTTTAACAAATCTATACAAATCATATCCTATCTAACTTATATTGTATTATACATGTATTCTAATATATTATGTAATCTTAGGATACCATAGACACGTATGCAAATGTTTTGACATATCATATCGACCCATGTATATATATTATTTGGAACAACCATAGACACTCTATATGCAGTAATGTTGGAGTTAGCTATACAGGGTTGAGGTTGATTCTAAAAATATATATACTTTGAGTTATGATCTAGCCTGAGACATGTATACACTGGGTCGTGGATTGATTCAAGATAATATATATCGATTTATTTCTGTACATCTAACTGTGGACAACTAGTTGTAGGTTATTAACGAGGATAGCTGACTTAATACACTCAAATCTTTAAAACATAATAAAAATGGTTGTAATTATATTTTGATCATACTTTGATAATTATGTACATATTTGTATAGGTTCGTGAATCGATCAGTGGCCAAGTCTTATTTCCGAGGAAGGAAATATCTGTAAAAGTGAGTTATAGTCCCACTTTTAAAATCTAATATTTTTGGAATGAGAATACATGCAGGTTTTATAAATGATTTACAAAATAGACACAAGTACGTGAAACTACATTCTATGGTTGAATTATCGAAATCGAATATGCCCCTTTTTATTAAGTCTGGTAATCTAAGAATTAGGGAACAGACACCATAATTGACGCGAATCCTAAAGATAGATCTATTGGGCCTAACTCACCAACATTTTTGTTGACGTTTAAAGCATGTTTATTCTCAGGTGATATTCTTATATATGCATCTTGTTAATGTTGGTTACCAGGTGTTCACCATATGAATGATTTTTATCTCTATGTATGGGATGTGTATTGAAATATGAAATCTTGTGGTCTATTGTTACGATTTGATATATATATATAGGTTAAACCTATAACTCACCAACATTTTTGTTGACATTTAAAGCATGTTTATTCTCAGTTGAATACTAAGAGCTTCCGCTGTTGCATACTAATATAAGGACAAGATTTGGAGTCCAGGTTTGTATGATATTGTGTAAAAACTGCATTCAAGAAACATATATCGATGTAATATATTTCTATTGTAAACCATTATGTAATGGTCATGCGTAAACAGTATATTTTAGATTATCATTATTTGATAATCTACGTAATGCTTTTAAAAGCTTTATTGATAAAATAAAGGTTATGGTTGTTTTAAAAATGAATGCAGTCTTTGAAAAACGTCTCATATAAAGGTCAAAACCTCGCAACGAAATCAATTTATATGGAACGTTTATAATCAATATGAAAGGGACATTTCTATAATCGAGGCAGATCACCGTATTTAATTATAGAGATCTTAATTTCCTTATTTGCCGAAGAATCAAATCTTTTAAATTTCGAAGAATTCCTTTAAATCCCTTGAATTCCGGAATTCAACCCTGACTCTGTCAAAAGTTAAGACGAATCTTTACTTTTCCTATTTCAATCTTTTGTGATAGCTTCACTCATACACTTCAAGTAAACGAATCGTTTAATCTATATTACTAGGTAATGATAAAACTCTATTTACCACCCATATTCGCCAGGAAAACATTTTTATTGTTAGCCATGACGACCTCACTCAAATTTCGGGAGGAAATTTCTTTAACGGGTAGGTACTGTGACGACCCGGAGATTTCCGACCAAATTTAAACTTAATCTTTATATGTTTCCGATACGATAAGCGAAGTATGTAATGTTGAGTCTATAAAATTTTGAAACGATGTTCATATACTCAATTGACCTTCGACTGCTCTCGACGATTCACGAACAATTAATTGTAAATATATATATATATATATATATATATATATATATATATATATATATATATATATATATATATATATATATATATATATATATATATATATATATATATATAAATAATAATGTGAAATAATAAAACACAAATTAATCAGTAGAATTAAATATGAAAAATAATATATAATATAATAAAGTTATTATTAAAAAAAATCTATATATAAACATATATGATAACTATACATAATTAATGAATTGTAATATTAGTATATGAAATTATAATTTGAAATATGGTTATTATATTAATAATATTATTAATACTTCCATTAAACTAAATATTAAGATTAATATCAATATCTGTAATATTAATATTATTAAAATTTTAATATATTGATATAAAAAGTTGTTACATGTAATTTGTTACATTATTATTAGTATTATTTTTAGCAATACTACTATTATTATTAATATCATTATTATTCTTAAAGTTATTATTAATAAAAAATGATACAATGTATTATCATTATCATTAATAATATAATTCTTATAATTTGTAGTATCATTATTGTGTATTATTATAAATTATTATTATTATTATTATTTCTATTATTATTAATCTGTATTATTAATATAATTATTATTAAATTAGTATTATTATTAATATATTTATAAACTATTATATAAATCGTATAAATTATAAAAATGAAAGAAAACAAAATCAGTTGAAGATACCTATCAATACTATATCTAATTTTTGTAACTGTCGGAAGTTTTTACCAGTCTATTTCAATTCTAATAATCATCCTTTATATGTACATACTACTGCAATTGTGAATTAGAAACCAAAAATTATACAACTGAACCAAGTTCTTCCTATGTTCTTCATCTTTTTAACCATATTTTGATTTCGAATGAATTTTCAAAATATAATAATACAGTCTTATTAGGAATCGTCTATCTAAACTATCTGTAAGTTTTCAATCCTCAATTCTTTCTATTAATCTCTAATTTGAGAGTCAAAGTTATGGGTTTTAAAATTCAACTAAGTGTTCTTAAATCAAATTCGAGTTTGTTTTGATGTTTCCAGTTATTTGATGATCCATAAAGAATATAGGAATGATTTGCAACACATTTCTTGTTGTAATCATAATCCATAACATTCTTAATTTCAAAACCAACTTTTGAGCTCATGTGTTCTTGACAGTGATATACACTAACTTGAATTCAAAACAAATTTCAAAAACTAAAAATACAGAGTTGTTAGGAATCATTTACTTAAACTTCCTGTAAAATTTCAAATTCCAATTCTTAATAACGAATTTGAATTTGCGAGTCAAAGTTATTTTATCAAAAGAAATTAGAGCTCGTTTTGATGTTTCAAGTTCAATTGATGATTCCAATATTTTTTAAGAATGATTTGAAACTAAATTCGTGTTGTAAGAATTGTCCAAAACGTATTCGAAATGGAAGAACATTTTTTTTTTGAAGCTACGCGCTTCAGCAGTAGGCTCAAATGCAGTTTTTTTGAATTTTTTTTATTTTAAGAACACTTTTATTTTTTTGTTTCATGTTGTTTATAAATCCTAAGTTCAAAACCCTTTCGATTGTTGTTGAGATTTTGCCTCTGTTTGATTTTAATTATGGTGAAGAAGAAGATGAACTAAGATGAAAGAAATACTAGATATATATGTTTGGGTTGCCTTATAAGTCAGAAAAACATGGATGACAGAATGGTTAAGGGTGTTTGCGGGTGAGAGAGAGGTCTCGAGTTCCAGCCCTGTTTGGGGCAGTTTTTTTTATTTTAGAAAAGCTCTTTGAAGGTAGTTCTCATTTCTAAAATTAATATTATTATTATTATTGTTATTATTAGTAGTAATATAATTATTACTATTATTATTACTAAAATAAGAATTTATGATCATTTAATAGTATTGTTATTATGATTGTTATTATTAGTATTATAAATATTATTATCACCATATAAGTATGATAATCATTATTATCATTATTATTACTAGTATCATACTATTAGTATTATTATTATTATGGTCATTAACATTCTATTAAGATTATAATTATTATTAAGCTTACCACTATTATTAAAAATATTATTTTGCTAAAATTTTCATTCTTACTTTATCATTATTAGTTAAACTATCATTTTTGTTAAAATTACTACAATTACTATCATTATTATTATTATCCTTAGTCAGGTATTTCTACAATTATTAATTTTGCAAAATAAAAGATATATATGTAAATATATTATTACATATATACTAATATTACATAAAAATTATGTTTCAACTAATATTATTGATATAACATTAATTAAATATCAAATAAGTATCATAATATATATAAGAATAATTAATACATAACAAATATATAAATTTAATTGATTTATACTATAATGTGTTAATACTTGATATAGGTTCGTGAATCCGAGGCCAACCCTGCATTGTTCAATGTCGTCATATGTATTTTTACTGCAAAATACATTATAGTGAGTTTCATTTACTCCCTTTTTAAATGCTTTTGCAATATATATTTTTGGGACTGAGAATACACGCGCTGCTTTTATAAATGTTTTATGAAATAGACACAAGTAATTGAAACTACATTATATGGGTGAATGATCAAAGCCGAATATGCCCCTTTTGCTTGGTAACCTAAGAATTAGTAAATCGTTCTACTAATTGACGTGAATCCTAAAGATAGATCTATTGGGCCTAACGAACCCCATCCAAAGTACCGGATGCTTTAGTACTTCGATGTTGTTTATATCATGTCCGAAGGATTTCCCGGAATGATAGGGGATATTCTTATATGCATCTTGTTAATGTCGGTTACCAGGTGTTCACCATATGAATGATTATTTTTGTCTCTATGCATGGGACGTATATTTATGAGAAATGAAAATCTTGTGGTCTATTAAAATAATAGAAATGATTATTTATGTTAAACTAATGAACTCACCAACCTTTTGGTTGACACTTGAAAGCATGTTTATTCTCATGTATGAAAGAAATCTTCCACTGTGCATTTGCTCATTTTAGAGACATTACTTGGAGTCATTCATGACATATTTCAAAAGACGTTGCATTCGAGTCGTTGAGTTCATCAAGATTATTATTAAGTCAATTGTAGTTGGATATATTATGAAATGGTATGCATGTCGTCAACTTTCAATGTAATGAAAGTTTGTCTTTTAAAAACGAATGCAATGTTTGTAAAATGTATCATATAGAGGTCAAGTACCTCGCGATACTATGACGATCCGGAAATTTCCGACCAAATTTAAACTTGATCTTTAAATGGTTCCGACACGATAAGCAAAGTATGTTAGGTTGAGTCTCAAAAATTTTGAACTCTTTTCATATATGCAATTACCCTTCGACTGATTCCAACGATTCACGAACATATGATTGTAAGTAAATATACATATATAGGTATATGTAAATATAAAAATAAGTATATATACAATTATTTGGAATTTTAGAATGCAGTTTAATCATCTGAATTAAATAAGTAAAATAATATAATTAGGTTATTACTAAAATGAATCTATATATATAAAAGTATATGATTTCCGTACATAGTTATTATATGTACAATGTGTATGCATTAAAATGAATAAGAAATTAATACTCAATAAGAGATACTACATAATGGATATTATATAACTATATTACATAATCATTAAAATGTAATATCAATATATTAAATTTAATTATAAAAATAAGTTATTATAATAATATTATTATTACTTTATCATTTTCTTATTAGTAGTATTATTTTGTGATTAGTATTACTAACATTATTATTAATAATTCTATTATTATTAATATTATATTTTTTTATACATTAATGTATTATTATTATTATTATTATTATTATTATTATTATTATTATTATTATTATTATTATTATTAATTATTAATGTTAATTAATTAAATATGGAATATATAATCTGAATCAATTTTTGCATCACGAGCTAATCCTATTTTCTTTCTTCAATATTCGTTTTTGCCTGCTAACATCCAAATAATCGACCACTTTATCATTCTCAAACAAAATTAGTTAGAAGCCTTAATCAACTTTTTATTTCTTTATTTATTTTATGTACGAACGAATTTTCTTCTGTCCACAAATCTTGTGATAAAACAAATGACTTCATTCAATCAACATTACAACCACCCCCACTACTTCTATTTCTTTTCTTATCTTCATTTTCTGTAATATTTTTTTTTAGACTTTGATCACAAACACACACATACATGATGCTTATAACTTAGAATTCACCACCATCAATCTCACCATCCTTCTTCGATGCTTCACCACCATACGGCTGCACATATTTTTTTATAACAGCTCGACAAACCCACCAACTTAACCCTCACCCCCAAAACTAACATCCACGATTACCTAAAACACACTATCACTAAACCGTGAAACAACCCAAGAATACTTCTGCTGCTATATTGTGTTTCGATGACTACTACGCTATTGCTTTTATCTGTTTTCCTGTTCCGGTCAACTCAAGCTGTCATCACAAGCAAATCAAACCATTAGTATTAGAAGACTGTTGCAGATTTCTTTTTCTTTCTTCACTTCTGCTACGACTGGTATTATTTTTCTGTTTCTATTTCGGTTACCACCCAAGGACCCAACACCCTTGTATTGGTGCTGTTACTTCTTACCTATTCTTGTTCAACCACCTTCGAATATCACCATAAAACTACCACCACCGCCCCTTTTATTCTATTTCTGCAGCCATAAACCACAAAGTAGAACACCAAAGAGCTATGGCTGTAACAACAAATTTATCATCTTCGCAAACCACTCGAACGTATTATTTTTTTTTCTTCTCACACGTTCCACTGTAGCTGCTGCTTGAACTCTCATATTTACGTGTTGATTTAAATTGAGAAAGAGATTATGCAAACATAATCATGTCTAAGAAAGTGGTGACTATATAAAGATGAAATTAAACTAGTGCGTGTCTTTTTCTTTTCTCTTTGGGTCGGCATAATTAAAGCGATAACCCCACTTGGACCACTTGGTGATCAAAGATGTCGACTACTATTACTGTTGCATTTTTTTTTCAACCTAGTAAAGGTTTTCTTGTTGGGTTGCCATATATTCCATCTTATAATTGGGCTGTAAACTTAATTTTGTTGATGGGCTAAAGATTCAGCTTATTTTGTTGGGCCAAATCAATAACAATTATCATAATAAAACGTTTCATATGTTCGGGTGAGATTCAAAGTTATAAGATGATGGGGGAGAGATGTATGGCGGCTGTATGATGGCGAATGGTGACTGCAATGGTGGTTCAAGTTCACGCAGGTGGTTGTAAACATGGTGCAAGGTGACGGATTTGATCATGGTGGTGGGTGACGGTTTTGTGGTTTTACTACGAAAGGGTTAACCGATGATCTAGTGGCAGTCTTGGGTGGTTTAGGTGGTGTTTGATGATGGGTCAGTAAAACAGGATAGTAACGAGTAGTGTGGTGACGTTTTGTATAGTGAAAGTGGGTTTGGTGTTTTGGTTTGTTTGAGTTACAAAAAAAAAAAAAAAAAAAAATGGCAGTGGTGGTGATGTTCATGGTTTTTTGAAGAAGAAGAAGTGATGTGATGGTTGTTTCGATGGTGAGGTAGTGAAAGGATGGTGATGAAGTGACGGTTTATGGTGGAGGATGGTGAGCCGGAGGTTGGAGTGGGGATGATGGAAGATCGAGTATCATGAAGGCAAATAAAAGGTAGTGATGTGTGTTTGTAACTCCCTACTGCATATATATATATATATATATATATATATATATATATATATATATATATATATATATATATATATATATATATATATATATATATATAAGAAGATGTATATCTTTATTAAGTTAAGTATACACATATAACATCGACAAATTCTGTACACAACACAAATGGAATCATAAAGTTTGTGTTAGTGGATGAGTAAAACAAAAATAATCGAATAATAATAATAATAATAATAATAATAATAATAATAATAATAATAATAATAATAATAATATAATAATAATAAAATATATTTACTCAAATCACTAAATCACTGATTGAAAGGAGTAGTTAGCATGAATGAAAGGAGCAGTTAGTAGCCGAGTAATCCTACAGATAGTTTTCTCACGGAGTGCTATCGTGTCATTTGCTAAACAGTTAAAATGTAAAAGTGTTCCAAAAAATTCCAAATTTTAAAATTAATTATATTTATCTATTTTGGTCATTATGGTATGAAATTCAATCATTAATTTAATAAAAAAATTACATCAACTGTCCTTTTCATTTATGGGTAAAATATAAAAAATGTTAAAATTAAATAACTAGATCCTAATTACAATTTTAGTAAGCCTAAAATTTATAGAACTCATTTTCGTATATCCGTTTATTTCAAAATTACATAAGTTTGAATTTAACTTGCTTAATATCAATCGAAACATCAAACGAGTATAACAATCATTTAATATTTATTTTTAATATATTTTATTTATATATAGAGATATATTTTAAATAATAATTATTATAATATCCTATTTTTATTTTATTAATTTTTTTATAACAACATATAATACTTCAAATTATATTTCGAATTATTATTTATATATACATACACACATATCTAATTACAATTAATTGTTCAGGAATCATCGAGAACAGTCGAAGGTCAATTGAATATATGAACATCGTTCCAAAATTTTCTAGACTTCAATATTACAGACTTTGCTTTTCATGTCGGAAACATATAAAGATTAAGTTTAAATTTGATCGGAAATTCCCGAGTCGTCACAGTATGTTTAACGAGAGGTCTCGGGTTCGATCCTCACCGGGTGCATTCTTTTTATTAAAGGCATTTAAAGGTAGTTCCATTATCAATTTATTTTATCATTATTATTAGTTTTATTATTATTATGATTGTAATTATAATTATTATTGTTAATGTATGTATTATTATATTTAACATGATTAGGATTATTGTTAGTATTATTTATTAAGTTATTATGAGTACTATTAATATTAATCTAAGTGTTTTTATCATTAATATTAGTATATTAGGAGTACCCTTTAACATTAATTTTAGTATTATTAATTATGAACACTAAAAATTTCTATTTAAAAATGATAATTATTATTAAACATACCATTACTATTGAAAATGCTATTTTTGCTAAAACTATTATTTTTACTTTATCATTATTAATAGAATTACCATTTTTACTAAAATTACTATTATCAGTATTATTATTATCCTTAAACTAGCATTACTACAATTGATAATTTTACAAAACGAACGATATATATATATATATATATATATATATATATATATATATATATATATATATATATATATATATATATACAGATATATTTACTAAATAAAGTATACTAATACTACATAAAATTTCATTTTAACTAGTAACATTAATTAAATATCAAATAAGTATCATAATGTAAAGTAAGTATTAATAAAATTATATATATATGAACATTAATCTTAATACATAAAATAATAGATATACACTTGTTTGATTACGATTATATATTTTAATATATATACAAATGATATAGGTTCGTGAATCCGAAGCCAACCCTATACTTTTTCAATTTCGTCATATGTATTTTACTTCAAAATACATTAGGTTAGTTCATTTGCTCCCTTTTTACTCATTACATTTTTGGGCTGAGAATACATGCAAATGCTTTATTAACTGTTTTACAATATTTATATGCGTGAGCTCATTTGCTCCCTTTTTACTCATTACATTTTTGGGCTGAGAATACATGCAAATGCTTTATTAACTATTTTACAATATTTATATGCGTGAGTTCATTTGCTCCCTTTTTACTCATTACATTTTTGGGCTGAGAATAAATGCAAATGCTTTATTAACTGTTTTACAATATTTATATGCGTGAGTTCATTTGCTTCCTTTTTACTCATTACATTTTTAGGCTGAGAATACATGCAAATGCTTTATTGACTGTTTTACAATATTTATATGCGTGAGTTCATTTGCTCCCTTTTTACTCATTACATTTTTGGGCTGAGAATACATGCAAATGCTTTATTAACTGTTTTACAATATTTATATGCGTGAGTTCATTTGCTCCCTTTTTACTCATTACATTTTTGGGCTGAGAATACATGCAAATGCTTTATTAACTATTTTACAATATTTATATGCGTGAGTTTCATTTGCTCCCTTTTACTCTTTACATTTTTGGGACTGAGAATACATGTACTGTTTTTACAACTGCTTTATTAAATGCTCTTGAAATATGTTTTGAACTGCGATTACATGAAATGCTTTTATAAATGTTTGACGAGATAGACACAAGCAAAAAATTCCTCGAATGAATTATTATGCAGACAGAAGTTCTGTGGATTATTATTGAATTATGTGGACATGATAATTGCCACCATTGAATTATGTGGACATGATAATTGCCACCATTGAATTATGTGGACATGATAATTGCCACCAATTGAAATGAATGTTATGTATCGAGAGAATGATTTTATACACAAGTTATGTGTATGTTATTTTTGTACACGAGATATATGTACGGTTACTAAGATTTATGAAAAAAGGATTTTGTACACGAGAAATGTGTACTGTATTTAAAAGATATCGCATGTACATGACAGGTGGGCATAGGATTCGGGCCCATTTGTACCATGCAGGATTTAAATCTTGTGGTCTATCAAAATGATGAATTTTATTGTTTACGATAAACTTATGAACTCACCAACCTTTTGGTTGACACTTTAAAGCATGTTTATTCTCAGGTATGAAAGAAATCTTCCGCTGTGCATTTGCTCATTTTAAAGACATTATTTTGAGTCGATCATCGCAATGGGACCAGATGTTGGTGACTTCGTCCAGATGGATTAGGACGAGTCCTTTCAGTTGGTATAAGAGCGGTAGTCTTAGTGAACCAGGTCTTGCATTAGTGTGTCTAACTGATAGTTGCTTAGATGCATTAGTGAGTCTGGACTTCGACCGTGTCTGCATGTCAAAAGTTTTTCTTATCATTTAGTGTCAAAATTCATTTGCTTATCATCCTTAAAGTCTAGACACGTCTTACTGCCTCTACTTCATAGACAGTGTATAGATAAATTCATATATTAGCGTATCTGTTATTGTTACCTTTTCTTGATAGCTCCGTAGATTCCTCCGTAATTTATGAGATTTTAGTATTATATATGCATATGTAAATTATGTAATGCATGGTACTAATCTACATCCTATAATCTATTTCTTATCGACAATACTTCATCTGATCGTACGAGATGAATCCCTCAACCAGTTCGAGTCCCTCAGATTTCGATAAGCTATTCCGATAGTTATCCCGACAGCTATTCCAATATGGAGTTTCACCTAAGTTCCGAAAGCAGTGTCACCAGAATGAATCAACCAATTCATCTGATGGGTTCGTAGTCGACTTAACCGATGGAGACGAGAAGAAGGCAATCCTTTCCACCAACCAACTTCACCTCTTGGTGAAGAACCTGATGCACTTATCGGCGAACCTATCCGAAACACCATTTTCACACTAATTTCCAGAGTATCTCGCCATGATTATATTCTATCTGAAATTCTAAATCTTATTCATTCACCCGTCTGAACCGACAATCATCTCGGTATAATAGAAGAAGTCAACGAGCTTCACGCCCGAGTTGTAGCCTTGGAAAATATAGTGCAAACCCTACCAGCTTCAGCAACAGCACCGGCAACACCAGTACTACCAATAACATAAGCCTCAACATCACACGCCTCAACATCGCAATCTATATCTCGAACACAATCTTCGTTCTACATCTTGTTCTACATCGGTTATCTTCGTTCTTCGTGATGATTAGGTAATCTCTAATATTTTAGAGAGATTATGTATTCTAGTTCTAACGGTAAATCAAATGAATTAATATTATATCTACTCATTAAATCCATGATTACATCTGAAGAAAATATATATGTAAGTATATTTTCATAAAGATTGTAATTAAAAATTCTTTTGTACTAATTGTTAATGGTGAAAATATTTTAACGGGTAGGTAATACCCGAGGAATATTTAGATTTCACATTAATAAGTTACATTGTACATTCTTCGAATCTGATTCAATAGTCATTTACTATCCTACTTACAACCACAGATATATGAATCCGTTCACCACAGAATAACCATTTCCATTCAATTTCATATTTGGATTTTGACCTATCAGAATCCAACAAGTGGTATAATGAAGAAAACATTAAACAAAATAAAATTTGTTAGAAACAAACAAATTAACTATAAGAAATTTTGTTAAAAATCCACGCTAACTGTTCTTAGCTAACTGTTCCTAGCTAACTGTTCCTAGCTAACTGTTAATTCCGTATCGCAATTTATTTATCGCAATTTATTTATCGCAATTTTAATTCTCGCAATTTTATTTATCGTCATTTAATTTCTGTTATTTATTTTACGCACTTTAAATATCGGGACACGTATACAAGGTTTTGACATATCATATCGACGCATCTATATATTATTTGGAATAACCATAGACACTCTATATGCAGTAATGCTGGAGTTAGCTATACAGGGTTGAGGTTGATTCTACAATAATATATATAGTTTGAATTGTGATCGAGTCTGAGACATGTACACGGGTCACGATACGTATTAATTAATTCGAATATAATATATTAAACTATATATGAATTACTGTGGACTATCGACTGTGGACTAATAACATTGGACAATTAAAATATTGATTATAACATATGAAACTAAATATTTCTTCAAGTTTTCCACTTGATTTCAACTTAAACCTCATTTGTATCTTGATGATTCCAATCTACGTTCAAAGCTTTCATGATTCGTGAAAACACCTCAATCGAGAGGATGAACCAACCGCACTCCATTTACGGAAGAAAAGATGATGCAAATAGTGTTGCACCTGAAAAACACTCGGAACCTGAGTAAACGTTTAACACATAGCTGTTCTAATTCATTTAGTGTTATTATTACCGAAAATAACTTTGCAACGCCTGATCGAGATACCCAGTTTTGTCACAGCTTCAGCAAGTCAACTTCATCTTTTCAACTGTACTAGTCTTATTAGAACCTTGATATATATGCATGCTCATTTATTGTTACTGGAGAACCTTTCATATTCTACCATGTTACCAGCAGACGTACCAGCAACCTCGTTGGTTCTTGGTTTAGATCTCTCCAATAAATCATTATATTTATTTATTGAAACCCTATCATATACTCATCCGCATCTTGTAACGAGAACTGCCATAACAATTATCGAGAATCAGCAATCAGTACTTCGAAAACTCACAGCATATCTACATCAACAGTTATATGTATGAAATTTATCTCTTAGAATTATGATCTCTCATTCTGAAATTCTGAAAAACACTCAGTCACAAATCAATACTCTGAATGTTGAAAAAGCTGAATGAAGCAGCAGAAATCATAGACAACCGTAAACGACCTTAATCATCGAAAGTTTGATGATAAATAATAGTATGTTGGAAAAGCTCAGAAAAGTTGGAACTGGAAAACGGATTGAGCTAACCACGAAGGAGACCAAGCACAAATACAAAGACCATACCATATATTCAAAGAATCCAGGTAATTCTGGATCCGATGAAACCTTCAACGAATATCTTGCTCCGTACTCATATTAAAATCTTGCGGAAAATCTTCCTCATCAACCATCGAACTTAGAAATTCCAAAATATCATCATAAATATCTTCGATATTTCTGAAGATATTTTCATAATTATTCATATCTGAAATCATTAATCTCTTCGTGCTATCAGTGTTACATCATATAGAAACTGTTAGTTTCTATATTCTGTAAACTTTCGAGCTTAAAATATGAATGTTATTGAAGTAATGTTGGGAACTGAAGCATGAGTTAGTATAATATAATGATACTTGATCAACGTGATTATATTACAGTAAGTCATGCAGAGTTTCTAATGGAATGTGATGATTCACATATCATAATGTCATCATGTGCCATGTTACATAACTTTTTCATTCTACTTAACTCCTGAACATATCAAGAAAATGTATTCTTGATGGTTCTATCTTCCGTGATATTGATAAATTTAAAAATCAAATCGTGCTATCATGTTCCTTCCTGCTTAGAACATTGTAATCATTCGAAACTCTATATTTACAAATTCTGGACCATTACTCGCTTTACTAGATGTCGAGAAGAGAAGAAAAAGGCAAAGAGCTCTGAAACATAAGGGAAGATATAAAACCCAACAACAACACATAAATCACAAACTGTGTACATTAATACGAATAGCAATATAAAGACACGGGAGTATGATAAACACAATAACCCCAAGAGCGAAGTAGAAGTAAACAGATTCCTTCGGTGGTAGATGAAAAAGGAGAATGATCGATATGAAAGTCAGGAATATATCCAGAATTAAAACTGGATGAAGCATATTGACTGATGATTTGAAAGTATGAATTAAAATATAGAAAATGAAAGTGGTGGGAAGTAATGGAACGGAAGAAGTTCATTTATAGTGAAAAATACCTGACAGAGAAATCGAGACAGATGATCGCATTTAATTATTAATTTCCATAAATCCCGAAGAATCGGATCTTATAGATTTCCAAGATTTTCTTTTAAATCCCTCGAATTCCGGAATTCAACAGTGACTACGTCAAAAGCTAAGGAAAAACTTTATTTTCTTATTTCCCTCTTTTGTGATAGCTTCATCCATATACTTCAGGTAACCGAATCGTTTTATCTACATTACGCGGTAATGATGAAACTCTATTTATCAACTCATATTCGTTATGAAAACATTTTATTGGTTAACCATGACGACCTCACTAAAATTTCAGGACGAAATTTCTTTAATGGGTAGGTACTGTGACGACCCGGAAATTTCCGATCAAATTTAAACTTGATCTTTAAATGGTTCCGATATGATAAGCAAAGTCTGTTAGGTTGAGTCTCAAAAATTTTGAACTCTTTTCATATATGCAATTACCCTTCGACTGATTCCAACGATTCACGAACATATGATTGTAAGTAAATATACATATATAGGTATATGTAAATATAAAAATAAGTATATATACAATGATTTGGAATTTTAGAATGCAGTTTAATCATCTGAATTAAATAAGTAAAATAATATAATTAGGTTATTACTAAAATGAATCTATATATATAAAAATATATGATTTCCGCACATAGTTATTATATGTACAATGTGTATGCATTAAAATGAATAAGAAATTAATACTCAATAAGAGATACTACATAATGGATATTATATAACTATATTACATAATCATTAAAATGTAATACCAATATATTAAATTTAATTATAAAAATAAGTTATTATAATAATATTATTATTACTTTATCATTTTCTTATTAGTAGTATTATTTTGTGATTATTATTACTAACATTATTATTAATAATTCTATTATTATTAATATTATATTTTTTTATACATTAATGTATTATTATTATTATTATTATTATTATTATTATTATTAGTTATTAATGTTAATTAATTAAATATGGAATATATAATCTGAATCAATTTTTGCATCACGAGCTAATCCTATTTTCTTTCTTCAATATTCGTTTTTGCCTGCTAACATCCAAATAATCGACCACTTTATCATTCTCAAACAAAATTAGTTAAAAGCCTTAATCAACTTTTTATTTCTTTATTTATTTTACGTACGAACGAATTTTCTTCTGTCCACAAATCGTGTTATAAAACAAATGACTTTATTCAATCAACATTACAACCACCCCCACTACTTCTATTTCTTTTCTTATCTTCATTTTCTGTAAAAAAAAAAATTTAGACTTTGATCACAAACACACACATATATGATGCTTATAACTTAGAATTCACCACCATCAATCTCACCATCCTTCTTCGATGCTTCACCACCATACGGCTGCACATATTTTTTTATAACAGCTCGACAAACCCACCAACTTAACCCTCACCCCCAAAACTAACATCCACGATTACCTACAACACACTATCACTAAACCGTGAAACAACCCAAGAATACTTCTGCTACTATATTGTGTTTTGATGACTACTACGCTATTGCTTTTATCTATTTTCCTATTCCGGTCAACTCAAACTTTCATCACAAGCAAATTAAACCATTAGTATTAGAAGACTGCTGCAGATTTCTTTTTCTTTCTTCACTTCTGCTACGACTGGTATTATTTTTCTGTTTCTATTTTGGTTACCACCCAAGGACCCAACACCCTTGTATTGTTGCTGTTACTTTTTTCCTATTCTTGTTCAACCACCTTCGAATATCACCATAAAACTACCACCGCCGCCCCTTTTATTCTATTTCTGCAGCCATAAACCACAAAGTAGAACACCAAAGAGCTACGGCTGTAAAAAGAAATTTATCATCTTCGCAAACCACTCGAACGTATTATTTTTTTTCTTCTCACACGTTCTACTGCAGCTGCTGCTTGAACTCTCATATTTACGTGTTGATTTAAATTGAGAAAGAGATTATGCAAACATAATCATGTCTAAGAAAGTGGTGACTATATAAAGATGAAATTAAACTAGTGCGTGTCTTTTTCTTTTCTCTTTAGGTCGGCATAATTAAAGCGATAACTTTACTTGGACCACTTGGTGATCAAAGATGTCGACTACTATTACTGCTGCATTTTTTTTTCGAACTAGTAAAGGTTTTCTTGTTGGGTTGCCATATATTCCATCTTATAATTGGGCCGTAAACTTAATTTTGTTGATGGGCTAAAGATTCAGCTTATTTTGTTGGGCCAAATCAATAACAATTATCATAATAAAACGTTTCATATGTTCGGGTGAGATTAAAAGTTATATGATGATGGGGATTTATTAAATGACAAATGATTATGATTATTATTAGCGAAGAAGTAGTTACATGGATTAGGATTAGGATTAGGATTATGATGATAGTTGATGGTGATAGAAGTGATTAGATTAGAATGAAATTATGAGGGATGATGATAACAGTTTTATACGTATTAACTAATTTATCAGGCGAGATATCACATAAATGTAATTAATGGTTCAGTAGTTTGGAAGGATATTTGTTAATCGAGCGGTCCTGGGTTCGAACCCAGGCCACTACAAATTTTTTATTTAATTTTAAGAGAAACCGTTGGGCTGCTGGACTCATTTTCTAATTGGGCCGCAGACTGTATGGAGTATATTGGGCCGTAAATGAATTTAATGAATGGGGATTGCTGTTGGGCCGAGATTATGTGTTAAGGAATTAAGTGTTGTAGATAAATCAAAGATGTAGCAAGCGGTGTAGTGGTTAGGCGTGTGGTATGTTTAACGAGTGGTCTCGGGTTCGATCCTCACCGGGTGCTTTCTTTTTATTAAAGGCCTTTAAAGGTAGTTCCATTATCAATTTATTTTATCATTATCATTAGTTTTATTATTATTATGATTGTAATTATAATTATTATTGTTAATGTATGTATTATTATATTTAACATGATTAGGATTATTGTTAGTATTATTTATTAGTTATTATGAGTACTATTAATATTAATCTAAGTGTTTTTATCATTAATATTAGTATATTAGGAGTACCCTTTAACATTAATTTTAGTATTATTAATTATGAACACTAAAAATTTCTATTTAAAAATGATAATTATTATTAAACTTACCATTACTATTGAAAATGCTATTTTTGCTAAAACTATTATTTTTACTTTATCATTATTAATAGAATTACCATTTTTACTAAAATTACTATTATCAGTATTATTATTATCCTTAAACTAGCATTACTACAATTGATAATTTTACAAAATGAACGATATATATATATATATATATATATATATATATATATATATATATATATATATATATATATATATATATATATATATATATATATATACATAAATACATATATATTTACTAAAGAAAGTATACTAATACTACATAAAATTTCATTTTAACTAGTAACATTAATTAAATATCAATAAAGTATCATAATGTAAAGTAAGTATTAATAAAATTATATATATATATAAGAACATTAATCTTAATACATAAAATAATAGATATACACTTGTTTGATTACGATTATATATTTTAATATATATACAAATGATATAGGTTCGTGAATCCGAAGCCAACCCTATACTTGTTCAATTTCGTCATATGTATTTTTACTACAAAATACATTAGGTGAGTTCATTTGCTCCCTTTTTACTCATTACATTTTTGGGCTGAGAATATATGCAAATGCTTTATTAACTGTTTTACAATATTTATATGCGTGACTTCATTTGCTCCCTTTTTCCTCATTACATTTTTGGGCTGAGAATACATGCAAATGCTTTATTAACTGTTTTACAATATTTATATGCGTGAGTTCATTTGCTCCCTTTTTACTCATTATATTTTTTGGCTGAGAATACATGCAAATACTTTATTAACTATTTTACAATATTTATATGCGTGAGTTCATTTGCTCCCTTTTTACTCATTACATTTTTGGACTGAGAATACATGCAAATGCTTTATTAACTGTTTTACAATATTTATATGCGTGAGTTCATTTGCTCCCTTTTTACTCATTACATTTTTGGGCTGAGAATACATGCAAATGCTTTATTAACTATTTTACAATATTTATATGCGTGAGTTCATTTTCTCCCTTTTTACTCATTACATTTTTAGGCTGAGAATACATGCAAATGCTTTATTAACTATTTTACAATATTTATATGCGTGAGTTTCATTTTCTCCCTTTTACTCTTTACATTTTTGGGACTGAGAATACATGTACTGTTTTTACAACTGCTTTATTAAATGCTCTTGAAATATGTTTTGAACTGCGATTACATGAAATGCTTTTATAAATGTTTGACGAGATAGACACAAGAAAAACATTCCTCGAATGAATTATTATGCAGACAGAAGTTCTGTGGATTATTATTGAATTATGTGGACATGATAATTGCCACCATTGAATTATGTGGACATGATAATTGCCACCATTGAATTATGTGGACATGATAATTGCCACCAATTGAAATGAATGTTATGTATCGAGAGAATGATTTTATACACAAGTTATGTGTATGTTATTTTTGTTCACGAGATATGTGTACGGTTACTAAGATTTATGAAAAAGGATTTCGTACATGAGAAATGTGTACTGTATTTAAAAGATATCGCATGTACATTACAGGTGGGTATAGGATTCGGGCCCATTTGTACCATGCAGGATTTAAATCTTGTGGTCTATCAAAATGATGAATTTTATTTTTTACGATAAACTTATGAACTCACCAACCTTTTGGTTGACACTTTAAAGCATGTTTATTCTCAGGTATGAAAGAAATCTTCCGCTGTGCATTTGCTCATTTTAAAGACATTATTTGGAGTCGATCATCACAATGGGACCAGATGTTGCTGACTTTGTCCAGATGGATTAGGACGGGTCCTTTCAGATGTAACCAATTGTAATGTATTCGTCCAAATGGATTAGGACGGGTCCTTAGAATGAGAATGATCATGTGTGTTGTGGAATGGTAATTCCGCGGGATGTTATCACCTTGGCGGTGAGAATGTGGAGCTAAATCCTAAGTGGGGGAGTTTTTACTGCCGCTCAAGGAAAACTCCAGTGGTGTTATGTATAGTGAAATGTCAGTGTGTATCATGCTAAGCCTCAATTGGTATTCGGAGTTCCTAACGAGGAAAAGTGATGGGTCGTTGATGTTGACTCGAGATCGTGCGTTACGATTGTGAGTTACAATTTCGGAATGTTATGTGTAGAGTTGTGATGATGGGATCGAATGAAGTGTAAGTCTTTTAAGCAAGGTGGTCGTGTAGTACCAAAGTGCGGTATGAGACCAAATGTGAAGCTTGAGATCTCGGAGTGAGAGAATGAAGTTGTCGTTCGGGTGCTCTCATAATGTAAATTTGGGTTGCTATGAAACCCGAATAGTACTATTGAGTAGGTACATGTTAGTATTGTGGTGTTTGTTGTATTTTCCCTGTCGGGAAACGTGATCGTGGAAGTTGTCAGTAGATTATTCCACTTTATGGATGAATATGAGGCGGGGAATGTCGGTCCTGATTGTCACACATCGATATACGCAGATGTTTTTTGTTTGCGAGGGTGTGTTCCCTAGTGATGTGACCCGTTAGTTGCATTAAAATGTCGAGACCATCCTTAACGGATGGTCTAGGTTGGAGGATTCACCCGGCATTGGTGAATATTTTAGTAGGTCGTGCGGCGAATTGCGAATTTGTTGTGGTGATAATTCGCTATTGACAGGATTCTAGTACATGAATAGCTTCCATGCTAGTACTAGGAAGCCGCATTGTATGGGCGTGTTGTAGGGTTTATGGGAGAAATCCGGTGCCGAGTGTTGATGTATTGTTTAGCACGTGGTGTATTACTGTTGTCCTGGATTAATCCATAGACTGATGGTCGTGTGTTGATCAATTTATGGGAAAGTTTGTGTACCTAGTGTGATTAGTTGGCGATACCGAGATTTCTTCATTGAAGGAATGACCCGATGGTGCAGACAGGGGAAGTTGGTTCTTGATTCGAAGAACATTCGTGATTGATCGGTTGAGTGATGTGTTTATGAACCGACGAAGTACGGAGTTTTAATGAGGCGTGGATCGTTCTCGATTTGGATTAATGTAAGACTTAGTCACGGCGCAGTGAATTTAGTAGATCGCGTTGGGTGATATAGTTGTGAATGTAGCTTGTTGCGAGTTGTAACCGAGAGAATTTGAAGGAATATAATAGTGTTTTCCTTATTTTTCCTAAGTGGGCATTTGGATGTAGGGTGTACGAGATACCGTTTGTTGCGGTAATGCACGCTAATGGTTATTAGCATGTGGTGAGACATTCGGGTTAATGGGAATCGTTATGGACATCGAGTTTGGATGTGTGTCGGAGGACTATAGAGTGTAGGTTCGGATTGGTTAAGTGACTAGGATCACGAGGACGTGATCGAAATAAGTGGAGGAGAGTTGTAAGACCCATTTATTCGTACGATGTATATATGAAGAGCACGTACGACGTATAACGAATATATATATATATATATATATATATATATATATATATATATATATATATATATATATATATATATATATATATAAAGAATGTATATATGTGTAAAGAGTATGTATATATGTTGTATATATATATATATAGTGTACAAGGGTTGAATGAAGGGTTGTATAATTGTATAAAGATTATTGTACGATGCGTGTATGAAGTGTACCAAGCGTGTACGTGTTGCTTGTTCGAATGTCGAAGAAAACTGGACGTTATTTGAGTTACAAGGTGTGTACGTACATTTTCGACCCTAAATAAAGTTTGAGTTTATGTTTAAAACCTCACCATTATAAAGGAAATCTTATTATGTTTCCAACGATATTTGATTCATCGAAAACGGAGTTACGGTCAAAAAGTTATGGCCAAAACAAGTTGCTGAAGTTCGGATGAAACAGGCAAACTCCGCGGTGCGACCAGAATCGCCACGACGCGACTTTTGCCTATTTTTGTAGAGACCCGTCCTAATCCATCTGGACGAAGTCCATATCGATTACAAACGATTCACAATAGTTGATTACATCGCAAGGTACTTGACCTCTATATGATACATTTTACAAACATTGCATTAGTTTTTAAAAGACAAACTTGCTTTACATCGAAAGTTGACGGCATGCATACCAATTCATAATATCTATCTATAAATGATCTAATCTAACATTTACTTAGTCATAATCTTTGCTGAACTCAACGACTTGAATGCAACGTCTTTTGAAATATGCCATGAATGATTCCAAGTAATATCTTTAAAATGAGCTAATGCACAGCGGAAGATTTCTTTAATACCTGAGAATAAAGATGCTTTAAAGTATCAACCAAAAGGTTGGTGAGTTCATTAGTTTAACATAAATAATCATTTTCATCATTTTAATAGACCACAAGATTTTCATTTTCAGTTCTCATAAATATACGTCCCATGCATAGAGGCAAAAATATCATTCAGATGGATTGAATACCTGGTAACCGACATTAACAAGATGCATATAAGAATATCCCCTATCATTCCGGGAAATCCTTCGGACATGATATAAAACGAATTCGAAGTACTAAAGCATCCGGTACTTTGGATGGGGTTCGTTAGGCCCAATAGATTTATAAAACATTTTATAAAATTATTCTACATTGAGGTGTAACAAAAATATTTAATGATACAACTCAGCTTAGAATTTAAAATCAATGCTAAACAACATATAAGAATCCATGCTAAATAGCATATAGTAATCTATAGTTCTATTCCACAGCCTGAGGTGTAACGAAAAATATTTGTTGATACAACTCTACATAGAATTTAGTTTTTGACGGAACTGTTTTGTAAATCAAAAAGCTCATTTATTCATCCTAAAACATTTAAAGAGTTTTAAAAATGGGATTAGTTTTTGTGTCTATTTCGTCAAACATTTATAAAACAGCGCAAGTATTCTCAGCCCAAAAATATATAATGAAAAAGCAATTAAAAAGGGAGCAAATGAAACCTAATGTATTTTGTCGTAAAAATACATATGACTATATTGAACAACGCATGTTTGGCCTCGAATTCACGAACCTATATCAAGTATATATATTAACACTGATACTTATAATCAACAACTAAAGTTTTAAGTTATGTTAATTATTGATTTGAATATATTTATTTTTTTATATATTATATACTACAATGTAAAAATGTTTTCATACATAAATATATTAATATCTTATAATATATATATATATATATATATATATATATATATTCCTAGAGATGTTTATTTGTTATGATGACATAAAATAATAATAATAAAAAAAATGATAATTTTAAAGATTTACTAATAATAATAATAATAATAATAATAATAATAATAATAATAATAATAATAATAATAATAATAATAATAATAATAATAATAATAATAATAATAATAATAATAATAATAATATAAATAATAATAATACTAGTATTGATAATAATAAAAGTAATAATAATAATACTACCTCACATATGAAAAGTCTCCAAAAAGAAAATAACTACCTTTGACAGGGCTCGAACTCAAGACCTCTAGCTTAACCATAACACCCCTTAACCATTGCTCCAATTCTATTTTCCTGATTAATAACCAAACTTTCATTTATTTAACCCGCTTATTTCTATTTCGGCCCAACAGATTAAATCCTACACGGCCCAACTAAAATCATGTCTTATCTCGGTCTAGGAACAATTACGGCCCAGCAGGCCCATGCTTATCAAGACGGCTTCTTTGGTTTAAAAAAAAAAAAAAATTTATTTTGTTGTTGCCTGGTTTTGAACCCACGACCTCCTGTCCAACAAACCCACTACTAAACCAATGAACCATTTATTACTTTCTTGTTTTAACTTGCACTTTTATTTATTTAATATGTCAAAAGCAGTTTATCACTTATAATTGTAATTATAATTCTTATAGTGATTCTTTTAATATTGTTAATGATAATACTAATATTAAGGATAATGATGATAATAATAAGAATACTAATTATATTAACTAAAAAAAATCATAGTAACATAATAATAATATTATTATTAATAATAATAATATTAATAATAATAATATTAATAAAAATAATAATAATAATAATAATAATATATATTAAAAGTAACGTAAAGGAGAAATATACCATAAAAAAAACGCAAGTGGGATCCTGTAAAAACAAAATCACGACTTCTTTAGAGTTGGTATCATCATATTATTGTTGCAGTACATGACAATCATCATCATCATCTTCATACCCACATCATCCTAATTATCCATGAATATCATCATCTTTTATCATCATCATACATATCATCACCATACATAACATCTTTCTGGTCGCAGGTTTTGAAGTGGGTGTTTGACTGAAACAAAACCCAATACGTACAGCAGAAGGAGTATTATATGATGGTGACGTTCGATGATGGTTTGTATTTGTGTGCTCGATCGTAACAACAGAAGCTGGACAGCGAATGTAGCATTGACAGGAAGAAAACAGCACTAGTTCAATTGAAGTGGTTGATAATCTTATGTTGGTTTTGATGGGTTTTATGGAAGTGATCGATGGTGAATTGAATAACATGTGGTAGTGGATTTGTAGGGTGACTATGGTGGATGAGTTGGAGTGGTGGTGATCACAACAGTAAACGAGAAAGATAATGGTGGTTGGGTTATGGTGCTCTTGTGGTGGTGATGAGGTGGGTTTGATGGTTGTGGTATGCTCTCGGATTAAAACAGAAAAATGGGTGACGAGTTGGTGATGGTTGTATGGTGTTGGGTTGATATGAATAATAAGAAAGAGATACGAGAGATATGAAGATGGTGGTCCGTATGGTGGTCATGGGTGGTGGCCGTAAGGTAGTTGAGAGTGGAGATGGAAGGTCTCGGTGATAAGATGGTGGAAATGTTCCACGATGGGAGGAAAGATATAGAAAATAAAATAAGGTGATGGCGGGTGTGGTGGTAGTTATGGTGGTTAAGTGGATGTTAGGGTGTTGGTGTGGTGAGGTGGCGGATCATGCGTGGCGATGGGCGGTTAAGGTGGTGATAGCTTGGTTGTATGCACGATATGAAAATAGAGGACATCACTAAATGACTCTTGGTTGATGTTTGTTATATAATCTATATTCATATGTATTCTGTATATAAAAGATATTGATAGTTTAATAGATAAAGATACATGATAGGTAGAAGTTAAATGCAATAATACTAAGTGGAATCTAATGGACAATCATAGTACGTGCAGTAAACTCAATATTCAACACCTACATAGTAAACGAATCCTATATGTATCTATATAATGATATATATAATATAAAGTATTATTATAATAAAGATAAGAATAATAAAAAACAAAATAATAACAAATAAAAAAAACGTGGAATACAATAGCGAGGTCTTGCCCACAACTTTATATTCAATCAATCCGTGATTTGTTATTTTGTTTTTAACTCGTGTTTATCACGGACTGGTATATCGTGCTCTCTTGTCAGTTGGTGACGGAATAAAGTTCTCCGAAAAATTTCAAATTTTCAAATTAAATATTTTTATTTATTTTGGTCATTATGGTACAAAATTCAATCATAAATTATCAAATAAAGATTACATTAATTATTCACTCCTAACCCCCAAGTAAAATATAAAAAGTTTTAAAATTTGACAAACAACTTCTAAATATATTAATAATAAGCTTAAAATTTATAAAACTCATTTTCGGATCGCCGTTTATTTTAAAATCATATAATTTTAAATTTAACTTGCTTAATATCAATCGAAACATTAAACGAGTATTACAATCATTTAATATTTATTTTTAATATACTTTATTTATATATGTAGATATATTTTAAATAATAATTATTATAATATTCTATTTTTATTTTACTTTACATAATTAATGTTTATGACAACAACATATAATACTTCAAATTATATTTTCAATTACATTTAAATTTATATATATACATACACCCATATCTATTTACAATTTATTGTTCGTGAATCGTCGGGAATAGTCAAAGGTTAAACGTATTCATGTAAACAGTTCAAAAATTCTTGAGACTCAACTTTACAAACTTTGCTTATTGTGTCGAATTCATATTTAGATTAAGTTTAAATTTGGTCGGAAATTCCAGGGTCGTCACAGTACCTACCCGTTAAAGAAATTTCGTCTCGAAATTTGAGTGAGGTAGTCATGGTTAACAATAAAAATGTTTTCATGATGAATATGAGTTGATAAACATAGTGTTATCATCACTGAGTAATATGGATAAAACAATTTGATTATTCGAAGAGTACGAATGAAGCTATCACCAAAGAGTGAAATAGGAAAGTAAAGATTTATCTTAACTTTTGACAGAGTCAGGGTTGAATTCCGGAATTCAAGGGATTTAAAGAAAATCTTCGAAATCTAAAAGATTTGATTCTTCGGCGAGTAAGGAAATTAAGATCTCTATAATTAAATACGGTGATCTGTCTCGATTACTCTGTCTGATATTTCCATTATAAATTAAGCTCTTTCGTTCCATTATTCTCACCATTTCTATACTTTCTTTCTTAGTTCATACATCCAAAAGATTGTGAAAATGCTTAATCCAGTTCTAATCCTTGATATTTTCTAATTATCATTTCTGTCATCCTTCTTTTCAATCTTTCATCAGAAGAATCTGTTTACTTCTACTATTACCTTGGGGTGATACTATTCTTAATTATACCATGTCTTTATATTGCTATTGGTATTAATATCCATGGTTTGTAACCTCCGTGTTGTTACTGGGCTTTATATTTTCTCTTATATTTTAGAGTCCCTGCTTCCGTCTTCTATAATCATCGTCATTCATAGTTAATTCTCTCTTTTATTTGCTGCGATTTATACCCCCTTTCTCTTTCGGAGCTTCATGCTTTTGTTTTCTTGTCGCAAGTAATGGTACAGAATTCATAGATATGGAGTTTCGATTGAATATGCCTAATGTTCTAAGAGAGAAATTGTAATGACATGATCTTGATTGTTAAATTATCAGAATTCAAGAGAAAAGATAAAACTATCAAGAAAATAGGTTCCTGATATGCTTATAGAATAGATAGAATGTAAGAGTCGTGTAACATGGCACATGATGACGTTATGATCTGTGAATCATCACGTTCCGTTAGAAACTCAGCATAACTTACTGTAATATAATCACGTTGATCAAGTGTCATTATATTATACTAACTCATGCATCAGTTCTCAACATTACTTCAATAACATTCATATTTTAAGCTCAAAAGTTACAGAATATAGAAACTAACAGTTTCTATATGATGTAACACTGATAGCATGAAGAGATTAATGATTTCAGATAAGAATAGTTATGAAAATATCTTCAGAAATATGGAGGATATTTATAATGAAAGATACGATGATATCTTGGAATTTCTAATATCGAAGGATGATGAAGAAAATTTGTCCTCAAGAGTTTGGATTCAGAAGCAAGGTATTCGCTAAAGATTTTATCAGAAACAGAATCATCAGGATTCTTAATGTACAAGTTTAGTCCTTGTGATTTGTTCAGAGACTCCTTCGTAGTTTGCTCAATCAATTTTTTTTTTCAAACTTTTTCTAAGCTTTGCCAACATACAATTATTTATCATCAACTTTTGGCTGTTGAGGTCGTTTACAGTTTTTGTTGCTTCATTCAACTTTTCAAAATTCAGAGTATTAATGTAGTGACCCGAACTTTTCCATGTTTATATATATTACTTGAGATTGATATTTACATGACTAAATGTTTCCAACGTGTTAAGCAATCAAACTTGTTAAGACTTGATTAAATGAAATAAGTTTCATATAGACAATTGATCACCCAAGATGACCGGCGATTCACGAACGTTACGAAATTGTAAAAACTACATGTTGTGGTATATATAGACACATATATATATGGTTGACATAAGATTATGATGAGTAAGTATCTCACTAAGTATATTAACAATGTGTGATATACATAAGAAATTAGAGTACTAAGTTAAGAAACTCGAAATGATATATATAACGATTATCGTTATGATAACGTCTACTAAATACATATGTATAATATTAAGATATTGATACACTATATTTAACATGATAAAATGATATTTAAATATATCATTAAGTGTGTTAACAATGAACTACATATGTAAAAACAAGACTACTAACTCAAGAATTACTAAACGAGACTTATATGTAACGATTACCGTTGTAACGATATTTTAATGTATATATCATATTAAGAGATATTCATACATCATAATATCATGATAATATAATAATTTAACATCTCATTTAATATAATAAACATTGGGTTAACAACATTAATTGAGATCGTTAACTTAAAGGTTTCAAAACAACACTTACATGTAACGACTAACGAAGACTTAACGACTCCATTAGAATGTATACACATGTTATGTTTTGATTCATATTCTTACACTTTTTAAAGAGTTCAAGACACATATCAAAGTACTTCTACTTAACAAAAATGATTACAATTACATCCTCGTTCAGTTTCATCAACAATTCTACTCGTATGCACCCGTATTCGTACTCGTACAATACACAGCTTTTAGATGTATGTACTATTGGTATATACATTCCAATAATCAGCTCTTAGAAGCCCATGTGAGTCATCGAACACATGTGGGAACCATCATTTGGCAACTAGCATGAAATATATCATAAAATTACAAAAATATTAGTAATCATTCATGACTTATTTACATGAAAACAAAATTACATATCCTTTATATCTAATCCATATACCAACGACCAAAAACACCAACAAATACTTTCATTATTCAATTTTCTTCATCTAATTGATCTCTCTCAAGTTCCATCTTCAAGTTCTAAGTGTTCTTCATAAATTCCATAAGTATAGTTTCATAAAAATCAAGAATACTTCCAAGTTTGCAAGTCTACTTCCAAGCTTTCTAATCCATTCCAAGTAATCATATAAGATCAAGGAACCTTTGTTATTTATAGTAGGTTATCTTTCTAATTCAAGGTAATATTCATATTCAAACTTTGATTCAATTTCTACAACTATAACAATCTTATTTCGAGTGAAAATCTTACTTGAACTGTTTTCGTGTCATGATTCTGTTTCAAGAACTTTCAAGCCATCCAAGGATCCTTTGAAGCTAGATCCATTTTTTTCATTTCCAGTAATTTTATCCAGAAAACTTGAGGTAGTAATGATGTTCATAACATCGTTCGATTCATACATATAAAGCTATCTTATTCGAAGGTTTAAACTTGTAATTACTAGAACATAGTTTAGTTAATTCTAAACTTGTTCGCAAACAAAAGTTAATCCTTCTATATTGACTTTTAAAATCAACTAAACACATTTTCTATATCTATATGATATGCTAACTTAATGATTTAAAACCTGGAAACACGATGAACACCATAAAATCGGATATACGCCGTCGTAGTGAAACCGGGGGTCTGTTTTGGTTTGGATAATTAAAAACTATGATAAACTTTGATTTAAAAGTTGTTCTTCTGGGAAAATGATTTTTGATATGAACATGAAACTATATCTAAAAATCTTGGTTAAACTCAAAGTGAAAGTATGTTTTTCAAAATGGTCATCAAGATGTCGTTCTTTCGACTTAAATGACTACCTCTTTAGTAATTGACATGTAACTTAAATTTTCGACTATAAACCTATACTTTTTCTATTTGGATTCTTAAATTAGAGTTCAAAATTAAACCATAGCGATTTGATTCACTCAAAATGGATTTAAAATGAAGAAGTTATGGGTAAAACAAAATTGGATATTTTTGATCTTTTTAGCTACGGGAAATGTTTAACAAATCTATACAAATCATATCCTAGCTAACTTTTATTGTATTATACATGTATTCTAATATATTATATAATCTTGGGATACCATAGACACGTATGAAAATGTTTTGACATATCATATCGACCCATGTATATATATTATTTGGAACAACCATAGACACTCTATATGCAGTAATGTTGGAGTTAGCTATACATGGTTGAGGTTGATTCTAAAAATATATATACTTTGAGTTGTGATCTAGCCTGAGAAGTGTATACACTGGGTTGTGGATTGATTCAAGATAATATATATCGATTTATTTCTGTACATCTAACTGTGGACAACTAGTTGTAGGTTACTAACGAGGACAGCTGACTTAATACACTCAAATCTTTAAAACATAATAAAAATGGTTGTAATTATATTTTGATCATACTTTGATATATATGTACATATTTATATAGGTTCGTGAATCGATCCGTGGCCAAGTCTTATTTCCGAGGAAGGAAATATCTGTGAAAGTGAGTTATAGTCCCACTTTTAAAATCTAATATTTTTGGGATGAGAATACATGCAGGTTTTATAAATGATTTACAAAATAGACACAAGTACGTGAAACTACATTCTATGGTTGAATTATCGAAATCGAATATTTTGATAACCCGTCCTAATCCATCCGGACAAAGTCCATATCGATTACAAATGATTCACAATAGTTGGTTACATCGTGAGGTATTTGACCTCTATATGATACATTTTACAAACATTGCATTCGTTTTTAAAAGAAAATCTTTCTTTACGTCGAAAGATGACAGGCATGCATACCATTTCATAATATATCTAAACTATAAATGACTTGTTAATATTCTTGATGAACTCAATGACTCGAATGCAACGTCTTTTAAAATATGTCATGAATGACTCCAAATAATATCTCTAACATGAGCAAATGCACAACGGAAGATTTCTTTCGTACCTGAGAATAAACATGCTTTCCAAGTGTCAACCAAAAGGTTGGTGAGTACATTAGTTTAACATAAATAATCATTTCCATCATTTTAATAGACCACAAGATTTCCATTTCTCATAAATATACGTCCCATGCATAGAGACAAAAATAATCATTCATATGGTGAACACCTGGTAACCGACATTCACAATATGCATATAAGAATATCCCCATCATTCCGAGATCCTGCTTCGGACATGATATAAATTTCGAAGTACTAAAGCATCCGGTACTTTGAATGGGGCTTGTTGGGCCCGATAGATCTATCTTTAGGATTCGCGTCAATTAGGGTGTCTGTTCCCTAATTCTTAGATTACCAAACTTAATAAAAAGGGACATATTCGATTTCGATAATTCAAACATAGAATGTAGTTTCACGTACTTGTGTCTATTTCGTCTAACATTTATAAAAGCAGCGCATGTATTCTCAGTCCCAAAAATATATATATTGCAAAAGCATTTAAAAAGGGAGTAATGAAACTCACGATACTATATTTTGTAGTAAAAATACAAATGACGGAACTGAACAATGCAGGGTTGGCCTCGAATTCACGAACATATATCATTTGTATATATATTAACACATATAATGGTAATCGAACAAATATGTATATTATTATTAATGGTGTAATTGCTATATTTAATGTTCTATAAGTTTTTATTATTATTTGTTTCGTATATATAAATATTAATATAGTTAAGTAATGCCTATTAAATATACTTATATACAAATATCATTCATCTGTTAAATTAATGACAATACTAAAAAAAAAATTAGATTTAATAATGACGCTGAAAATATTAATTTTTAATAATAACATTTGTTACTTTATTTGTAGTAAAGTATGATAGTGATAATGATATTATTTAAAGTAATAATAAAAATAAAAATGAAATTTTTAAGTAAAAAGATAATCTTAATAATCATGATAAAAATAATACTTTTAATAGTAATGATGATAAAATAATGTATATATAAAATTGTGCCGATGATAATGATACTACTAGTACTAATAATAATACTAACTATAAAAATAAACATTTTACTCCAAATGATAATAGAGTTAATAATAACTATACTAATAATCATTTTAATAGTAATGATAATAATATTAATTATAATACCTATGTCATTGATAATAGTGATAATAATAATAATAACAATACATATATTGATAATAATAACAATAATAATAATACTAGTAATAATTATGTTAGTAATGGTAATACTAATAAGTTTTAATTCCTATTACTTATAATAAATGATATTCATAATACTCAATAATAATAATATCAAATATAACACTAATACTTAATAATAATAATACTAATACTAATAATAACAATAATAACAATAACAATAATAATTTATAACAATAATAATAATAATTTTTGATAAAGAGAACTACCTCAAAACAAGCTTTAAAAAGATAAGATGTCACTTGTAAGGATCGAACCCGAGACCTCTTGTAAAGACTCAAACACCCTAGACCGTTGGGCTGTTGCCCATTTTCTGGTTTATTATAGAATCTATATTTATATAAACCGTATTAAAACTGCTTCCATTTTTCCTCTTCTTCTTCGTTGAATCCAACAGCAATTTACCCATTTAATCAATGATTAAATTATGTGATTCTAGGATTATCAAACATAACTAAAACGACTTGTAATCCCTTTTTTATGAATTGAGAAAAAAATAACTCGAGCTGTACAGCTCCTGCTTTGCCGACGCTGAATAAGAAAAAAAATATGATTTTGATTTCTAGTTCGTTTTGGCCAAAAAATTCAACACCAACTATGTTTCAAATTACCCCTAGAAACTATATAAATCATCAATTGAACTCCAATTGTAACATATATCTCGAATTAGATCCAAGAACAGTAGTTGACTTTTTATTTCAAAAACTTTGACTCACGAATTCGAATCCGAGATTAAAAATTGAAACTTGAAACTTTGCAGATAGTTTAGAGACATGATTTCTAATCAAACTGCATTTTTAGATTTTGGAAAATGGCTCGATTTCGAAATATGGCCAAAAAGTATAAGAACAGAGGTTAGCGTGCAGACTCTTTATCTTTATTTCATTTTTTGAGTGTTTTCCTCTCAAATTGTATTAATAAATGATTGTATAGAAGTTAAAAGATATTATTACAGCTATATTGACTCGATTTCATTTGTTTTGTAGTTTGATCTTCTCGACACCATATATTCCCAACAGGTACAAAAAAATTAATAAAGAAAATAAAGAAGAATTTGACTCATAACAGAATTTTGATTGTGTTAGGGATTGAGATTTATTCAGTACATATACACATACATGATTTTCAATTAAGAATAGTTTGATCGATATATATAACAAGAATCGTACAATTTGTTTGCTTTTTATGATTTTATATAATAAATACTAATAATTAATAAATCTATTATTAATAATAACAATAAATTTTAATGATACATTAATTATAATTATATTATTACTGATAATAATAATAGTAGATTATATTAATTTCTAATAATAATTACTATAATAATAGTAATTATACAACATCATTATTTAATATTAATTTTTAATAATAAAAAATGGAACTAATAATAATAATAATAATAATAATAATAATAATAATAATAATAATAATAATAATAATAATAATAATAATAATAATAGAAATAATAATACTGATAATAACATCAATAATAATAAAAGAAAATGATAATTTTTAACAAATTTTAATAATAATTATTATAATAAAAATGATAACAATAATATTATTAATAATACTATTAATAACACTACTTATAATTATATTAGTGTTGTTGATAATAATAATAATACGAAAGGTAATGAATCATATCATTAGTATAACATCTATACTTTAACTTATAAATTCATATAATATACTAATATTATATTTCACTATTTATGTACTACCTATTTTATATAATAACATATTTGAATATTTATTAATAACAATCATATATATATCCAAACTACTATATATATAATTATGTTTTAAATATCAAGTTCTTATTGTATATCATAAATTATTTTACGTTTTTACTTCTAGAAACTAAATCGTATAATATTTCATTAATGTATTTTAAGTTATAATGTTATCATATATATATCTACACATATATTCATATACATATATCTATTTATAAATGATTGTTCGTGAATCGTTGGAAAACAATCAAGGGTTTAAATGTATACATGAACACATGTTCAAAGTTTTTGAGACTCAACCTTACAGACTTTGCTTATCGTGTCGAAATCATATAAAGATTAAGTTTAAATTTAGTCGGAAATTCCCGGGTCGTCACAGTACCTACCCGTTAAAGAAATTTCGTCCCGAAATTTGAGTAAGGTAGTCATGGCTAACAATAAAAATGTTTTCATGACGAATATGAGTTGATAACTAGAGTTTTATCATCGCTAAGTATTTGAATAGAATAATTAAATTACTCGGGGCGTATGTGAAACAACCCAACCCGTATTCCATACGATAAATTTTTTTTTTTATAATACACATTTATGCGCCAATTAAATATGTAAACCATTCCATAAGTTCCATTTAAACATACATCAATTTAAATGTTTACAAAAGGCCCGAAAGCCATTAATTAAGTTTAATACAAGTTTGACCCACTACAAGGATAGTTTATAATCCAAACGACCTCGAGCATGGTTTGGGGCTAAACTACCCAAAACGTTAGACCAACTTCAAAAGCTAACACCAAAAGCACCCCCGACAACATAAGCGGGAGACCACTAGTCCAAATGTATGCCCTTACCCTTGTCCAAGCCGGAACCTATAAAATGGTAAACAACGAGAGGGTAAGCAAGGCTTAGTGAGTGCAACAATTATACATACATATATATAACCTACTTACTTGCAAACACTTACCAAATCTGTATACATACTAGTTACCTAATTAGCATACCTTTCACATGTATAATGCTAAGTATCACGATAACAAGGCTAGTATAACAATAGCTTATATCATAACAATACAATATGCTAAAACACAAGTATAACGATGATGTTCACAACATCCGTAGTACTCAAGATCTCAAGGCTAGCCCAACGAATGGTATCGTCAACATCGAACTTAAATCCCATTCGCTTATATTAATGTGGTATCGTCAACACCGAACTTTAAACCCACATATGAGGTATCGTCAACAACGAACTTTAAACCCTCATCAACGTCACTACAATAATCGTATGGCATCGTCAACATCGAACTTTAATTCCATATGTATGAGGTATCGTCAACAACGAACTTTAAACCCTCATCAACAACATAAATATACACTAGGGTATGGTATCGTCAACATCGAAATTTAACCCATACCCCACAAGCAAATAAATCATATACATGCATATATAATTATTCCACTCACCTTGTCACAAGGATGATGATTTAGCACTTCCGAGCTTCAACGCAATGTACCTAAATCATTAAGTGCACATTCAATTTCACTACTAGTGGGATTAGCCACTATACTCCCACTTGAGCATTTAATGACCCAATTTGCATTAAATGACTCAACTACACACAACCGCCTATAAAAGGGCAAGACTCAACTTTAATCACTAAGACTAGTGAATTAAAGTCTATTAACTTCAATTAACACAAAACTTAGGGTAATCCATACCCATTTCATCTAATTAGGTCAACTAGTACATTTTGACCCATTTTATATTTCTTAGATTCACAATCAAGTCAAACTTACCCATTTACACTTCTTTCATAAATCTTAAAGTGCATTAGTGACTAACAACACCATTTGGCACCCAAACTCACCCATTTTACCACCAAATAGGTCTTACAAATCTCTAGTACCCAAAACCCTAGTCATTAACCAATTAAAACTCAAAACTTAGAGTTAGAACTTACCGAGACTATCAACGCGTAGCTAGAGACACAAGGAACAACTTTAAATCTCGCTCCTAGGTTTGATTCACAAATCTCCAACTCCAAATCTCAAGATTAAACTAGGTGGGTTTTGTGTTTTGGGAGAGAAATTGGAAAGAAAATGGAAAAGGAAATGAAATAAATGAATATGTGGTGGAGAGTTAATTCTCCCATCAGATCCACATGTCAATTTACTATTTTTCCCCTTAAAATCCCTTAAATTGATCTAAGTTCTGAATCTGTCCAGCAGAATCGCCGCGGCGCGGCCAGTTCGTCGCGGCGCGACATATAACATAAAAATTGACCCTTCTTAACTCAACTTCTGATCCTGGTTTGCTTGCTTTGCCGCGACACGAACCCATTTGTCGTGGCGCGGCCTAAGACACGATCTGGTCAGCTCGACCATCTTAAACACAAAAATCGTTTTACACAACATTAAATTCGTTCAAGCTTCCAATACACGTCTAACTCTCATATCTAAGTCTCACAAGACTTAACACTAACCGAAACTCCTTTAAGACTTATTTACGCACACATTAACAAGTACATATATATATATATATATATATATATATATATATATATATATATATATATATATACACACACACAATTACGCATAAACAACGAGTTACATACGTACAAATGATTAAGTATGTACCTTTTGATACGTACGGGAAAAACGGGATGTTACAACTCTCCCCCACTTGAATCGGAGCGCGTCCTCGCGATCCAAGCCGCATGACAAGAAGGAAGATAAACCAACACAAACTCTTCGGGCTCCCAAGTAAACTCGGAACCCTTACTACGATGCCATTGAACTTTAAAAGTCCTAACCTCTTTATGTCTCAACCTTTTGACCTTCTCATCAAGTATGGCAATCGGTTCCTCGATATACTCTAACTTATTATTTAGCTCAATCTAATCTAAAGGCACCCAAGATGAATCATCCGCAAGACACTTACGGAGATGGGAAACATGAAATGTGTTATGGATCCCCGCAAGCTCTTCGGGTAATTCCAAACGATACGCGACTTCACCAACACGAGCTAAAACCTTAAACGGCCCAATAAACCGAGGAGCTAACTTTCCTCGTTTCCGGAACCGAATAATACCCTTCCATGGCGAAACTTTGAGCATCACCATGTCACCTTCTTGAAATTCGATCGTTCGTCTACGTTTATTGGCATAAGATTTTTGCCTATCTTGAGCCTTTTTCAAATGCTCTCGAATCACATCAATCTTGCTATTCGTCTCTAAAACCAAATCGGTACTCCCGATTTCCTTTTGTCCCACTTCACCCCAACAAATCGGGGTTCGACACCTACGCCCATAAAGCATCTCATAAGGTGGCATCCCAATACTAGTATGATAACTATTATTGTACGAGAATTCCACCAAAGGTAAGTGCTCGTCCCAACTACCACCAAAATCGATAATGCACGCATGTAACATATCTTCCAAAGTTTGATTCGTACGTTCGGTTTGACCGTCCGTTTGAGGATGATACGCCGTGCACAATTTCAATTGTGTACCCATATCCTCATGAAACTTTTCCCAAAATCGAGATGTAAAACGAGTATCTCAATCCGAAACAATCAATATAGGAACACCGTGTCGAGAGATAACTTCCTTGATAAACAACTTAGCCAAGGTCTCCGACGATATCGCTTCCTTAATGGGAAGAAACAAAGCACTCTTCATCAGTCGATCAACTATAACCCAAATCGAATCAAACTGGGTTCTTTCCATTTTAGGTAATTTTGTAATGAAATCCATGGTAATGTGCTCCCATTTCCATTTCGGGATTTCTAACGGTTGTAACTTACCATACGGCTTTTGGTGCTCGGCCTTAACTTGCAAACACGTGACGCATTGCTCAACATACTTCACAACATCACATTTCATGCCCGGCCACCAATAATCTTTCTTTAAGTCAAGATACATTTTCGTTGCGCCCGGATGAATGGAATACTTTGACTTATGTGCTTCATCTAGTAGCACTTGTCGATAATCTCCCATCTTAGGCACCCACACTCTTCCTTGGAAAGACAACAAACCCCGCGAGCCCATAGTAATGAACTCCGATTGTCCCACAATTCGTTCCGCATGCTTGTTGTGAACGTAATCCTCTATTTGAATCACGCCGAATTTTTCAAGAAAATCGTTAGTAATAATCATACGTAACAATCCCAATCGTAACGTCGGGTGATGACTCTTCCGACTTAACGCATCCGCGACCACATTCGCCTTGCCTGGATGATAAAGTATCTCACAATCATAGTCTTTTACCACATCCATCCACCTACATTGACGATAATTCAAATCTCGTTGATTAAAGAGATGTTTCAAACTCTTATGATCCGAATAAATCGTACACTTGACACCATACAAGTAATGGCGCCCAATTTTCAACGCATGCACAACCGCCGCCAACTCAAGATCATGAGTCTGATATCTCGTCTCGTGTTCCTTTAATTGTCGAGAGGCATAAGCGATGACTTTACCTCTTTGCATTAGAACACACCCGAGTCCATTTAACGAGGCATCACAATAAACAGTCATGTCTTCCACCCCTTCGGGCAAAACTAACACCGGAGCTTGACACAACTTCTCCTTTAACAATTGAAATGCAATTTCTTGCTCGTTCTCCCAATTAAATCTCGCATTCTTCCTTGTCAATTTCGTCAACGAAGAAGCGATCTTAGAAAAGTCTTGGATAAACCGACGATAATAACCGGCCAATCCGAGAAAACTTCGGACCTCCGTAGGTTTAGTCGGTTGTCTCCAACTCTTCACCGTCTCTATCTTCCCCGGATCCACTTGAATACCCTCCTTGTTCACAATATGACCAAGGAATTGAACTTCCCTTAACCAAAATTCACATTTGGAGAGCTTAGCATACAACTTCTCCTTTCGTAATGTCTTCAATACTTCACACAAATGACGTTCATGTTCGTTCATACTCTTTGAATAAACAAGTATGTCGTCAATGAACACAATTACCGACTTGTCCAACATAGGTTGGCACACTCGGTTCATAATATCCATGAATGCCGCCGGTGCATTCGTAAGACCAAAAGGCATAACTACGAACTCAAAATGCCCATAACGCGTTCGAAAAGCCATTTTCTCAATATCTTCCTCACGGACCAGCATTTGGTGATAGCCGGACCGTAGGTCAATCTTTGAGAAGTACGTCGCACCTTGGAGTTAGTCAAACAAATCGTCAATCTGAGGCAATGGATAACGATTCTTGATCGTCACTTTATTCAACACCCGATAATCGATGCACATCCGCATACTACCATCCTTCTTTTTCGCGAATAAAACCGGAGCGCCCCATGGCGAAGCACTCGGTCGAATAAAACCCTTCTCAAGCAACTCTTGGGTTTGATTTAATAACTCTTGCATTTCCGTTGGTGCTAAACGATAAGGAGTTTTAGCAATGGGAGTAGCTCCCGGAACCAACTCAATGCGAAATTCAACTTGTCTTTTCGCCGGAACACCCGGTAACTCGTCCGGAAAAACGTCTTCGAATTCACTAACCACCGGAATTTAACGAATAGGTGGTGACTCATCGCGAGCATCAACAACATGGGCAAGAAAAGCAAAGCCACCACTAACAAGAAAACGACGTGCCCGTACAAACGAACATATCGGCACAAGTCTTCTTCGTCTATCGCCATGAATAATCAACTCTCCCCCACTTGGGGTCTTCACACGTATAAACTTTTCATGGCATGCAATATCGGCTCTATTTCGATCGAGCCAATCCATACCAACAACGATATCAAAATCGCCCAAAGTCATAGGGATGAGATCAATTTTAAAGTTTTTGTCACCAAAAACGACATCACAATTCCTACACACATCAACCACTAGCACCGTCTTGCCGTCCGCTATTTCGACTTCTACCGGACGACTTAACTTAGCTAACGGTCTATCAAGTTTAGGCACAAATTTTGGAGACACAAACGATAAATTTGCACCGCTATCAAAAAGAATCCTTGCCGGATTAGAATTAACCATGAAAGTACCTGAGACAACTTCGTTCGATTGTTTGGCATCATCATTGGTCATCAAATAGTTTCAACCTCGAGCCGTACCCGCCGCCTTCTCTAGCCTTTTAACATTATCGTTGTTCAAATCGGGACACTCTGACTTTCGGTGTCCTTCTTTGTTGCAATTAAAACAAGTGAGCTTGTTTGTTGAATTTGGCTTCGGGCAATCTCGAGCCATATGTCTACGTACCCCACAATTGTGGCAAGTAGGGACAAAGTTCCCAAAACCACCGGTAGCGCCCTTCTTCACACTATTGACACTTTCGGAACCCTTTTTGTTCTTGTTCTTTTTATTCGAAAAATTCGAATAACTCGAACCTTCAAACTTTCTTTTTGAAAAAGTGAAATCACTCTTCCTCGGAACCTCCAGTTCAAAACCCCGAGCCAACTCGAATAGCTCTTCAAAAGTCTTAGACATTCCCCGACTAATCTTACCCTTTAACTCATCATTTAAAGTACGGTAGAAATCTTTCATTAATTTGTGATCGTCACCAACTTACTCCGGGCAAAAGCGAGTCTTTGCCAAGAAGGTAGACTTGAGAGTAACCAAGTCCATCGAACCTTGTTGCAAATGATGCAACTCGTCCTGGATTCTATCAAGGTGGGAAGAAGTTCTGTATTCTTGGAAGAATTCCTTCTTAAACTCCTCCCATGTCAAGCTCATGCATTGCTCTTCACCATACAAATTGATTTTATCATCCCACCACAACTTGCCTTCTTCACGTAAGATGCTAGACCCATATCTCGTCTTCTTCTCGGGAGGACATTCCGCGGTACGGAAAGCTCCCTCGATATCGGAAATCCAACAAGTGCTTTTCAATGGATCCCTCACCCCATTAAACATCGGAGGTTGAGTATCCTTGAAATTTTTGTAGTGGAAGTCCCACCTTCCACCCCCACCATTACCTTCACCCCCTTCTCCTCGAGGATAAATGTTTTTGGCTTCTAAAGCCTCCTCTATTGCGGCTTTCATTCGATCGTTGATCAATTCGGTCACTTGTCCATCGACCGACTCTTGGAAGACCTTACGGACATCGTCAAGAAAATCCTTCTTTAAATTTTTTAAAATGGCCTCAACCTTGGCCGTGAGTTCAACATCCTCACTCGTACCACCATTATCATTATCGTGTCCGTTTCTCGTCTTCATTCTATAAAACGGAAAAGATTAAACAAAGAACGAAAAGACATAACATGTAAGTGTATACATGTACACCACACTACTCCATCTCGCTCGACAATAGTCATACAATACTTGTTTGACACGATTTGCACCCGTAACAACGGTAGCTAATCGTTGTTATGCGAGCACGTCGCATTAACTCGCTAGTACAACGTCCGTCTTGCTTGATGATTGCTAAACACAACACAAAACAATTAGCACAAGGTTAGTTCACATAAACCAAAGCACTAACAATTCCCGATTAGACCCAAAGTCCTACAAGTCCCTCATAAAGCGCTCACACAATAAAGCCCAAGTCTAGGCACCTATCTCAAGTCGCCTAAATCCCTTAGACCATGCTCTGATACCACTTGAAACAACCCAACCCGTATTCCATACGATAAATTTTTTTTTTATAATACACATTTATGCGCCAATTATATATGTAAACCATTTCATAAGTTCCATTTAAACGTACATCAATTTAAATGTTTACAAAAGGCACGAAAGCCATTAATTAAGTTTACTACAAGTTTGACCCACTACAAGGATAGTTTATAATCCAAACGACCTCGAGCATGGTTTGGGGCTAAACTACCCAAAACTTTAGGCCAACTTCAAAAGCTAACACCAAAAGCACTCCCGACAACATAAGCGGGAGACCACAAGTCCAAACGTATGCCCTTACCCTTGTCCAAGCCGGAACCTATAAAATGGTAAACAACGACAGGGTAAGCAAGGCTTGGTGAGTGCAACAATTATACATACATATATATAACCTACTTACTTGCAAACACTTACCAAATCCGCATACATACTAGTTACCTAATTAGCATACCTTTCACATGTATAACGCTAAGTATCACGATAACAAGGCTAGTATAACAATAGCTTATATCACAACAATACAATATGCTAAAACACAAGTATAATGATGATGTTCACAACATCCGTAGTACTCAAGATCTCAAGGCTAGCCCAACGAATGGTATCGTCAACATCGAACTTAAATCCCATTCGCCTATATTAATGTGGTATCGTCAACACCGAACTTTAAACCCACATATGAGGTATCGTCAACAACGAACTTTAAACCCTCATCAACGTCACTACAATAATCGTATGGCATCGTCAACATCAAACTTTAATTCCATACGTATGAGGTATCGTCAACAACGAACTTTAAACCCTCATCAACAACACAAATATACACTAGGGTATGGTATCGTCAACATCGAACTTTAACCCATACCCCACAAGCAAATAAATCATATACATGCATATATAATTATTCCACTCACCTTGTCACAAGGATGATGATTTAGCACTTCCGAGCTTCAACGCAATGTACCTAAATCATTAAGTGCACATTCAATTTCACTACTAGTGGGATTAACCACTATACTCCCACTTGAGCATTTAATGACCCAATTTGCATTAAATGACTCAACTACACACAACCGCCCATAAATGGCCAAGACTCAACTTTAATCACTAAGACTAGTGAATTAAAGTCTATTAACTTCAATTAACACAAAATTTAGGGTAATCCATACCCATTTCATCTAATTAGGTCAACTAGTACATTTTGACCATTTACACTTCTTTCATAAATCTTAAAGTGCATTAGTGACTAACAACACCATTTGGCACTTACAACTCCAAATCACAAGGCCAAAACTCTAGATTGTGGCTATTAGGGTTTCATTACAACAACATAACCCAAACTCACCCATTTTACCACCAAATGGGTCTTACAAATCTCTAGTACCCAAAACCCTAGTCATTAACCAATTAAAACTCAAAACTTAGAGTTAGAACTTACCGAGACTATCAACGCGTAGCTAGAGACACAAGGAACAACTTTAAATCTCGCTCCTAGGTTTGATTCACAAATCTCCAACTCCAAATCTCAAGATTAAACAAGGTGGGTTTTGTGTTTTGGGAGAGAAATTGGAAAGAAAATGGAAAAGAAAATGAAATAAATGAATATGTGGTGGAGAGTTAATGCTCCCATCAGATCCACATGTCAATTTACTATTTTGCCCCTTAAAATCCCTTAAATTGATCTAAGTTCGGAATCTGTCCAGCAGAATTGCCGCAGCGCGGCCAGTTCGTCGCGGCGCGACATATAACATAAAAATTAACCCTTCTTAACTCAACTTCTGATCCTGGTTTGCTTGCTTTGCCGCGGCGCGGACCCATTTGTCGTGGCGCGGCCTAAGGCACGATCTGGTCAGCTCGACCATCTTAAACACAAAAATCGATTTACACAACATTAAATTCGTTCAAGCTTCCAATACACGTCTAACTCTCATATCTAAGTCTCACAAGACTTAACACTAACCGAAACTCCTTTAAGACTTATTTACGCACACATTAAGAAGTACATATATATATATATATATATATATATATATATATATATATATATATATATACACAATTACGCATAAACAACGAGTTACATACGTACAAATGATTAAGTATGTACCTTTCGATACGTACGGGAAAAATGGGATGTTACAGTATGAGAGAAACTATCGCAAAAGGTTTGAAATAAGATTCGCATTAGCTTTTGACGTAATCAGGGTTGAATTTAGGAGGATAAGGTTCGTCTTAACTTCTGACGTTGTCTCGATTGAATTCTAGAATTCAAGGGATTTAAAAGAAAATCTTTGATATCTATAAGATCTGATTCTTCGGGATTTAGGGAAACTAAGATCTCTATAATTAAATGCGATTATCTGCCTGGATTATTTTGTCGAATACTTCCATTATATATTTACTTCTACCATTCCATTATTTTCATCACTCCTACATCCAATTCCTAAATTCAAAAGATTGTGAAAATGCTTAATCCAGTTCTAATCCTTGTCCTTATCCTTACTATCGCAACAATCATTCTTCTTTTCTAACTTCCACCGAAGGAATCTGTTTTTTTTTTGTTACTTTGCCCTTGGGGTTATAGTGTTTTTAATTCTCCCGTATCTTTATGTTGCGATAAACATTGACATACACGGTTTGTAATTTACGGGTTGTTATCGGGCTTTATATCCTCTTTTATATTTCAGAGCTCCATGCTTTTGTTTTCTCTTCCCGACTTTAAATCAAGCGAATAATGATCCAGAATTCATAAATATGAATTTTGAAATGAACATAGTTAATGTTCTAAGAAAGAAATGGTAATAGCACGATCTTAATTCGTCAAATTACCAGAATATCCGGAAAAGATAGAACTATCAAGAAAATATGTTCTTGATATGTTTATATAACAGATAAAATGTAAGATTCGTGTAACATGGGACATGATGACGTTATAATCTGTGAATCATCATGTCCCATTTAGAAACTCAGCATGACTTACTGTAATATAATCACATTGATCAAGTGTCATTATATTATACTAACTCATGCATCAGTTCCCAACTTTACTTCAATAACATTCATATTTTAAGCTCGAAAGTTTACAGAATATAGAAACTAACAGTTTCTATATGATGTAACATAGATAGCGCGAAGAGATAAATAATTTCGGACAAGAATATTTATGAAAATATCCTCAGAAATATCGAAGATATTTATGATGATATTTTGGAATTTCTAAGATCGAAGGTTGATGAAGAAAAAAAAATTTCCGCAAGATTTTAACATGACTTCGGAACAAGATATTCTCTAAAGATTTCAACGGATCCAGAATTACCTGTATTCTTTGAATATAGGGTATGGTCCTTGTATTTGTCCTTGATCTCCTTCGTGGTTAGCTCAATCCGTTTTCCGGTTACAACTTTTCTGAGCTTTTCTAACATTCTATGCTTTATCATCTAACTTCCGATTATTATGGTTGTTTACAGTTGTCTAGAGTCTCTGCTGCTTCATTCAGCTTTTTCAACATTCCGAGTAGTAATTCGCAGACTGGGTGCTTTTCAGAATTTCAGAATGGAAAATCTTAATTATAAGAGTTAAACGCTATATGTATTCGTTTGATGTAGAAACACTGCGAGATTCAAAATACGGATTGCTGATTTCTGGTAATTGGTATGGCAACTCTCGTTACAAGGTACGGATGGGTATATGATAGAGTTTTAATGAACAAATATATCAACTCTTCGGAGTGACTTAAGCCAATAAATAATGAAGTTGCTGGTAAGTTTACTGCTAATGTGGCGGAATATAAAAGGTTCCCCGACAACGATGAAGAAAGGCAAACTTATATATCAAGGCTATAATACGGCTAATCCGAATGAAAGTCGAAGTTGACTTGCTGGAGCTGTGACAAAATTGGCTAATTGGGAAAGGAATTGTAAAGTTATTTTCGGTAGTAACAACGCCAAAGGAGCTAGCACAGATACGTGTTAAACGTTTACTCAGGTTCTGAGTGTTTTCAGGTGCATAACTATATACATCAATCTTTTCTTCCGTAGAAGAAGAGCGATTGGTTCATCCTCTCGATTGAGGTGTTTTCAAGAATCATGAAAGATTTGAACGGAGATGGTAATCGTCAAGATACCAATGAGGTTTAATATGAAATCCAGTGGCAAACTTGAAGAGATGTTTAGTTTAATATATTATAATCAATATTTTAATTCATTTTAATTGTCCAATGTTATTAGTCCATAGTCGATAGTCTACAGTTAACAGTCCAATAATTCATATATAGTTTAATATATAATATTCGAATTAATTAATATGTATCGTGACCCGTATTCGTCTCAGACTCGATCACAACTCAAATTATATATATTATTGTAGAATCAACCTCAACCCTGTATAGAGAACTCGTTCATTACTGCATATAGAGTGTCTATGGTTATTCCAAATAATATACATAAATGTGTCGATATGATATGTCAAAACCTTGTATACGTGTCACGATATTTAAAGTGTGTAAAATAAATAACAGAAATTAAATAACGGTAAATAAAGTGCGTAATGTAAATAACAGAAATTAAATGACGATAAATAAAATTGCGAGAATGTAAATTGCGATAATTAAATTGCGATAAATAAAATGTAATCAGTTAGCTAAGAACAATTAGCTAGGAACAGTTAGCGTGGATTCTTAACAAAATTCTTCTCATATTTAATTTGTTTGTTTCTAACAAATTTTATTTTGTCCAATGTTTTCTTCATTATGCCACTTATTGGATTCTGATAGATCAAAATCTAAATATGAAATTGAATGAAAATGGTTATTCTACGGTGATTGGATACGTATATCCGTGAATGTAAGTAGGATAGTAAATGACTATTGAATCAGATTTGAAGAATGTACAGTGTAACTTATTAATGCGAAATCTAAATATTCCTCGGGTATTACCTACCCGTTAAAATATTTTCACCATTAACAGTTGGTACAATAAAAATTTTAATTACAATCTCTATGAAAACATATATACATATATATTTTCTTTAGACGTAATCATGGATTTAATGAGTCAATGTGATATTAAACTCATCAGATTTACAGCTAAAATGAGAGTACATAATCTCTAAAACATTAGAGATTACATAATTTCCATGAAGGACTAAGATAGTTTATGTAGAACGATTAGTAGAACGATGATTATGCTTGAGGTATAGATTGCGAGGTTGAGATGTGTGATGATGTTGTTGTTGTTGGTACTGGTTATGCTGCTGGTGCTGCTGATGGTGGTACTGTTGCTGTCGGTGCTACAAGTGTTGTTGGTGCTGAGGTTGATGATGCTGTTGGTGTAGTAAGTATAGCTTGTAAGTCACGCACCATTCTTGTCACGGTTTCTATCCTACCCTCTATCATTTCTATCCATCCACTCATCTGATTCGATAGATCTTGATTATCAATTCGAAGTTCCCTAACTTCTTCTAATATTCCCCTTCGATTGGTATTCGGAAGTAGAGATTGAATATTTTCTGAGATTGCAGTAATGCGACCTTCGAGGCGGAATATTTTAGCAAGAAGGGTGAATACAGTGTTGCGCATAGGTTCACCGGTGAGTACATCATTTTTTCTGATGTTAGGAGGTAAGTTTGGATCACAGTAGGGCTCGCCTTCTTCATTTCTCCATCGAGTGAGTAAGTCTCGGACCTACCCCCATCTCCTCCAGAAAGCAAAAAAACTAAATGGTTGAGGCACTTCTAGTTCATTGAATTCGGAGTCTGCTTCAATATACATCTCGAAATCGCTTCCGGAACTAATGGAATCCAAGCTAGGTGTAGGATCCATCTCTCACGATCAGTTAAAGGGTTTTGATATGAAATGATTTTCGAATATCGAATAATATTCTAATTATATATAGAATATCTATACATACTTCCAAAGATCCCGTGAATTACGGAGAAAATTAAGGAAACGTGTCAGATAAAGTCTACAGTGACAGATACGCTAAGATATGGATTTTTGTCTATACACTATTCATGCAATCAATGCAGTAAGATGTGTCTAGACTAAGAATAATGAGCAGGTAATTTCCTAAGGATGATAAGCGGATGATTTTCGACAAAAATGATAAGCAAAACTTTTGACATGCAGACACGGTTGAAGTCCAGACTCACTAATGCATCCTAACGACTATCAGTTAGACTCACTAATGGAAGATCTGGTTCGCTAAGACCACCGCTCTGATACCAACTGTGATAACCCGTCCTAATCCATCCGGACGAAGTCCATATCGATTACAAACGATTCACAATAGTTGGTTACATCGCGAGGTATTTGACCTCTATATGATACATTTTACAAACATTGCATTCGTTTTTAAAAGACAATCTTTCTTTACATCGAAAATTGACAGGCATGCATACCATTTCATAATATATCTAAACTATAAATGACTTGTTAATATTCTTGATGAACTCAATGACTCGAATGCAACGTCTATTAAAATATGTCATGAATGACTCCAAATAATATCTCTAAGATGAGAAAATGCACAGCGAAAGATTTCTTTCGTACCTGAGAATAAACATGCTTTCCAAGTATCAACCAAAAGGTTGGTGAGTTCATTAGTTTAACATAAATAATCATTTCCATCATTTTAATAGACCACAAGATTTTCATTTCTCATAAATATACGTTCCATGCATAGAGACAAAAATAATCATTCATATGGTGAACACATGGTAACCGACATTCATAATATGCATATAAGAATATCCCCATCATTCCGGGATCCTCCTTCGGACATGATATAAATTTCGAAGTACTAAAGCATCCGGTACTTTGGATGGGGCTTGTTGGGCCCGATAGATCTATCTTTTGGATTTGTGTCAATTAGGGTGTCTGTTCCCTAATTCTTAGATTACCAGACTTAATAAAAAGGGGCATATTCGATTTCGATAATTCAACCATAGAATGTAGTTTCACGTACTTTTATCTATTTCGTCAAACATTTATAAAAGCAGCGCATGTATTCTCAGTCCCAAAAATATATATTGCAAAAGCATTTAAAAAGGGAGTAATGAAACTCACGATACTATATTTTGTAGTAAAAATACAAATGACGGAACTGAACAATGCAGGGTTGGCCTTGGATTTATGAACATATATCATTTGTATATATATTAACACATATAATGGTAATCGAACAAATATGTATATTATTATTAATGATGTAATTGCTATATTTAATGTTCTATAAGTTTTTTTATTATTTGTTTCGTATATATAAATATTAATATAGTTAAGTAATGCCTATTAAATATACTTATATAAAAATATCATTCATCTGTTAAATTAATGACAATACTAAAAAAAATAATTAGATTTAATAATGATGCTGAAAATATTAATTTTTAATAATAACATTTGTTACTTTATTTGTAGTAAAATATGATAGTGATAATGATATTATTTAAAGTAATAATAAAAATAAAAATGAAATTTTTAAGTAAAAAGATAATCTTAATAATCATGATAAAAATAATACTTTTAATAGTAATGATGATAAAATAATGTATATATAAAATCGTGCCGATGATAATGATACTACTAGTACTAATAATAATACTAACTATAAAAATAAACATTTTACTCCAAATGATAATAGATTTAATAATAACTATACTAATAATCATTTTAATAGTAATGATAATAATATTAATTATAATACCTATGTCATTGATAATAGTGATAATAATAATAATAATAACAATACATATATTGATAATAATAACAATAATAATAATACTAGTAATAATTATGTTAGTAATGGTAATACTAATAAGTTTTAATTGCTATTACTTATAATAAATGATATTCATAATACTCAATAATAATAATATCAAATATAACACTAATACTTAATAATAATAATACTAATACTAATAATAACAATAATAACAATAACAATAATAATTTATAACAATAATAGTAATAATTTTTGATAAAGAGAACTACCTCAAAACAAGCTTTAAAAAGATAAGATGTCACTTGTAAGGATCGAACCTGAGACCTCTTGTAAAGAGTCAAACACCCTAGACCGTTGGGCTGTTGCCCATTTTCTGGTTTAGTATAGAATCTATATTTATATAAACCGTATTAAAACTGCTTTCACTTTTCCTCTTCTTCTTCGTTGAATCCAACAGCAATTTACCCATTTAATCAATGATTAAATTATGTGATTCTAGGATTATCAAACATAACTAAAACGACTTGTAATCCCTTTTTTATGAATTGAGAAAAAAAAAATAACTCGAGCTGTACAGCTCCTGCTTTGCCAACGCTGAACAAGAAAAAAAAATGATTTTGATTTCTAGTTCGTTTTGGCCAAAAAATTCAACACCAAATATGTTTCAAATTACCCCTAGAAACTATATAAATCATCAATCGAACTCCAATTGTAACATATATCTCGAATTAGATCCAAGAACAGTAGTTGACTTTTTATTTCAAAAACTTTGACTCACGATTTCGAATTCGAGATTAAAAATTGAAACTTGAAACTTTGCAGATAGTTTAGAGACATGATTTCTAATCAAACTGCATTTTTAGATTTTGGAAAATGGCTCGATTTCAAAATATAGCCAAAAAGTATAAGAACAGAGGTTAGCGTGCAGACTCTTTATCTTTATTTCATTTTTCAGTGTTTTCCTCTCAAATTGTATTAATAAATGATTGTATAGAAGTTAAAAGATATTATTACAGCTATATTGACTCGATTTCATTTGTTTTGTAGTTTGATCTTGTCGACACCATATATTCCCAACAGGTACAAAAAAATTAATAAAGAAAATAAAGAAGAATTTGACTCATAACAGAATTTTGTTTGTGTTAGGGATTGAGATTTATTCAGTACATATGCACAGACAGGATTTTCAATTAAGAATAGTTTGATCGATACATATAACAAGAATCGTGCAATTTGTTTGCTTTTTATGATTTTATATAATAAATACTAATAATTAATAAATCTATTATTAATCATACCAATAAATTTTAATGATACATTAATTATAATTATATTATTACTGATAATAATAATAATAGATTATATTAATTTCTAATAATAATTACTATAATAATAATAATTATACAACATCATTATTAATATTAATTTTTAATAATAAAAAATGGAACTAATAATAATAATAATAATAATAATAATAATAATAATAATAATAATACTGATAATAGAAATAATAATACTGATAATAACATTAATAATAATAAAGAAAAATGTTAATTTTTAACAAATTTAATTATAATAAAAATGATAACAATAATATTATTAATAATACTATTAATAACACTACTTATAATTATATTAGTGTTGTTGATGATAATAATAATACGAAAGGTAATGAATCATATCATTAGTATAACATCTATACTTTATCTTATAAATGCATATAATATACTAATCTTATATTTCACTATTTATGTACTACCTATTTTATATAATAACATATTTGAATATTTATTAATAACAATCATATATATATATCCAAACTACTATATATATATAATTATGTTTTAAATATCAAGTTCTTATTGTATATCATAAATTATTTTACGTTTTTACTTCTAGAAACTAAATCGTATAATATTTCATTAATGTATTTTAAGTTATAATGTTATCATATATATATCTACACATATATTCATATACATATATCTATTTATAAATGATTGTTCGTGAATCGTTGGAAAACAGTCAAGGGTTTAAATGTATACATGAACACATGTTCAAAGTTTTTAAGACTCAACCTTACAAACTTTGCTTATTGTGTCGAAATCATATAAAGATTAAGTTTAAATTTAGTCGGAAATTCCCGGGTCGTCACAAATATGCCCCTTTTTATTAAGTCTGGTAATCTAAGAATTAGGGAACAGACACCCTAATTGACGCGAATCCTAAAGATAGATCTATTGGGCCTAACAAACCTCATCCAAAGTACCGGATGCTTTAGTACTTCAAAATTTATATCATATCCGAAGGGTGTCCCGGAATGATGGGGATATTCTTATATATGCATCTTGTTAATGTCGGTTACCAGGTGTTCACCATATGAATGATTTTTATCTCTATGTATGGGATGTGTATTTTTTTGAACGGCAAGCTGTATGGGATGTGTATTGAAATATGAAATCTTGTAGTCTATTGTTACGATTTGATATATATAGGTTAAACCTATAACTCACCAACATTTTTATTGATGTTTAAAGCATGTTTATTCTCAGGTGAATACTAAGACCTTCCGCTGTTGCACACTAAAATAAGGACAAGATTTGGAGTCCATGTTTGTATGATACTGTGTAAAAACTGCATTCAAAAAACATATGTCGATGTAATATATTTCTATTATAAACCATTATGTAATGGTCGTGTGTAAACAGTATATTTTAGATTATCATTATTTGATAAACTACGAAATGTTTTTAAAACCTTTATTGATAAAATAAAGGTTATGGTTGTTTTAAAAATGAATGCAGTCCTTGAAAAACGTCTCATACAGAGGTCAAAACCTCGCAATGAAATCAATTAATATGGAACGTTTATAATTAATATGAACGGGACATTTCAGTTGGTATCCGAGCGTTGGTCTTAGAGAACCAGAAAATTTTCATTAGTGTGTCTTATCGAGTTTGTTAGGATGCATTAGTGAGTCTGGACTTCGATCGTGTTTTCTTTAAAAATGATTGCTTAACATTTTTGTTGGAAACTATATATTATTAACATGTAAATATTATGTGATATATTAATCTCTTAACATGTTTGATATTGTGTGATATATGTCTACCTCTAGCACAAATCCCATTGACTCACCTAATAATAACGAAGAGTCGAATATATATTGGCAAGATTCACAAGTTCCCGAAGAACCGGAAAAAGAGGAAACGAAACCGAAAGAAGAGGAACCGAAAAAAGAGGAACCAGAAGAAGAGGAACCGAAAGAAGAAGAGGTTCCGGAGGGGGGAATAGTAGGAACCATAGAAAACCGGTCAAATAAAAGAAAATCCTCAACCAATGGACCAAAGTTAATAATGGTCAATGGTGTTTCCGCTAAGGAAGCAAAATATTGGGAAAATTACCAATTTTCCGATGAATCGGATCCTGATGAGGAATCTGATGATGTTATAGAAATTACCCCGGCCCAATTTAATGAGGAAAAAGAAAATAATAAGGGAAAAGGCATCAAAATAGAGAAATCTGATTCCGACCCCGATGAACTTTATATGTACCGTCAACACCCGTATTTTCAATATTGTGATAATAACCCGAGAACCTCTAAACCACCAGGTTTTTCTAAACCAATGTGGAAAACGACGACTCGTATTAGAGGAACATCATATATCCCTAGAAGATTATGAAAAAGAACCAAGTCCGAAGAAGAAGAAACCAGTGATTCAAATTAGAGGGGTGTGAGCATGTTGTGTAATAAATGTATTGTAGTGTGCATGTACTTTTATGTTCTATGTAAAAATTGCTTGTATTATTTGTTATTACGAATCTAATCCTTGTCTATTTTACAGTATAAAAACAAAATGGATGTTAAGGGTAGACAACAGAATATTTTAGAAGACCTACCAGAGGATATGATTGAGGAAATCTTGTCTAGAGTCGGTCAGAATTCATCAGCACATTTAGTTATGGCGAAATTAACATGTCAAACATTTGAAAGACTTTCCAGAAATGCCTTAGTTTATAAAAGGCTTTCCTTTGATAGGTGGGGTATATCACATTGGGGAGACTTTAAGTTACGCCGTGTTTTCTTTAAAGCGTTAAATGCGGGGAACCCAAATGCAATTTTACGCTACGGGTTAAGAACCTATTTTGACTCAACATATCCCAACATAGGATTTTGTGATTTAGAAAGAGCTTCTAAAATGCAACATAAAGAAGAATGTTATGCTTAAGGGTTAGTGATGTTTGCTTCTTACCAAAGTGAGAAAAAGAACATCGGATTGCAGCTTTTAAATAAAACTTTCCCACAAGTGACGGATTCAGTAGTTGGGGTGATAAACAAGGTTTTTAGATTATTACGGGGCTGTTGAACATTACGAAACCCTCGTCCTTTTGATGACATTACAACATGCTGCCTAGCTAATGGTCATAACGGTTATTTTCCACAAGACCAAGGATGGGAAGTCGTATTAGTAAAACTAGAATGCATGACTTGTTTCTGGACTTATGAATTACGTGTCTTTATTTCCTTTGCTGAACAACTTGCGTATTAACTAGATTTATCTTCAAAACTGTCCTGTATCATAGTGTACTATATTTCATGTTATATGTAATATAGCGAAGTTGTAAGTTTGAAGAATATTTGTATGTGATATATTATTATAATCAGTTTTTCATATGGAATTGTAGTAGTTGAATTGTATATTAGCTACTAAGTATGAACTTAACGGGTAGGTAGTACCCGAATTTAAACTTATAAAACGCTAATATGAAGAAAAATCTTTTATAAATGAGTTCATATTATGCTACGAGATACTATTGACTACTCTTAATATTCTGTATGATTAAATTGTTTCATTTGACTATTTTGAAGGAAATGGCACCGACTACTCGACACACCTTGAATATGAGTGAAGAGGAATTTCGTGCCTTTCTTGCTTCAAACATAGCCGCAGTACAGGTCGCGCTACATACCAACAATAACTCTGAATCTAGCAATATAGCTAACGGCGCAAGAAATCGTGTAGGATGCTCCTACAAGGAATTCACTGCCTGCAAAACTTCAGAATTTGATGGGACCGAAGGACCAATCGGATTGAAACGGTGGACCGAGAAAGTTGAATCGGTGTTTGCCATAAGTAAGTGTGCTGAAGGAGACAAAGTGAAGTACGCTATACATACCTTCACATGTATTGCGTTAGCATGGTGGAATACCTATCTAGAGCAAGTGGGACAAGATGCTGCTTACGCGCTACCGTGGTCAGCATTCAAGCACTTGATGAACGAGAAGTACCGTCCCAGAACCGAGGTCAATAAGTGATAATGCTAAAAATGAACATATATTTCATAGCATTATTCCTCAAGAAAGACAAGCTTTTAGTTGCAATTGTCCTATTTACAAGTGATATTCGTTTAAATAATAAAAGGTGAAGACAAAAGACAGATTCGACGAATTGAAGACGCAAACGACCAAAAAGCTCAAAAGTATAAAATACAATCAATGAGGTTCCAATTATTGATAAGAAACGTCTCAAAATTACAAGAGTACAAGATTCAAAACGAAAAGTACAAGATATTAAATTGTACGCAAGGACGTTCGAAAATCCGGAACCGGGACCAGAGTCAACTCTCAACGCTCGACGCAACGGACTAAAAATTACAAGTCAACTATGCATATGAATATAATATAATATATAATTAATTCTTAAAATTAATATATATATTATATTATATTTAAATAAACGTCGGCAGAAGAAAACAACCAAAAGTGGCTCTCCCCAGCTGGCCATGCGATCGTATGGCTTGGAAGGCATAAATCCATGCGATCACATGAGCCCCTTTTCCAGATCACAGGCCTATAAAAATCGAGCTTTGGTGCACCATTTTCCAATCCATAATATCAATCTCTCTATCTATATACGTAGTATATATTTATATTTATATTTTAATTTTAATTTTAATTTTAATTCTAATAATAAGGGTATGTTAGCAAATGTTGTAAGGGTGTAAGTCGAAATTCTGTCCGTGTAACGCTACGCTATTTTTAATCATTGTAAGTTATGTTCAACCTTTTTAATTTAATGACTCGTAGCTAAGTTATTATTATGCTTATTTAATCCGAAGTAATCATGATGTTGGGCTAAAAATATTAAAATTGGGTAATTGGGCTTTGTACCATAATTGGGGTTTGGACAAAAGAACGACACTTGTGGAAATTAGACTATGGGCTATTAATAGGCTTTATATTTTGTTAACTAAATGATAGTTTGTTAATGTTAATATAAAGATTTACAATTGGACGTCCCTATAAATAACCATATACACTCGATCGGACACGATGGGCGGGGTATTTATATGTACGAATAATCGTTCATTTAACCGGACACGGGAATGGATTAATAGCCACTAGAAATATTAAAACAGGGGTGAAATTATGTACAAGGACACTTGGCATAATTGATAACAAAGTATTAAAACATTGGGTTACACTCAGTCGACATCCTGGTGTAATTATTAAACAAAGTATTAAAATCTTGTTACAGTTTAAGTCCCCAATTAATTGGAATATTTAAACTTTGGGTATAAGGATAATTTGACGAGGACACTCGCACTTTATATTTATGACTGATGAACTGTTATGGACAAAAACCAGACGGACATATTAAATAATCCAGGACAAAGGACAATTAACCCATGGGCATAAAACTAAAATCAACACGTCAAACATCATGATTACGGAAGTTTAAATAAGCATAATTCTTTTATTTCATATTTAATTTCCTTTATTTTATATTTAATTGCACTTCTAATTATCGCACTTTTATTTATTGTTATTATATTTAATTGCAATTTTAATTATCGTACTTTTTAATTATCGCAAGTTTATTTTATCGCACTTTTATTTATCGCAATTTCATTATCGTTATTTACTTTACGCTTTAAATTAAGTCTTTTATTTATTTAATATTTTACATTTTGTTTTAACTGCAACTAAAGTTTTTAAAATCGACAAACCGGTCATTAAACGGTAAAAACCCCCTTTAAAATAATAATATTACTTATATATATATTCGTATTTTTATAAATTAAACTAATATAGCGTTAAGCTTTGATGAAAAGATTTTCCCTGTGGAACGAACCGGACTTACTAAAACTACACTACTGTATGATTAGGTACACTGCCTATAAGTGTTGTAGCAAGGTTTAAGTATATCCATTCTATAAATAAATAAATATCTTGTGTAAAATTGTATCGTATTTAATAATATTTCCTGCTAAAATTTAAGCTATTTTATATACACCTCGCATAACATCAAGTATTTTTGACGCCGCTGCCGGGGAACCATCTAGCTTAAAAGCTGGAAGCGCAACGCTAATATAAAAAAAAAAAATTACGCTTTTGTAAAAATACGTTTTAATATATTCGAAAATATAAAAAGAACACAAAAATATAAATATTTTTAAGAGTTTGTTAAATATTTAAGTTCTATAAAAGTTTATTTATCTTTATTTTATAAAAATATAAGTTTTATTTAATTTATATAAATATATTACATAAATATATAAAACAGAAAATTCAACACAGCAAAAAAAAAAAAAAAACACTCGAGTCCAGTACTGTAGCAGCCCACACTGTGGCCCGAAACCCTAGCCCATGCGATCGCATGGCTGGATAGCTTAGAACTCATACGATCGCATGAGCCTTGCAGACACGCCAGAATTGACTGAAAACTGCAATCATTACGGTTTTATTATTAATTATTTATATAAACCCTAATTAGGTTAGTTTATTTAATTATTAGTTTTAGTTTTATTTAATTAATTTGTATTTTTAGTTTAATTAGTTTTAATAAATTATAAAACTAATACTTTTATAAAATAAATAATATAAAAATAATATTTTTATAAAAATTGTACTTTTTACAACTTTTAGTATATTTTTAAATTTTATTCCTTTTTAATTGTTTTAGCGTAACTTTTGTAATTTTTGCTCGTATTTATTTTTAATTCATAGTTTTTGCCATAGTTATTTTTATTTCTAGATTTTTAGGCTTTGCTGTAAAATCCCTTAAGTGCTTTTTCTTTAGGCTAAGATTTAAGTGCTTTAGAATTCTGCGACGCTTTTTTAAGTTTTAGTACCTTTTTGAGATATTGCCATTTGTGATATAGTTTTTCCTGTAAGCTTTAATATTTTTAGACACCTTTTACCTATGTATCAATTATCATTCCAATTAGTAATCTCAATTTGCGATTATAATTTTAAGTTAGTGATAGTAATAAGGTTGGGTTAGTCGAGTTTTTTTTTTTAACTTTTATAGTCATTTTTTTTTCTTTCTTATTTTTTTAACTTTTATAGTCATTTCTTTTAAAAACTAATAGGATATTCAGTGAATGCACCGAGCAAGACGTTCACCACCTTTTGTACGTTCACAACCTGTAACTCGATCAAGACATCTAGCAAATATTACCGCCGTTGATTTTTCTTTAGAATCATCATCCAGTCGACCAAGTACTCCAATTCAAATTTCCGATAATCCATTTTTTGAACCCGACCTCACAATTGAGAATCCGGAGAATATTCAGGGACGATTCATAGATCCTTAACCATTAAATTTTCCTCTGGAACCACCAATCATTCAAACAGAGATTGTTGAGGAACGAACCATTAAATCAGAATCCTCTAGTGATTCGGATTCAACAAATTCAATCATGGAAAATCTGGAACCTTTAAGTATGGAAGACCGAATGAGAGCTAAACGCACTGGCCAAGGTCACGCAATTACTCATCCAGACATTAATGCGCCAGATTATGAAATCAAAGGACAAATTCTACATATGGTGACTAATCAATGCCAATTTAGTGGTGCGCCGAAGGAAGATCCAAAGGAACATCTTCGTACCTTTAATAGGATCTGCACACTATTTAAAATAAGAGAAGTTGAGGATGAACAGATATATCTCATGTTATTTCCCTGGACTTTAAAGGGAGAAGCCAAAGATTGGTTGGAATCATTACCTGAAGGGGCGATCGATACATGGGACATTTTAGTTGAAAAATTTCTTAAACAATTCTTTCCGGCATCTAAAGCCGTAAGACTTCAAGGAGAAATTGTTACGTTCACACAGAAGCCAAATGAAACTCTATATGAGGCGTGGACAAGATTTGGAAAGTTATTAAGAGGATGTCCGCAACATGGTTTAGATACCTGTCAAATAGTACAAATATTCTACCAAGGATGCGACATCACTACAAGGAAAGACATAGATATTGCAGCTGGTGGTTCCATTATGAAGAAAACCGAAACTGATGCTTACAAAATTATTGATAACACTGCTTCCCACTCACATGAGTGGCACCAAGAAAAAGATATCGTTAGATCATCTAAAGCAGCTAGAGCCGATTCTATCCATGACTTAGATTCCATTTCTGCAAAGATAGATGCTGTCGAGAGACGAATGGAAAAGATGACTAAGGATATCCACTCAATACGAATTAGTTGTGAGCAGTGTGGAGGACCACATTTGACAAAAGATTGTCTTAGTATTGAATTAACAATGGAACAAAGAGAGAATATTTCATACATAAACCAAAGGCCTGGAAATAATTATCAGAATAATTATCAACCGCCAAGACCAATTTACAATCAAAATCAGAATTATAACCGAAATATTCCATACAACAACCAACAAGGTCCTAGCAATCAACAAGTATCCAATAATACTTACAACCAGCAAAGACCTAATTTTCAAAACAAACCACCACAAACCGATGATAAAAAGCCGAATTTAGAAGATATGATGACGAAGCTAGTTGAAACTCAAACGCAGTTTTTCACATCTCAGAACAAACTAATGAACAAAATGCTCAAGCATTTAGAAATCAACAAGCTTCTATTCAAAATTTGGAACAAGAAGTAAGTAACCTAGCAAGGTTAATATGTGAAAGAAAACCGGGAAGTTTACCTAGTGATACAAATGCTAACCCCCGGAATGAAACAGCTAAAGCCATTACCACAAGAAGTGGTACAACACTTAAACTACCTGAAATACCTGTAACTTCTGATGAAGCTATTCCTACTCCACAAGAACCACAACCTGAACAAGATAAGGAAAAAGAACCGGTAGTTGAAAAGGTTAATGAAGATAACACAGTTAAGGATAAACCTTATGTTAAACCATACCAACCACCACTTCCTTACCCGAGTAAAATGAAGAAAGAGAAACTTGAAGCCGAGCAATCCAAATTCTTGGATATGTTTAAACAGATAAATGTAAATCTTCCTTTCATTGATGTGATTTCAGGAATGCATAGATATGCCAAATTCTTGAAAGATCTAATCTCAAATAGAAAGAAAATGGAAGAACTCTCGGTTGTTACTATGAATGCTAATTGTTCAGCAGTGCTGTTGAATAAGATACCAGAAAAACTATCTGATCCAGGAAGTTTCACAATTCCATATTTTCTGGGTAGTCTTAGTTCAATAGAAGCATTGGCAGACTTAGGTGCTAGTATAAATTTAATGCCGTTTTCACTATACACTAAACTAGACCTTGGAGAATTGAAACCAACAAGAATAAGAATACAACTAGCCGATCGATCAATAAAATATCCTAGAGGGATAATGGAGAACATGCTAGTTAAAGTTGAGACTTTAGTATTTCCAGTAGATTTTGTTGTTCTGGACATGGAAGAAGATTCTCAAGTTCCTCTCATATTAGGAAGACCATTCTTAAACACGGCTAAAGCAATGATAGACGTGTTTGGTAAGAAACTGACCCTAAGTATAGAGGACGAGAGTGTTACCTTTTCAGTTGATAGAGCAATGCAACAACCGCAATCTGCAGATGATACATCTTATTATATTCAAACTATAGATTCACATGCAGAATTATTAGAAGAATTTCCAGAATTACAAGGAACAGGAGAATGTTCTTTAGGAGAAGGAACTGAACAAATTAATGAAGCTGAAATGTTAGCTACACTTATAGCTAATGGATATGAACCAACAACAGAAGAAATTCAAATGCTAAAAGAAGAAGACAGATATCGATATAAATCATCGATAGAAGAACCTCCGAAATTAGAGTTAAAGCCACTTCCAAACTATTTGGAATACACTTATTTACATGGTGAATCTGAATTACCTGTAATAATATCGTCTTCTCTTACTGAAAATGAGAAATCACAACTCATTTCTGTGTTGAAAGCTCATAAACCAGCCATTGCATGGAAGATTCATGATATTAAAGGAATAAGTCCTTCGTATTGCACACATAAAATCCTTATGGAAGAAGGTCATAAAACGTATGTGCAACGCCAACGAAGACTAAATCCGAATATGCAAGATGTAGTTAAAAAAGAAATTATTAAACTGCTAGACGCAGGTCTAATTTATCCAATTTCTGATAGTCCATGGGTAAGCCCAGTTCAATGCGTGCCTAAGAAGGGTGGCATGACTATCATTACAAATGAAAAAAAATGAGCTTATTCCTACAAGGACTGTAACAGGATGGCGTGTATGTATTGATTATAGAAAATTAAATGACGCCACTAGAAAAGATCACTTTCCCTTACCTTTCATTGATCAAATGTTGGAAAGATTAGCCGGAAATACTTATTATTGTTTTCTTGATGGATTTTTTGGATACTTTCAAATTCCAATAGCACCCGAAGATCAAGAGAAAACCACATTCACATGCCCTTATGGTACTTTTGCTTACAAACGCATGCCATTTGGACTTTGCAATGCCCCTGCAACCTTTCAAAGGTGCATGATGGCAATTTTTCACGATATGATAGAAGAATGCATGGAAGTTTTCATGGATGACTTTTCAGTCTTCGGTGATACATTTGAATCATGTCTAGTTAATCTGGAACGAATGCTTATTAGATGCGAACAATCAAATCTAGTACTTAATTGGGAGACATGCCATTTCATGGTTAAAGAAGGCATCGTTCTTGGACATCAAATTTCAAAAGAAGGAATTGAAGTGGATAGAGCTAAAGTAGATGTAATTGCTAAACTTCCACATCCCACCAATGTTAGAGGAGTTAGGAGTTTTCTAGGGCATGCCGGTTTTTACCGACGTTTCATAAAAGATTTTTCTAAAATTGCCACTCCTATGAATAAACTCCTAGAAAAGGATGCTCCATTCATCTTTTCAGATGAATGTATCAAATCTTTTAATATTCTTAAAGAGAAACTCACTAATGCGCCGATCATGATAACACCAAATTGGAATCTACCGTTTGAACTAATGTGCGATGCAAGTGATTTTGCAATGGGAGCCGTTTTAGGACAAAGGATCGAAAAACGATTTCAACCTATATATTATGCTAGTAAGACGTTACAAGGAGCACAAACAAATTATACAACTACTGAAAAAGAACTCCTTGCTATTGTCTTTGCTTTTGACAAATTTCGTTCATATCTCGTTCTAGCAAAAACGGTGGTCTATACCGACCATTCTGCTCTTAGATACCTATTTTTGAAACAAGATGCCAAACCAAAGTTTAATCCGTTGGATCTTACTCTTACAAGAATTCGATATTAAAATCCGAGATAAAAGAGGAGCAGAAAATCTCGCCGCTGATCATCTTTCTCGTCTTGAAAATGCTGAATTAGAAGTTCTAAATGAATCGGCCATATAAGACAACTTTCCTGATGAATATCTATTGAAGATAGATTATAATGAAATACCATGGTTTGCAGACTATGCAAACTACTTAGTATGTGGATTCCTTGAAAAAGGATTATCGTACCAAAAGCGAAAGAAATTCTTCAGTGATATAAAACACTATTTTTGGGAAGATCCACATCTGTTTAAAAGTTGTCCTGATGGAATAATACGCCGATGTGTATTCGGAGATGAAGCTAGTAAAATTTTAAACCATTGTCACACAGGACCAACAGGAGGGCACTATGGGACTCAACTAACAGCAAGAAAAGTTTATGATACTGGATTCTATTGGCCTACAATTTACAAAGACGCACACCTTCTTTGCAAATCATGTGATGCTTGTCAAAGGGCCGGAAAAATAAGTCAACGTGATGAAATGCCACAAAATGTCATCCAAGTATGTGAAGTATTTGACATTTGGGGTATTGACTTTATGGGTCCATTTCCAAAATCTCATAATAATCTCTATATTTTCGTAGCCATTGATTATGTATCTAAATGGGCGGAAGCACAAGCTCTCCCAACTAACGATGCACGAGTTGTAGTCAACTTTTTAAAACGTCTTTTTGCAAGGTTTGGAACACCGAAAGCTTTAATAAGTGATCGGGGTACTCATTTCTGTAATAATCAACTTGAGAAAGTTCTCAAAAGATATGGAGTAACTCATAAAATCTCCACTGCTTATCATCCACAAACAAGTGGACATGTTGAAAATACCAACCGAGCTTTAAAACGTATTCTAGAGAAAACCGTAGGATCAAATTCGAAGGAATGGTCCATTAAGTTGGAGGATGCACTCTGGGCTTTTAGAACAGCCTACAAAACTCCAATTGGAACCACACCTTTTAAACTCGTCTACGGAAAATCATGTCATCTTCCAATAGACATTGAACATAAAGCATTTTGGGCTTTGAAGACATGTAATCTTGATTTACATGAAGCTGGACGTCTACGATTAAGTCAACTAAACGAATTAGAAGAATTAAGACATGAAGCATATGAAAATTCGTTAATCTATAAAGAAAGAACGAAGAAATAGCATGATAAAAGAATCAGAAGTTCAAAAGAATTTAAAGAAGGAGACAGAGTTCTTCTTTTCAATTCACGATTCAAGCTATTTTCTGAAAAATTGAAATCAAGATGGTCTGGACCATTCATAGTCAAGGGAGTTTTCCCATACGGAATGATAGAATTAATAAATTCAAAGAGAATTGAATTTAAAGTTAATGGTCACAGAGTTAAACATTACATAGATAGTCCGATGGAAGTCGACAACGAAGTTAATCACAATTTCGATACCACAGCTAACTAAGTGTGAGGAGAATCAAGTCTTTTAAGGATTTTATGTATTTCTGTTAGAGTTAGATTGTCTGTTTTCATGTAGTTCTCGAAAATGGAACCCGAATGGTCTTTCCCTAGCAGACCCTAAAGAAATAGTCTTCTCCCCCCATTCTGAATTTTTATTTTTTTTAGGAAATGAAGACTGCCTGTGAACTAAACCATGGTCTAATGCTACACGCTTTGATCACTAAACATAATAATGACACACTTTCGAGTGAAATAGTATCAGTAATCAGAGAAAGATTGGACGGAGTAACAAAAGAATCCAGATGCGAAGACAATAAGTTACAATTTGGTAAAGGAAAATCAAAATCCGCAGCGAAAAGAAGAGCACGACACCTTGAAAGATGTCACAAATGCGGAAAATGGTCACATGGAGGTAAATGTTCAAATAATCAAACCTATTCAAATACCGAATTTGTTACTTTATGCAGAGACGGACCGTTCATATGTTTAGAAGAAAAAACACTGAATGCTCGAGGTTACGCCTATGTAGCTATGGAAAACCAATTAAACCGACTATCTTATGAATGGGATAGATCATATAACTAAGAATACTATCTCACAGGTAAGTCTGTACAGTTTTTATTTTTTTATTTTTATTTTTAATCTTTTGATAATAAACGCTAATTTGTTCGCTATAAAGTATTAAATTGGTATTGAATAAAATTAGGTTTGGCGACCGAAATTATTGATATCATACAAAAATTTATTACATCACTGCGAAATTTAACGTTTATTCTTAAGGTATAAATATCTTTAATCAATCAACCCAAAATATTTCAAAAATTCGTCATGAGTTAAATTAGGTCATGGAACCGAAATTACTTTACCGAAAAGAGGGGCGCATATTTTTGATAATATTTGATTGATTAAAGTGGGATAAAAGACCAAAAAGATTTTTAATTTTATTTTTACCATGTTTTTAAAATTAATATATAAATCTTAAATTAATATTGTAAAATTTTTAAATTAATATATTTAAAATTGTAAATATTTGAAAAATTAATATTTTTAATATAATTTTGTATGTATAAAAACAAAAATATAATATAAGTTTGGTGTGAATTTATAATATGAATTTTTATTTAAGTTTGGTGTGAATTTTTAATTTTATGCATATTTTAAATTTAAGTTTGGTGTGAATTTTTAATTTTATGCATATTTTAAATTTAAGTTTGGTGTGAATTTAAAAACAAAAATTTACTTTATTTCGCTAAGTTAAAAATATGATTTTTAAAATTCGTCGTGAGTTGAAGACTAGGTCGTTGAACCGAAATTGCTTTACCCGAGGGAGGGACGAGAACTTTTATTATCATTATTTTTAATCTTATTGAATTAAAGTATGCGAAAAACATTAAAAAATCCAAAAATCTTTACTTTTAAAACCGCGCTTTGATTTGACAAATTTTAAAAAATTTTGTCGAGGGACAGACTAGGACATCGATCCGAAACGCCCTCATCCTAAAAAGAAACAAATTTTTAAAATTTTATTAATTTTATGTTTTATTAATAATAAGGTTTTATATAAAAAAAAAACCTGAAAGTACTGTACCCGGAACTCCATGCGATCGCATGGGATTTACTCTTCAACCTCATGCGATCGCATGAGGCTGGATTCCAGGCCAGTTTGATAAAAAGAACAGCTCGCTGTTCTGCACAAAAAATACACACACAAACACGAACCAACCCCAAAATCACCTCTAAAATTCGCAATTTTCCACCGTAATTCGTCATTTTTCTTGCTCTAATCATGCCTAGATTCTCATTCTTCAGCAAAATGGTAAAAATTACACTACTAAACTCATAAATTTGCTAGTTTTTGTGATAAATTCCAATTTTTTACCTAATCCAATTTTGTTAATTTCTAGTGTAATTAGTGTTAAATTGTTAGTATTTTATGCATGTATAACCTAGATTGATGCTATTTAACATGATTTGAAGCCAAAAACTTCAAAATTTTTAGAAATCTAGGGTTTGTGTTCTTGAGCAATTTGGGGCTTTTTGATATAAACAGGTTATGGCCAATTTTTGTCATGAATTATTGCTAAATTGAGTAGTGTAACATGTTTAGATAGTTAAATGATCCAAACATTGATCCTAAACATAATTTTTGGAGATTAAAGTGGACTTTTTAAGTTCAAAATTCATGAACTTGATTAATTTGATATATTTGCCATTTGAGTCTTGTTTAATTATTAGTAATGAATATTTTAACATGTTATTTGAGTTAAAAGCTATGAACTTTGTATACATTCTCATATTTGCTTATTTGAAAAGTGTAGAATTGTGAAAAATTGTGAAAATGTGTATAAGTTTAATTTTGATTTAACATGTTATAGTGATTGTTTTAAGTTGTTATTTTGCTAACACTAATGCATATTTGGATGCACAAATTTTGTGTTTAATGTGTTTTGCAGAAACCCGATACTGGAGGTTCAGGAGCATCATCATCTAGACGACCAGCACCAGAACCAGAACTAGAAATGCAACACGAACAAGAACCACAACAGGAACAACAACAACAGCCTGATCAGCACGTACCTTATTATGATCCGGTACAGTTTATTGATGAATTCATAGTATTCCCAATGAGGCTGCCAGTAGAATTCCCAACGATTCCTGAGCACACTCTAAATCCTAATCTGAGATTTGATAGGAGATGGAGAGATTACGAGACATATCAAAGGAACAAATTCAAATTGGTAACAAAAAATGTAGAGGTGCCAAGGGTAATCGATTGGGCCCCTTTGGAAACGGTCTATCTAGCTGACCGTGTTAGACAGCTTTTAGTTCAAAGGTATGGCAGTTCTTCTTTTACAGATTGGGAACGTCTTTTCACCATTCGTAGACCTGTATATAAGGAATGGTGTGTTGAGTTGATGAGTACTGTATCACTTGATACAAATATAGTTAGAATAGATGATAGAAGATTTCTTAGGTTTATCCTTGGCGGTAGGATGTACAGAATGTCCATGCTGGACATGGCCAGGGCCTTACAGATGTGACAACCCGGAAATTTCCAACCAAATTTAAACTTTATCTTTATATTATTCCAACACGATAAGCAAAGTTTGTTAAGTTAAATCTCAAGAATTTTAAATTGTGTTCATACATTCATTATAACCTCGACCAAATTCCAACGATTCACGAACCGTTATATATAAATAAATATGTATATATATATATGTATATATATATATATTATAACTTGAGAATATTAATAAAGTATTAAACGTATAATACTTTACATGAACGTATTTGTTTCAATATGTTTATCGATGGAATTAGAAGATAATATCAAATGATTAATTTATCAGATACATTGTGATATGATTACGGGTCTATGTTATGAGGTCCACTGTGATTTAAGAAATCTATTCTTTTTTACAACATTCGGAAAATGGTAAAGTGATTTATAAGTAAGAACGTGAAGTGTAACTAACTTAGATGTTGGATATCGACAAGTAAGTAACTCAACATTTTTCATTAAGATGATTTCATACGTTTATTTAACCTTTGAACTTTATCCCATGCTTCACCAACAGACTGTAATTTAAAAACTTGAAACCTATTATGAATATATATGATTCTACTTTTCTAAAACGTTTTATGATATAACGATTTCCATTATTTTAACCTTTAAACAAAATGATTCTTAAAAATATATTTGGTTTTGGAAAACAAAATTATTATATTTATTTGATTTAGTTTCAAACGTACAAAAACGTTTTCAGTTTAAAAAGAACTTTATTATTAAAACGTATATAACTTTTATAAATATCTAGAACCACTTTTGACAACTCATTACTTAACCAGTATGATAAAGATAACGATATTTATATTTTATTTTATTAAATATATATAACAATTTAAATTAATATTATATATATTTATACGCATATTATACGTACATAGTTTTATACTTTTACTATACTTAAACTTTACCTTTACTTTATTTTTACTTTACTTTAACTTTAATAATTCACTTTAATAATTCATACTTTAATAATTCACTTTAAAAATTCATACTTTAATAATTCACTTTAATAATTCATACTTTAATAATTCACTTTAATAATTCATACTTTAATAATTCACTTTAATAATTCAAAAATCTATTATAAATAGAATTCAATAGGTTTCATTATTTCATAGAAACTTGAAAATATTTTTCTCTAAACTCTCTCAATCGATTTACATATATATATTTACTCCGTATTATTTCAAGATATTATTAGTATACATAAAATATTACGTCGGAGTGCGGTCCGAGTGATTTTGAAATTGTTTTTCGAGTGGGATTGGATTAAGGAAATTATGGGTTATAGCTATGGAGGTGATTGGGTATGGTTCATGGGTATGCTCATGAGGTCAATATAGTGTTTATCATCTCCGTTGCGTCTACGTACCTTTCCTGCAATATTGAATCTCAATATTGATACGTGAGTACTCATAATTTAACTTTTACATACTAATAGTGTATCCCTGACTAGTGCTCGAGTATATAGGATTATGCATGTTTGTACTTTTGATATTGCCTTTAGTTAGGTTATGTTGAATCCTGAATTAGTTATATATGCGACTGAGATAAGGTATAAGATATGCATGTCGTTGGAAAGCTAGCGAAAAATTAAGAACTTTTTATTTAGATATTGAATGATTTCGATGAACGGATTTGAAGTTATAGTCCATCGAATTTTTGTATTATTATTAAAAATGATTATTATTATCGTCGTTATTATCGTCGTTCTAGTTTTATCTTATTATTATTATTATTATTATTATTATTATTATTATTATTATTATTATTATTATCTTTATCAATAAAAGAATTCATCATTAAAAATTGTTTTTTTTATTATTATTACTGTCGTTATTATTATTAAAGTTATAATTAGTATTATTATTATTATTATCTAATTATTATTATTATTATTATTATTATTATTATTATTATTATTATTATTATCATTATTATTATTATTATTATCATTATTAATATATATATATATATATATATATATCATTATTTAAAAATGGTTATTGTTATTATTATTATTATATTATCATTATCGTTAATAATGTCATAGTAATTATCATTATTAGTATTATTGTAATTAAAACTAATATTTGTAACACCTAATTATTTTGATTACTATTATTATCATTATTATGAACACGATATAAAAGACGATTAAAAGCTATTAAACGAAACGATTAGGAAATAATGAGTAAGAGTATCATGATGAAATTAAAATATTATAAGATATTGATTTAGATAAAATTATCTTTCTTATTATTTTTATCATTACTATTATTATTAAAAGTATCGTTAGTATCAAAACTATCATTTTAACAAAAATTATCATTTTAATAGAAATGTCATTGTTACTATAAAATATCATTTTTATTATCATTTTAAATGGAATTATTATTTTAAAGATAATATTAAAAATTATCGTAAATATTAAAGTTATCGTAATTAGAATTATCGTTTTATCATAATATCATCTTAGTAATTATAAATATTGATATTTTTATAATAATTATTATTATTACAAAATAATACAACTTTTACTTACTAACATTATAGATATTATTTTATCAAATAAATATGTAATACAAACATATTTTACTACGTGTAATAAATTACTTTAATAATACCTATCATATTTTCTTTATGATATTAAATGAACCCTATAAATTTTATTACTTAATATATATAAAAGTATATTTTATTATATAAATTTTAATATAAAATTTTATTTATTAATAAATGAATTATATTATTTACTCTAATAAATCTTTTAAAAATATTTAAAAATATAAAACGACGATATTTAAAATATATTATAATCATGTATAAATTTTGAAAATCATTTTGAGTCAAATTGACTTTTGTTGACTTTTGCATATTAGTTTCGAGCATTAGGATTGTGGTACACTATGACCTGACCTAATTGTTAGACAAATATTGACCAACATATAATTATATATAATTAATTTAGGTTCGTGAATCCGAGGCCAACCTTGCACTAGTTCAATGACGTTATATGTATTTTCACTACGAAATACACTATGGTGAGTTTCATTTGCCTTTTTACCCTTTATATTTTTGGGCTGAGAATACATGCGCAATTTTTATAAATGTTTTACGAAATAGACACAAGTAATCGAAACTACATTATATGGTTGAATTATCGAAATCGAATATGCCCCTTTTTATTAAGTCTGGTAATCTAAGAATTAGGGAACAGACACCCTAATTGATGCGAATCCTAAAGATAGATCTATTGGGCCCAACAAGCCCCATCCAAAGTACCGGATGCTTTAGTACTTCGAAATTTATATCATGTCCGAAGGAGGATCCCGGAATGATGGGGATATTCTTATATGCATATTGTGAATGTCGGTTACCAGGTGTTCAATCCATATGAATGATTTTTGTCTCTATGCATGGGACGTATATTTATGACAACTGGAAATGAAATTCTTGTGGTATATTAAAATGATGAAAATGAATGATTATGATAAACTAATGAACTCACCAACCTTTTGGTTGACACTTTAAAGCATGTTTATTCTCAGTTATTAAAGAAATCTTCCACTGTGCATTTGCTCATTTTAAAGATATTAATTGGAGTCTTTCATGGCATATTTCGAAGAACGTTGCATTCAAGTCATTGAGTTCATTAAAGATTATTATTATTAAGTCAATTTATAGTTGAATAGCGGATATTATAAAATGGTATACATGCCTGTCAATTTTCGATGTAAAGAAAGTTTGTCTTTTAAAAACAAATGCAATGTTTGTAAAATGTATCATATAGAGGTCAAATACCTCACGATGTAATCAACTATTGTAAATCGTTTATAATGTATATGAACGGGTCCTTTCAGTTGGTATCAGAGCGGTGGTCTTAGCGAACCAGGTCTGCATTAGTGTGTCTAAGTGGTAAGTCGTTAGGATGCATTAGTAAGTCTGGACTTCGACCGTGTCTGCATGTCAAAAGTTTTGCTTATCATTTCTAGTCAGAAATCATCTGCTTATCATCCATAGGAAATTACCTGCTTATCATTATTAGTCTAGACACGTCTTGCTACATTAATTGCATGAGTAGTGTATAGACAAAATTCATATCTTAGCGTATCTGCTAAATCATATCTTATCGTATCTGTTACTTTAAACTTTGCCTGACATATCCCGCAAATTCCTCCGTAATCTTTGAAATATTTTGATCTCTATATATAGATATCCTATGTAAATAGAATACCACCCGATAGCCGAAAAATCATTTTATATCAAAAAATCCTTTATCCAATCGTATGAAATGGAATTTGTCATCAGTTCAAGTCACTCGAATTCCGAAATAGAATCTCACTCAAGCTCCGAAAGCAGTGTGACCGGAATGGATCAACCAATCAGTCATCACCTATTCTGGATGAATTGGGGGATGGGTTCGTAGCCTCCTCAATCATTGGAAACAAGAAGAAGGCGATCCTTTCCATCCACCACATTGCCCTCTTGGCGAAGAACGTGAAGCACTTACCAGCAAACCTGTTCGAGACACCATTTTATCTCTCATTTCCAGGGTATCTCGTCACGATTATATACTACATCAAATTCTAGATTTTATTTATCCGCTCGTTCCGACCGACAATCATCCTGGAATAATAGAAGAAGTCAACGAACTTCGCGCTCGGGTAGTGGCTTTGGAGAATATGGTACAGAGATTACAAACACCAGCAGCAGCATCAGCAACATAACCAGTACCACCATCATCAACGCCAACAGTACCATTACCACCTCCAACCACAACCGCGTTGTAAACCTCAGCTTCACAATCTGTCCCACGAGCATCGACGTCATACGCACCATAGATACCAAGGAGTACCAACAACAATAACTGACGAAGTATTAATTCATAACTTCATTAGAGAAACATTCCGCGGCGATTATATAATCTCTAAAGTCTTAGAGATTATCTAATCTAGCCCTAACCATAAATCAGTTAAGCGAACCAAAATGATAGAAGGAAGAGTAGAAACCCTGACAAAAATGGTGTGTGATTAACAAGTTAAACTTGTTTTACCAATAGCATCAACAGTACCGTCAGCGTCACCAGCATCGTCAGTACAGTCAACATCAGAATCAACAACACCTATAACATCACAAACTCCGTCAGTTCAAGAATCACTGTTTACATCATTACGAACCAATAACGTGTATATTGTATCAACAAGTTATGAAGAATTAACTCATTCCCTCTGAAGAAATTATATATATATTTTATATATATATTTTTTGAAATAAAAAATAAATCTTTCCGTGCTAAGCTATTGTGTGTGAATCTTAACTACTCGGTTAATTCATATTACAAATATGCAATAATGTACGTCCCTCACCCGTGACTTAACCATCGTTAACTACAATCTCTGTCTCAATTCAACAAATTTCAATTCCTAATAAATCAAGTATATATTTGATTTTACACTTCATCATTGATGTAACCGAAACTTTTCAGGTAACATCATTCTTTCTTTGTAAAGTTCACAAGAATTTAACAAAAACCAACATCACATCTCAACAAATAACGAAGTATTGATTCATAATTTCAATATTATTGAAGAAATACTTATGTAACCTCTAAAGCCTTCAAGGAATTATTCAATTCTAGTTCCAACCGTAAATCGAATGAGTTTAATTTAGTATTAACTCATTAAAATCTATGTTACATCTGAGAAGAATATATACATATATATTTTCATAAAGACTGTAATAAAATTCTTATGTACAAAATATTAATTGTGAAATTTTTTTAATGGGTAGGTAATACCCGAGAGATATATATAAATTCACAATTAATATGTTACATTCTTCGAATCAGATTAAACAAATTATCAATTATACTTCCTACTTTCACAATAATATACATTCTTTCATAGAAATCATAACAACCATACTCATTCAAACCCAATTACATATTCCGATTTTAAAATCTCAGAATTCAATTTGAGATATAACCGGTACCATCACTTTTAGATTCCTACATCTTTCAAAACTATACTTTGACTTCAAAAGTGTGTTAGAACATCAAATGTATACAAACGATTACAATCTGTGTTCAAACCCTTCGAAAATCTCTGAAGACACTTCAAATAATGAGCAATCGAAATGATGATCCAACCACATATTACCTACAGTTATGTACTTAAAAAGCTCTCGAAACCAAAGTCATAATTCAACACATATCTGTGTCCGATCTTTTGACATTTATTAGCAAAAATAACCTTGCAATTCCTTTGCAAAGTAGCAAATTATATCACAGCTCCAGCAAGACAACTTCGATTTTTTCATTCGGAGTAGCCTTATCATAATTTTGATATATGTGATTACCCTTTTGTTACCGGAGAACCTTTCATATTCCACCACATTAGCAATAAACTTACCAACAACTTCACTGATCTTGGGCATTCTGAAGAATCATTATATTTATCAAAACCTCATCATTTACTCATCTGCCTCTTGTAACGAGAATTGCCATATGAATCATTGAGAATTAGAAATCAGTATTTTAAAATCTCACAGCATGTTGACGCCAACAGTTATACATAAAGTCTATTTCCAAGGCTTACATACTTCGAATGTGAAGTTTCTGAAAAACACTCTGAACCGCGAACTAGTTCTTGAAATGCTGATGAAGTAACAAAAACTATAAACGACCTTAGCAGTAAAAAGTTTGATGATAAAGATTAGTGTATTAGCAAAGCTCAGAAATAGAGAAGTTTTGGAACTGGAAAACGGATTGAGCAAAGTATGAAGGAGGCTGTGGACAAATCACAAAGACTGAACCTGCCTTCAAATAATCCAAATGATTCAGTGTCTGCTGAAGTCATTAACGAATACCTTGCTCCTGACACTAAACCCTTACAGACAACATACTTCATCATCCTCTGATATTAGAAATTCTAAGATATCATCGTATCTTTCATTATAAATATCCTCCATATTTCTGAAGATATTTCCATAACTATTCTTATCTGGAATCATTTATCTCTTTGCGCTATCTGTATTACATCAAAAAGGAAACTGTTTAGTTCCTATACTCTGTAAACCTTTGAGTTTAAAATATGAATATTTTTGAAGTAGTGTTGGAAACTGAAGCATGAGTTAGTATAATATAATGACACTTGATCAACGTGATTATATTACAGTAATTCATGCTGAGTTTCTAAATGGAACGTGATGATTCACAGATCATAACATCATCATGTGCCATGTTATACGACTCTTGTATTCTATTTAACCTCTAAAATATCAAGAAAATATTTCTTGATGATTCGGCTTTTTCTGAGGTATTCTGGTAATTTGGCAAGTCAAGATCGTGCCATTACAATTTTTTTCCTAGAACATTAACAATGTTCATTTCAAAATTCATATCTGCAAATTCTGGACCATTACAAGCGGTGCTTAATCGCAAGAAGAAGAAACGAAAGGACAAAACTACGAAATAGAAATTGGTGTATAAATTGCAGCAAATAAAAGAGAGCATTAACTATGGATGACAATGATTATAGAAGATAGAAACAGAGACTTTGAAATATAAGGGAAGATATAAAGCCCAACGACAAACCAAAAGTTATAAACCATATATATCGATGCATATAGCAATATAAAGACACGGGAGAACAAGAAACAATATAAACCCAAGAGTATAGTAGAAGTAAATAGATTCTTCCGGCGGTAGATGAAAAAGAAGAATGATCGATATGAAAGTTAGAAGTATATCGAGAATCAGAACTGGATGGAGCATATTGATGAATACTTTAAAATATGAGTTGAGGGGAAAAGAATAGAAGGTGATGAAACATGACTAGGAACTTAGAAATCAACAGATTTAACTCACACAATGACGGAATAAGTGAATCAAATCCTCTAGTGAATAGGTTAAGCTTTTTGGGATTAATTTAGTCATACCACAACTAAATCAATTGTGATTAGATCAACACTTAGAGCTATTATTCACCACCTGGGTGATTTGGGTTGAGAGAGAATCGGAGGAGCTCACCAGATCTGAGTGTGTGTAATAAATGAGAGGCTTAACCTAAAATGAAGAACATAAGACTTTATATACCCCTGCTATTGACTCACCCGTACGATTCATCCATCACACATATGAGTTGGCTTCATCAGCCGTACGGGTGATCACTCACTCGTGTCTTCTCATTTAGGTTATAATTGTGACTTAGCTCAGCATCAACCATGCGTATGAGCCTGTCATCCGTACGAGTGAGGCTTCACTCGGACGCCTGACTAAGTCTAACATAGTCAAACATCCAAATCTCGTTCCTGCAGTTCCTGTAACCACATACAAACACGGATAGGATAATAACGAACGATCATGGTGGCCTGTAAACTATTGTACCTGCAATGGACGTGGGTAGATGTCTAGGGACTTGCATAAAATGCATCAACAGAAGGTGTGAGTTGTAAGAAAACGAAGGAGGTGAATTTATAAGAAAATCTCCGACAGAACAATTAAAATGGATGATCGCATTTAAAGCGGATCCTAATTTCCTTTGTTACCGGAGAATCAAATCTTATTACAAAGAATTTCTTCAAATCCCTTGAAATCTGAAAATCAATCATATCTACGTCAAATGATAAGATGAATCTACACTTACTCATTTCACTCTTCTATGTTAGCTTCATTCGTACTCTTCATATAAATGGATTGTTTATCCAAATTATTTGCTGATGATAAAACTCTAATTTTCAGCCGGTATGCATCATGAAAACATACTTATTATCATTCACGACCTTTCCACTCAAATTTTGGGATGAAATTTCTTTAACGGGTAGGTACTGTGACAACCCGGAAATTTCCAACCAAATTTAAACTTTATCTTTATATTATTCCAACACGATAAGCAAAGTTTGTTAAGTTAAATCTCAAGAATTTTAAATTGTGTTCATACATTCATTATAACCTCGACCAAATTCCAACGATTCACGAACTGTTATATATAAATAAATATGTATATATATACATATATATATATATATATATATATATATATATATATATATATATATATATATATATATATATATATATATATATATATATATATATATATATATATATATATATATATGTATATATATATATATATATGTATATATATTATAACTTGAGAATATTAATAAAGTATTAAACGTATAATACTTTACATGAACGTATTTGTTTCAATATGTTTATCGATGGAATTAGAAGATAATATCAAATGAATAATTTATCAGATACATTGTGATATGATTACGGGTCTATGTTATGAGGTCCACTGTGATTTAAGAAATCTATTCTTTTTTACAACATTCAGAAAATGGTAAAGTGATTTATAAGTAAGAACGTGAAGTGTAACTAACTTAGATGTTGGATATTGACAAGTAAGTAACTCGACATTTTTCATTAAGATGATTTCATACGTTTATTTAACCTTTGAACTTTATCCCATGTTTCACCAACAGACTGTAATTTAAAAACTTGAAACCTATTATGAATATATATGATTCTACTTTTCTAAAACGTTTTATGATATAACGATTTCCATTATTTTAACCTTTAAACAAAATGATTCTTAAAAATATATTTGGTTTTGGAAAACAAAATTATTATATTTATTTGATTTAGTTTCAAACGTACAAAAATGTTTTCAGTTTAAAAAGAACTTTATTATTAAAACGTATATAACTTTTATAAATATCTAGAACCACTTTTGACAACTCATTACTTAACCAGTATGATAAAGATAACGATATTTATATTTTATTTTATTAAATATATATAACGATTTAAATTAATATTATATATATTTATACGCGTATTATACGTACATAGTTTTATAATTTTAATATACTTAAACTTTACCTTTACTTTATTTTTACTTTACTTTAACTTTAATAATTTACTTTAATAATTCATACTTTAATAATTCACTTTAATAATTCATACTTTAATAATTCACATTAATAATTCATACTTTAATAATTCACTTTAATAATTCATACTTTAATAATTCACTTTAATAATTCAAAAATCTATTATAAATAGAATTCAATAGGTTTCATTATTTCATAGAAACTTGAAAATATTTTTCTCTAAACTCTCTCAATCGATTTACATATATATATTTACTCCGTATTATTTCAAGATATTATTAGTATACATAAAATATTACGTCAGAGTGCGGTCTGAGTGATTTCGAAATTGTTTTTCGAGTGGGATTGGATTAAGGAAATTATGGGTTATAGCTATGGAGGTGATTGGGTATGGTTCATAGGTATGCTCATGAGGTCAATATAGTGTTTTTCATCTCCGTTGCGTCTACGTACCTTTCCTGTAATATTGAATCTCAATATTGATACGTGAGTACTCATAATTTAACTTTTACAAACTAATAGTGTATCCCTGACTAGTGCTCGAGTATATAGGATTATGCATGTTTGTACTTTTGATATTGCCTTTAGTTAGGTTATGTTGAATCCTGAATTAGTTATATATGCAACTGAGATAAGGTATAAGATATGCATGTCGTTGGAAAGCTAGCGAAAAATTAAGAACTTTTTATTTAGATATCGAATGATTTCGATGAACGGATTTGAAGTTATAGTCCATCGAATTTTTGTTTTATTATTAAAAATGATTATTATTATCGTCGTTATTATCGTCGTTATTATCGTCGTTCAAGTTTTATCTTATTATTATTATTATTATTATTATTATTATTATTATTATTATTATTATTATTATTATTATTATTATTATTATTATTATTATTATTATTATCTTTATCAATAAAAGGATTTATCATTAAAAATTGTTTTTTATTATTATTACTATCGTTATTATCATTAAAGTTATAATTAGTATTATCATTATTATTATCTAATTATTATTATTATTATCTAATTATTATTATTATTATTATTATTATTATCATTATTATTATTATCATTATTAATATATATATATATATATCATTATTTAAAAATGGTTATTGTTATTATTATTATTATATTATCATTATCGTTAATAATGTCATAGTAATTATCATTATTAGTATTATTGTAATTAAAAATAATATTAGTAACACCTAATTATTTTGATTACTATTATTATCATTATTATGAACACGATATAAAAGACGATTAAAAGCTATTAAACGAAACGATTAGGAAATAATGAGTAAGAGTATCATGATGAAATTAAAATATTATAAGATATTGATTTAGATAAAATTATCGTTCTTATTATTTTTATCATTACTATTATTATTAAAAGTATCGTTAGTATCAAAACTATCATTTTAACAAAAATTATCATTTTACAAAAATTATCATTTTAATAGAAATGTCATTGTTACTATAAAATATCATTTTTATTATCATTTTAAATAGAATTATTATTTTAAAGATAATATTAAAAATTATCGTAAATATTAAAGTTATCATAATTAGAATTATCGTTTTATCATAATATCATCTTAGTAATTATAAATATTGATATTTTTATAATAATAATTATTATTACAAAATAATACAACTTTTACTTACTAACATTATAGATATTATTTTATCAAATAAATATGTAATACAAACATATTTTACTACGTGTAATAAATTACTTTAATAATACCTATCATATTATCTTTATGATATTAAATGAACCCTATAAATTTTATTACTTAATATATATAAAAGTATATTTTATTATATAAATTTTAATAGAAAATTTTATTTATTAATAAATGAATTATATTATTTACTCTAATAAATCTTTTAAAAATATTTAAAAATATAAAACGACGATATTTAAAATATATTATAATCATGTATAAATTTTGGAAATCATTTTGAGTCAAATTGACTTTTGTTGACTTTTGCATATTAGTCTCGAGCATTAGGATTGTGGTACACTATGACCTGACCTAATTGTTAGACAAATATTGACCAACATATAATTATATATAATTAATTTAGGTTCGTGAATCCGAGGCCAACCTTGCACTAGTTCAATGACGTTATATGTATTTTCACTACGAAATACAGTATGGTGAGTTTCATTTGCCTTTTTACCCTTTATATTTTTGGGCTGAGAATACATGCGCAATTTTTATAAATGCTTTACGAAATAGACATAAGTAATCGAAACTACATTATATGGTTGAATTATCGAAATCGAATATGCCCCTTTTTATTAAGTCTGGTAATCTAAGAATTAGGGAAGAGACACCCTAATTGACGCGAATCCTAAAGATAGATCTATTGGGCCCAACAAGCCCCATCCAAAGTACCAGATGCTTTAGTACTTCGAAATTTATATCATGTCCGAAGGAGGATCCCAGAATGATGGGGATATTCTTATATGCATATTGTGAATGTCGGTTACCAGGTGTTCAATCCATATGAATGATTTTTGTCTCTATGCATGGGACGTATATTTATGATAACTGGAAATGAAATTCTTGTGGTCTAATAAAATGATGAAAATGAATGATTATGATAAACTAATGAACTCACCAACCTTTTGGTTGACACTTTAAAGCATGTTTATTCTCAGGTATTAAAGAAATCTTCTGTTGTGCATTTGCTCATTTTAAAGATATTAATTGGAGTCTTTCATGGCATATTTCGAAGAACGTTGCATTCAAGTCATTGAGTTCATTAAATATTATTATTATTATTAAGTCAATTTATAGTTGAATAGTGGATATTATAAAATGGTATACATGCCTGTCAATTTTCGATGTAAAGAAAGTTTGTCTTTTAAAAACAAATGCAATGTTTGTAAAATGTATCATATAGAGGTCAAATACCTCACGATGTAATCAACTATTGTGAATCATTTATAATGTATATGAACGGGTCCTTTCAACAGATATATATTCCTGGTGAGTTGCTATTACCCGATTGTACAAATTTGATTCATTATGGTGAAAGGGTAGATAGTAACTTTGACGCTGACGCCATTTGGAGGCGTATGTCACATTTTGATGTTTTTACTCGAGCAGGAGGACACTCCTATACACATATTGACAGAGTCGAGCTTCGTATTATTCATAGATTTTTGGCTAACTCGATTACACAGAGAGGTCATAATAAAGAAAAAATTACCTTACATGATTTATTCTACCTAAAGTGTATTCGGGATCCTAGAAGCTTTGTCAATATCCCTTACTGTGTTGCTTTTTATTTATCTAAAATGGTAGAGGGAATGCAGGACGGGAGTATAATAGGAGGAGGTATTTTTGTTACTCTCATTGGAGAGTATTTAGGTGTTGATAGGAACCAAGGGGGTCCATTACAGCTTTGTAGAGAACAGGTTGAGCCCTTAGGATTGAAAGTTTATGTGGGTGCTAAGGTATTGAAAAGTAGACGTAACCAGGCAGTACCCTATGAGGGATCTCATCCTCAGGTAGAGAGAGGCTCAGACGAGGAAATGGAGGAGGCGGAAGACATTAGGGATGTCTTTAGAGATGCTATTCTTAATGTCCACGTTCGTATAGATGAGGAAGCAATGACGAACGCGGCCAAACATAGTATGTATGAGCAGTGGAACTCCGAGCGAGTATACGAGGATTATAGGCGATGCCAACACGATAGCTGGTTAGTTCATCAGCACCAAATCATGAGCCAGCTATCATATCAGGTACCAAATAATTACGTACCTACTCGACCTGCTCATTTTCCGCCATACAGCACCAATATCCGACCACCCTTTAACCGGTATGACTATAATCAAGCCTATCAGAACACCTATAACCAATAATGGAACCCACCTGATGAGATGAACTGGAACCCATATCCAGACTGATTTAGTTCCATTTGGTTATTTATATGATTTATATGTTTTTATCTTTTTACTTATTCATGTTTAAACTTATGTTATTGAATATACTTATGTAATCTTTATCATTTTTATTATTATTGTGTACTAATATTTCACATTTAGGATTTGAAAGTGGGATATTAAGTCCCATTTCAAATTGCCATGCATGTTTATATTTGTATGTATGTATATGGTAAATTGTACAAAACAGGGTAAAATAGCGCATTTTCAAAGACTGGCATTAAGTTCAGCAAAAGCTACTAATTTTGACGACAAGATAAATGTGATGTAACAACAGACGGAATGGATAAATGATATGTACCATTTATCATTCAGCAAATAAACGCCAATATGTTTGGAAACTTTGGTAAAATTTAATCATTTCTACGCTAATCACCCTCAATAATTTAAATTGTTACTGATTTCTTGCAAATGAGGGCATTGCAAGATCTTAAGTGTGGGAAGGGGTTAAATTCTTTCGGATTTTTTAAATTTTTTACTTTAAACACTTGGTTACCATTAGAAATACTAGTAAAGCAGTAGTTGTATTAGAATCTAGTGCTCTCTGATAATAAAGAACAGCCCTAGTCTTATATACTGACTACCCAATTCTAGTAAAATTTTTCAAAATTTTCAATTAAATGAACTCAAAATCATGTTTATACATATTTATGAACGATAAAACTAGGTGTTAACACCGAAATTATTGTTACCTCGGAAAGGACAAAAATTGAGAAACAAACCAAAATGTTAAAATTCATTTAAAATGGAATAGAGGACAATAAAAAGGAAAATAAAAGCCAAGTGTGGGAAATTTTAACCGAGTTATTCAAAATACATATCACATATTTTTGTACAAATAATTGAAAATACTTTTATTTTGGACGATAATTAACTGTTTTACCCGACGAAAGAAAAGAAGAGATGGATCTACACGATGAATCAATTCCATCGTTAAAAGGAAGTAAAGTCTTCAGAAAAAGAAACGCGCTTTTTGATTTAGGTCAAGAAGTTGTCGTCCAGACCAGCTGTAGGTTGACGAAAAATCTAGAAAAGTCATCTCTAAAATCAGCAGGAAATCCATGGACCTCAGCATCAAACAGGGTCGCCAAGTGGTCAGATTTATCCTAACCATGAGAAGGATTTATCTCGTACAATGGGGGGCACAGTGCAAATTAGCTTGATAAGACTAATAAATCAGATCCCCAGAAAGGATAATCTCCTTAAAAGATCAAAAATCAGCTTTTAAGCCTGATATTACTCAATCCTAGAGATTGACCTTAAAGATTTAGAATTCGAACTCATGGAATTCAATGATATCTAAACTCGAGTTTGAAAGAGAAAATATTTTGATCAAATTACAAACCGATTTGTTTTCTGAAAACCCATTTTCAATGCGTTCATTACCATTGAACGTAAAATCCTAAGAATTCACCTGGAATCCATTAGGTCACCTGAACCAAATCGGGTGTCAACCGTAAGAACGGTGGTTGCATAGCATGGTCGAAGACAGGACCTTGTGCCAGACCGAAAAATCATAAGGGTGAGCTTTACTATTGCTCCTACAAAGGATAGTAATTGCGTCCGACACGTTATAGACCATAATTAAAAGCATGTCAGGGGACATTGCCTTAACAGTTGCTTGTTCAACGCTTTCCTTTATAACCGGACGGTAGTTTACCGAAAGGTAATATACGGAGCAAGTATACTGGATGTGTTGCTTTCCTAATACAAGGTTAGCAAGTGGGTGACACAAAACCACAAGTTTTGAGCTAAAATTTTCAAATCTGAAACCCACCAAGCCCACAAAAATATTTTGCAAACACCGGTGAAGGGTTATTCCGGAAAACTTATCTAGGGTAAAAACTAGATTTAATTTTCAAAAGATCAAATGTTTTCATAAAGATCCAATTTCCTTAATGGATCTAAATTTTATAGTCATGTGGGACTGTAAACCACATCGTTACTACCATTGTTTATACCGCCGTAAAGAAATCACTGATGTACAAAGTGTGAAAAATAAAGAAGTGATTCTAGTATTTCAAGACTATATTGCTTGAGGACAAGCAACGCTCAAGTGTGGGAATATTTGATAATGCTAAAAACGAACATATATTTCATAGCATTATTCCTCAAGAAAGACAAGCTTTTAGTTGCAATTGTCCTATTTACAAGTGATATTCGTTTAAATAATAAAAGGTGAAGACAAAAGACAGATTCAACGAATTGAAGACGCAAACGACCAAAAAGCTCAAAATTACAAAATACAATCAATGAGGTTACAATTATTGATAAGAAACGTCTCAAAATTACAAGAGTACAAGATTCAAAACGAAAAGTACAAGATATTAAATTGTACGCAAGGACGTTCGAAAATCCGGAACCGGGACCAGAGTCAACTCTCAACGCTCGACGCAACGGACTAAAAATTACAAGTCAACTATGCATATGAATATAATATAATATATAATTAATTCTTAAAATTAATATATATATTATATTATATTTAAATAAACGTCGGCAGAAGAAAACAACTAAAAGTTGCTCTCCCCAGCTGGCCATGCGATCGCATGGCCTGAAAGCCATAAATCCATGCTATCGCATAAGCCCCTTTTCCAGATCACAGGCCTATAAAAATCGAGCTTTGGTGCACCATTTTCCAATCCATAATATCAATCTCTCTATCTATATACGTAGTATATATTTATATTTATATTTTAATTTTAATTCTAATAATAAGGGTATGTTAGCAAATGTTGTAAGGGTGTAAGTCAAAATTCTGTCCGTGTAACGCTACGCTATTTTTAATCATTGTAAGTTATGTTCAACCTTTTTAATTTAATGTCTCGTAGCTAAGTTATTATTATGCTTATTTAATCCGAAGTAATCATGATGTTGGGCTAAAAATATTAAAATTGGGTAATTGGGCTTTGTACCATAATTGGGGTTTGGACAAAAGAACGACACTTGTGGAAATTAGACTATGGGCTATTAATGGGCTTTATATTTGTTTAACTAAATGATAGTTTGTTAATGTTAATATAAAGATTTACAATTGGACGTCCCTCTAAATAACCATATACACTCGATCGGACACGATGGGCGGGGAATTTATATGTACGAATAATCGTTCATTTAACCGGACACGGGAATGGATTAATAGCCACTAGAAATATTAAAACAGGGGTGAAATTATGTACAAGGACACTTGGCATAATTGATAACAAAGTATTAAAACATTGGGTTACACTCAGTCAACATCCTGGTGTAATTATTAAACAAAGTATTAAAATCTTGTTACAGTTTAAGTCCCCAATTAGTTGGAATATTTAAACTTCGGGTATAAGGATAATTTGATGAGGACACTCGCACTTTATATTTATGACTGATGGACTGTTATGGACAAAAACCAGACGGACATATTAAATAATCCAGGACAAAGGACAATTAACCCATGGGCATAAAACTAAATTCAACACATCAAACATCATGATTACGGAAGTTTAAATAAGCATAATTCTTTTATTTCATAGTTAATTTCCTTTATTTTATATTTAATTGCACTTCTAATTATCGCACTTTTATTTATTGTTATTATATTTAATTGCAATTTTAATTATCGTACTTTTTAATTATCGCAAGTTTATTTTATGGCACTTTTATTTATCGCAATTTCATTATCGTTATTTACTTTACGCTTTAAATTAAGTCTTTTATTTATTTAATATTTTACATTTTGTTTTAACTGCAACTAAAGTTTTTAAAATCGACAAACCGGTCATTAAACGGTAAAAACCCCCCCTTTAAAATAATAATATTACTTATATATATATTCGTATTTTTATAAATTAAACTAATATAGCGTTAAGCTTTGATTAAAAGATTTTCCCTGTGGAACGAACCGTACTTACTAAAAACTACACTACTGTACGATTAGGTACACTGCCTATAAGTGTTGTAGCAAGGTTTAAGTATATCCATTCTATAAATAAATAAATATCTTGTGTAAAATTGTATCGTATTTAATAATATTTCCTGCTAAAATTTAAGCTATTTTATATACACCTCGCATAACATCAATAAGCTAAAGTCAGAACTTAGAGGGTTACGGACACAGGGATTCGATATTACTTTGTACGAAAGATGATTCACAGAATTGTGCCTATTGTGTCCGAGAGCGTTCAAAGATGAGGAAGAGAAGATCGACGCGTTTGTGAAAGGGTTACCGGAGAGAATCCAAGAAGATATAAGTTCACACGAGCCTGCCTCCATACAAAAGGCATGTAGAATGGCTCACAAACTAGTGAACCAGATTGAGGGAAGAATTAAAGAATAGGCGGCCGAAGAGGCCAACGTGAAGTTAGTCAAAAGAAAGTGGGAGGAAAACGGTGATGAAAGCAGAGGCACAGGAAGACCCGGAGCTTGTTACGGGTACATTTCTTATTGATAATAAATCTGCTTACGTTTTATTTGATTCGGGTGTGGATAGAAGCTATATGAGTAGAGATTTTTGTGCTAAATTAAGTTGTCCATTGACACCGTTGGATAGTAAATTTTTACTCGAATTAGCAAACGGTAAATTAATTTCAGCAGATTATATATGCCCAAATCGAGAAATTAAACTGGGTAGCGAAATATTTAAGATTGATTTGATATCAGTAGAGTTAGGGAGTTTTGATGTAATAGTTGGCATGGACTCGCTGAAGGAGATGAAAGCAGAGATCGTATGTTACAAAAATGCAATTCGCATTGTACGAGAAGAAGGAGAACCCTTAATGGTGTACGGAGAAAAGGGCAACACGAAGCTACATCTTATTAGTAATTTGAAGGCACAAAAACTAATAACAAAAGGTTGCTATGCTGTTCTAGCACACGTCGAGTAAGTACAAACTGAAGAAAAGAGCATCAATGATGTTCCCGTCGCAAAAGAATTTCACGATGTATTTCCGAAAGAATTACTGAGACTACCTCCACATCGATCTGTTGAATTTTAAATAGATCTTGTACCAGGAGCTGCACCAATAGCTCGTGCTCCTTACAGACTCGCACCCAGCGAGATGAAAGAACTGCAAAGCCAACTGCAAGAACTATTAGAACGTGGTTTCATTCGACCAAGCACATCACCATGGGGAGCTCCTGTTTTGTTTGTCAAGAAGAAGGATGGTACATTTAGGTTGTGTATTGACTACAGAGAGTTGAATAAACTTACCATCAAAAACCGTTATCCACTGCCGAGAATTGATGACTTATTTGATCAACTACAAGGCTCATCGGTTTATTCGAAAATCGATTTACGTTCTGGATATCATAAAATATGAGTAAAGGAGGATGATATTCCAAAAATTGCTTTTAGGATGCGTTATGGTTATTACGAGTTTATGGTTATGCCGTTTGGATTGACTAACGCACCAGCTGTGTTCATGGACCTTATGAACCGAGTGTGTGGGCCATATCTTGACAAGTTTGTCATTGTTTTCATCGATGACATACTTATTTACTCAAAGAATGATCAAGAGCACGAAGAACATTTGAGAAAAGTGCTAGAAGTATTGAGGAAAGAAAAACTGTACGCTAAGTTTACAAAGTGTGCATTTTGGTTGGAAGAAGTTCAATTCCTCGGTCACATAGTGAACAAGAAGGTATCCAAGTGGACCCGGCAAAGATCAAAACCGTTGAAAAGTGGGAAACCCCAAAAACTCCGAAGCATATACGTCAATTTTTAGGATTGGCTGGTTACTACAGAAGATTCATCCAAGATTTCTCCAAAATAGCAAAACCCTTGACTGCATTAACGCATAAAGGGAAGAAATTTGAATGGAAGGATGAACAAGAGAAGGCGTTTCAGTTATTGAAGAAAAAGCTAATTACGGCACCTATATTGTCATTGCCTGAATGGAATGATGATTTTTTGATTTATTGTGACGCATCAAAGTAAGGTCTCGGTTGTGTATTAATGCAAAGACCGAAGGTGATTGCTTATGCGTCTAGACAATTGAAGATTCACGAGCAAAATTATACAACTCACGATTTGGAATTAGGTGCTGTTGTTTTTGCATTAAAGACTTGGAGGCATTATTTATATGGGGTCAAAAGTATTATATATACCGAACACAAAAGTCTCCAACATATATTTAATCAGAAGCAACTGAATATGAGACAACGCAGGTGGATTGAACTGTTGAATGATTATGATTTTGAGATTCGATACCACCCTGGGAAGTCGAATGTGGTAGCCAATGCTTTGAGTAGAAAGGACAGAGAACCTATACGGGTAAAAGCTATAAATATAATTATTCGTACTAACCTTACTACTCAAATAAAGGAGGCGCAACAGGGGGTTGTAAAAGAAGGAAAGTTGAAGAATGAGATACCCAAAGGATCAGAGAAGCATCTTAATATTCGAGAAGACGGAACCCGATATAGGGCTGATAGAATTTGGGTACCAAGGTTTGGAGATGTGAGAGAAATGGTACTTAAAGAAGCACATAAAACCAGATATTCAATACATCCTGGAGCGGGGAAGATGTATAAAGATCTCAAGAAACACTTTTGGTGGCCGGGTATGAAAGCCAATATTGGTAAATATGTAGGAGAATGTTTGACGTGTTTTAAGGTCAAAGCTGAACATCAAAAACCATCAGGTCTACTACAACAGCCTGAAATCCCGGAATGGAAATGGGAAAACATTACCATGGATTTCATTACTAAATTGCCAAGGACTGCAAGTGCTTATGATACTATTTGGGTAATAGTTGATCGTCTCACCAAGTCAGCACACTTTCTGCCAATAAGAGAAGATGACAAGATGGAGAAGTTAGCACGACTGTATTTGAAGGAAGTCGTCTCCAGACATGGAATACCAATCTCTATTATCTCTGATAGGGATGGCAGATATATTTCAAGATTCTGGCAGACATTACAGCAAGCATTAGGAACTCGTCTAGACATGAGTACTGCCTATCATCCACAAACTGATTTGCAGAGCGAAAGGACGATACAAACGCTTGAAGACATGCTACGAGCATGTGTTATTGATTTCGGAAACAGTTGGGATCGACATCTACCGTTAGCAGAATTTTCCTACAACAACAGCTATCATTCAAGTATTGAGATGGCGCCATTTGAAGCACTTTATGGTAGAAAGTGCAGGTCTCCAATTTGTTGGAGTGAAGTGGGGGATAGATAGATTACGGGTTCGGAGATAATACAAGAAACTACCTAGAAAATCATCCAAATTCAACAACGATTGAAAACCGCCTATAGTCGACAAAAGAGCTATGCGGACAGTAAAAGAAAAGATATAGAGTTTGAAATTGGAGAAATGGTCATGCTTAAGGTTTCACCTTGGAAAGGCGTTGTTCGATTTGGTAAACGGGGGAAACTAAATCCAAGGTACATTGGACCATTCAAGATTATAGATCGTGTCGGACCAGTAGCTTACCAACTGGAGCTACCTCAATAACTCGCGGCTGTACATAACACTTTCCACGTCTCAAATTTGAAGAAATGTTTTGCTAAAGAAGATCTCACTATTCCGTTGGACGAAATCCAAATCAATGAAAAACTTCAATTCATTGAAGAACCCGTCGAAATAATGGATCGTGAAGTTAAGAGACTTAAGCAAAACAAGATACCGATCGTTAAGGTTCGATGAAATGCTCGTAGAGGACCCGAGTTCACCTGGGAGTGTGAAGATTAGATGAAGAAGAAATACCCGCATCTATTTCCAGAAGATTCGTCAACACCTTCAACAGCTTAAAATTTCGGGACGAAATTTATTTAACGGGTAGGTACTGTAGTGACCCGAACTTTTCCATGTTTATATATATTAATTAAGATTGATATTTACATGACTAAATGTTTCCAACGTGTTAAGCAATCAAACTTGTTAAGACTTGATTAAATGAAATAAGTTTCATATAGACAATTGATCACCCAAGTTGACTGGCGATTCACGAACGTTACAAAATTGTAAAAACTACATGTTGTGGTATATATAGACATATATATATGGTTGACATAAGATTATGATGAGTAAGTATCTCACTAAGTATATTAACAATGTGTGATATACATAAGAAATGAGAGTACTAAGTTAAGAAACTCGAAATGATATATATAACGATTATCGTTATGATAACGTCTACTAAATACATATGTATCATATTAAGATATTGATACACTATATTTAACATGATAAAATGATATTTAAATATATTATTAAGTGTGTTAACAATGAACTACATATGTAAAAACAAGACTACTAACTCAAGAATTACGAAACGAGACTTATATGTAACGATTATCGTTGTAACGATATTTTAATGTATATATCATATTAAGATATATTCATACATCATAATATCATGATAATATAATAATTTAACATCTCATTTGATATAATAAACATTGGGTTAACAACATTAATTGAGATCATTAACTTAAAGGTTAACGAAGACTTAACGACTCCATTAGAATGTATACACATGTTGTGTTTTGATGTATTCTTACACTTTTTAAAGACTTCAAGACACATATCAAAGTACTTCTACTTAACAAAAATGCTTACAATTACATCCTCATTCAGTTTCATCAACAATTCTACTCGTATGCACCCGTATTCGTACTCGTACAATACACAGCTTTTAGATGTATGTACTATTGGTATATACACTCTAATGATCAGGTCTTAGCAGCCCATGTGAGTCACCTAACATATGTGGGAACCATCATTTGGCAACTAGCATGAAATATATCATAAAATTACAAAAATATTAGTAATCATTCATGACTTATTTACATGAAAACAAAATTACATATCCTTTATATCTAATCCATATACCAACGATCAAAAACACCTACAAACACTTTCATTCTTCAATTTTCTTCATCTAATTGATCTCTCTCAAGTTCCATCTTCTAGTTCTAAGTGTTCTTCATAAATTCCATAAGTATAGTTTCATAAAAATCAAGAATACTTCCAAGTTTGCAAGTCTACTTCCAAGCTTTCTAATCCATTCCAAGTAATCATTTAAGATGAAGGAACCTTTATTATTTACAGTAGGTTATCTTTCTAATTCAAAGTAATATTCATATTCAAACTGTGATTCAATTTCTACAACTATAACAATCTTATTTCGAGTGAAAATCTTACTTGAACTATTTTCGTGTCATGATTCTGTTGCAAGAACTTTCAAGCCATCCAAGGATCCTTTGAAGCTAGATACATTTTTCTCATTTCCAGTAGTTTTATCCAGAAAACTTGAGGTAGTAATGACATTCATAACATTGTTCGATTCATACATATAAAGCTATCTTATTCGAAGGTTTAAACTTGTAATCACTAGAACATAGTTTAGTTAATTCTAAACTTGTTCGCAAATAAAAGTTAATCCTTATATCTTGACTTTTAAAATCAACTAAACACATGTTCTATATCTATATGATATGCTAACTTAATGATTTAAAACCTGGAAACACGATGAACACCATAAAATCGGATATACGCCGTCGTAGTGAAACCGGGGGCTGTTTTGGTTTGGATAATTAAAAACTATGATAAATTTTGATTTAAAAGTTTTTCTTATGGGAAAATGATTTTCATATGAACATGAAACTATATCCAAAAATCTTGGTTAAACTCAAAGTGAAAGTATGTTTTTCAAAATGGTCATTAAGATGTCGTTTCTTTCGACGGAAATGACTACCTCTTTAGTAATTGACATGTAACTTAAATTTCTGACTATATACCTATAATTTTTCTGTTTGGATTCTTAAATTAGAGTTCAATATGAAACCATACCAATTTGATTCACTCAAAACAGATTTAAAATGAAGAAGTTATGGTTAAAACAAGATTGGATATTTTTAATCTTTTTAGCTACGGGAAATGTTTAACAAATCTATACAAATCATATCCTAGCTAACTTATATTGTATTATACATGTATACAAATGTTTTGACATATCATATCGACCCATGTATATATATTATTTGGAACAACCATAGACACTCTATATGCAGTAATGTTGGAGTTAGCTATACAGGGTTGAGGTTGATTCCAAAAATATATATACTTTGAGTTGTGATCTAGATTGAGATGTGTATACACTGGATCATAGATTGATTCAAGATAATATATATCGATTTATTTATGTACATCTAACTTTGGACAACTAGTTGTAGGTTACTAACGAGGACAGCTGACTTAATGCACTCAAATCTTTAAAACATAATAAAATGGTTGTAATTATATTTTGATCATACTTTGATATATATGTACATATTTATATAGGTTCGTGAATCGTACCATGGCCAAGTCTTATTTCCGAGGAAGGAAATATCTGTGAAAGTGAGTTATAGTCCCACTTTTAAAATCTAATATTTTTGGGATGAGAATACATGCAGGTTTTATAAATGATTTACAAAATAGACACAAGTACGTGAAACTACATTCCATGGTTGAATTATCGAAATTGAATATGCCCCTTTTTATTAAGTCTGGTAATCTAAGAATTAGGGAACAGACACCATAATTGACGCGAATCCTAAAGATAGATCTATTGGGCCTAACAAACCCCATCCAAAGTACCGGATGCTTTAGTACTTCGAAATTTATATCATATCCGAAGGGTGTCCCGGAATGATGGGGATATTCTTAAATATGCATCTTGTTAATGTCGGTTACCAGGTGTTCACCATATGAATGATTTTTATCTCTATGTATGGGATGTGTATTTTTTTGAACGGCAAGCTGTATGGGATGTGTATTGAAATATGAAATCTTGTGGTCTATTGTTACAATTTGATATATATAGGTTAAACCAATAAATCCCCAACATTTTTGTTGACGTTTAAAGCATGTTTATTCTCAGGTGAATACTAAGAGCTTCCGCTATTGCGTACTAAAATAAGGACAAGATTTGGAGTCCATGTTTGTATGATATTGTGTCAAAACTGCATTCAAGAAACATATGTCGATGTAATATATTTCTATTGTAAACCATTATGTAATGGTCGTGTGTAAACAGTATATTTTAGATTATCATTATTTGATAATCTACGTAATGTTTTTAAGACCTTTATTGATAAAATAAAGGTTATGGTTGTTTTAAAAATGAATGCAGTCTTTGAAAAACGTCTCATATAGAGGTCAAAACCTCGCAACGAAATCAATTAATATAGAACGTTTATAATCAATATGAACGGGACATTTCAATTAATTCGCAGATTGGGTGCTTTTCAGAATTTCAGAATGGAAGATCATAGTTCTAAGAGATAAATGTTATATGGATACATATAACTGTTGATGTGGAAACGTTGCGAGGTTCACAATACAGATTTGCTAATTCCCGGTAATTGGTATGGAAATTCTTGTTACAAGATGCGAATGAGTACATGATGAGACTTCAATAAATATAGTGATTTGTCGGAGAGATTTAAACCAAGGAGCGAAGAGGTTGCTGGTACATCTGCTGGTAATATGGTGTAATATAAAAGGTTCCCCGGTAACAACAAAAGAGCACGCATATATATCAAGGTTATAATAAGGTTGTTTCGAACGAAAAGTCAAAGTTGACTTGCTGAAGCTGTGACAAAATTGTCTATTTTGAAAAGAATTGTATGGTTATTTTCGATAATAATGATGCCAAAAGAGCTAGCACAGATACGTATTAGTCGTTTACTCAGGTTCCGAGAGTTTTCAGATGCATAACTATATGCATCAATCTTTTTTTCCGTAGATGAAGTGTGGTTGGTTCATCCTCTCAATTGAGGTGTTTTCAAGAACCATGAAAGGTTTGAACGCATATTGTAATCGTCAAGATACAAATGAGGTTTAAGATGAAATCAAGTGGCAACTTGAAGAAATGTTTAGTTTCATATGTTATAATCAATATTTTAATTCATTTTAATTGTTCAATATTATTAGTCCACAGTCGATAGTCCACAGTTAACAGTCCAATAATTCATATATAGTTTAATATATAATATTCGAATTAATTAATACTTATCGTGACCCGTGTACATGTCTCATAATCGATCACAACTCAAACTATATATATTATTGTAGAATCATCCTTAACCCTGTATAGCTAACTCCATCATTACTGCATATAGAGTGTCTATGGTTATTCTAAATAATATATATAGATGTATCGATATGATATGTCAAAACCTTGTATACGTGTCCCGATATTTAAAGTGCGTAAAATAAATAACAGAAATTAAATGACGATAAATAAAGTTGCGAGAATTAAAATTGTGATAAATAAAATACGATAAATAAATTACGATAAATAAAAGGTAATAGGGAATTAACAGTTAGCTAGGAACAGTTAGCTAGGATTTTGTTAGCGTGAATTCTTAACAAAATTCCTCATAGTTAATTTGTCTGTTTCTAACAAAATTTATTTTTTTAAATGTTTTCTTCATTATGCCACTTGTTGGATTCTGATAGGTCAAAATCCAAATATGAAATTGAATAAAAATGGTTATTCTGTGGTGAACGAATACGTATATCGGTGGATGTAAGTAGGATAGTAAATGACTATTGAATCAGATTTGAAGAATGTACAGTGTAACTTACTAATGTGAAAACTAAATATTCCTCGGGTATTACCTACCCGTTAAAATATTTTCACCATTAACAGTTTATACGAAAGAATTTTTAATTACAATCTTTATGAAAATATATATACATATATATTTTCTTCAGATATAATCATGGATTTAATGAGTTAATGTGATATTAATCTCATTTAATTTATTGTTAGAACAAGAATATATAATCTCTAAAACATTAGAGATTGCATAATCACCATACTGAACGAAGATAATTGATGTAGAACGGTACGTAGAACGATGATTATACTCGAGATACGGAATGAGATGTTGAGGCGTGTGATGTTGAAACTTGGGTTGTTGGTGGTACTGGTGTTGTCGGTGCTGTTGCTAAAACTGGTACGTTTTGCACCATATTCTCCAAATTGATTACTCGAGCGCGAAGTTCGTTGACTTCTTGTATTACTCTGGGATGATTGTCGATCGGAACAAGCGAATGAATAAGATCTAGGATTTGAGATAGTATATAGTCGTGACGAGATACTCTGGAAATGAGGCTAAAAATGGTGTTTCGGATAGCTTCGCCGGTAAGTGCTTTAGGTTCTTCGCCAAGAGGTGAATTCGATTAGTGGAAGGGATTGCCTTCTGCGCGTCTCCATTGATTAAGTCGACTATGAACCCATCAAATGAATTGGGGATGGATGATTGGTTGATTCATCCTGGTGACACTGCTTTCGGAGCTTAGGTGAAACTCCATATCGGAATAGCTGTCAGAATTCGAGGAATTCGAACTGGTTGAGGGATTCATCTCGTACGATCATATGAAGAATTTTTGATAAGAAATAGATTATAGGATGTAGATTAGTACCCTGCAGTACATAATTTACATATGCATATATAATACTAAAATCCCATAAGTTACGGAGAAATCTACGAAAGCTGTGAGGGAAAGGTAACAATAACAGATACGCTAAGATATGAATTTATCTATACACTGTCTATGCAATAGAGGCAGCAAGATGTGTCTAGACTTTAGATGATAAGAAAGTGATTTCCTAAGATTGATAAGTAGGTAATTTTCGACACGAATTGATAAGCAAAACTTTTGACATGCAGACACGGTCGAAGTCCAGACTCACTAATGCATCTAAACAACTATTAGTTAGACACACTAATGTAAGACCTAGTTCGCTAAGACCACCACTCTGATACCAACTGTAGAGACCCGACCTAATCCATCTGGACAAAGTCCATATCGATTACAAACGATTCACAATAGTTGATTACATCGCGAGGTACTTGACCTCTATATGATACATTTTACAAACATTGCATTCGTTTTTAAAAGACAAACTTGCTTTACATCGAAAGTTGACGGCATGCATACCAGTTCATAATATCTATCTATAAATGATCTAATCTAACATTTACTTAGTCATAATCTTTACTGAACTCAACGACTTGAATGTAACGTCTTTTGAAATATGCCATGAATGATTCCAAGTAATATCTTTAAAATGAGCTAATGCACAGCGAAAGATTTCTTTAATACCTGAGAATAAACATGCTTTAAAGTGTCAACCAAAAGGTTGGTGAGTTCATTAGTTTAACATAAATAATCATTTTCATCATTTTAATAGACCACAAGATTTTCATTTTCAGTTCTCATAAATATACGTCCCATACATAGAGACAAAAATATCATTCATATGGATTGAACACCTGGTAACCGACATTAACAAGATGCATATAAGAATATCCCCTATTATTCCAGGAAATCCTTCGGACATGATATAAAATGAATTCGAAGTACTAAAGCATCCGGTACTTTGGATGGGGTTCGTTAGGCCCAATAGATTTATAAAACATTTTATAAAATTATTCTACATTGAGGTGTAACAAAAATATTTAATGATACAACTCAGCTTAGAATTTAAAATTAATGCTAAACAGCATATAATAATCTATGCTAAACAGCATATAGTAATCTATAGTTCTATTCCACAGCCTGAGGTGTAACTAAATATATTTGTTGATACAACTCTACATAGAATTTAGTTTTTGACGGAACTGTTTTGTAAATCAAAAAGCTCATTTATTCATCTCAAAACATTTAAAGAGTTTTAAAAATGGGATTAGTTTTTGTGTCTATTTCGTCAAACATTTATAAAACAGCGCATGTATTCTCAGGCCAAAAATATATAATGCAAAAACAATTAAAAAGGGAGCAAATGAAACTTACCTAATGTATTTTGTAGTAAAAATACATATGACTATATTGAACAACGCAGGTTTGGCCTCGAATTCACGAACCTATATCAAGTATATATTTTAACACTTATACTTATAATCAACAACTAAAGTTTTAAGTTATGTTAATTACTGATTTGAATATATTTATTTTTTTTATATACTATATACTACAATGTATAAATGTTTTCATACATAAGTATATTAATATCTTATAATATATATATATTCCTAGAGATGTTTATTTGTTATGATGACATAAAATAATAATAATAAAAAAATGATAATTTTAATAAGAATACTTTTGTTAATAATAATAATTTTTAAAAATGATAATTTTAATGATTTACTAATAATAATAATAATAATAATAATAATAATAATAATAATAATAATAATAATAATAATAATAATAATAATAATAATAATAATAATAATAATAATAATAATAATAATACTAGTACTGATAATAATAAAAGTAATAATAATAATACTACCTCACATATGAAAAGTCTCCAAAAAGAAAATAACTACCTTTGACAGGGCTCGAACCCAAGACCTCTAGCTTACCCATAACACCCCTTAACCATTGCTCCAATTCTATTTTCCTGATTAATAGCCAAACTTTCATTTATTTAACCCGCTTATTTCTATTTCGGCCCAACAGATTAAATCCTACACGACCCAACTAAAATCATGTCATATCTCGGTCTAGGAACAATTACGGCCCAGCAGGCCCATGCTTATCAAGACAGCTTCTTTGGTTTTAAAAAAAAATTATTTTGTTGTTTCCTGGTTTTGAACCCACGACCTCCTGTCCAACAAACGCACTACTAAATCAATGAACCATTTATTACTTTCTTGTTTTAACTCGCACTTTTATTTATTTAATATGTCAAAAGCATTTTATCACTTATAATTGTAATTATAATTCTTATAGTGATTCTTTTAATATTGTTAATGATAATACTAATATTAAGGATAACGATGATAATAATAAAAATAGTAATTATATTAACTAAAAAAATCATAGTAACATAATAATAATAATATTAATAATAATAATATTAATAAAAATAATTATAATAATAATAATAATAATAATAATAATAATAATAATAATAATAATAATAATAATAATAATAATAATAATAATAATAATAATAATACTAATTAATATTAAAAGTAACGTAAAGGAGAAATATACCATAAAAAACGCAAGTGGGATCTTGTAAAAACAAAATCATGACTTCTTTGGAGTTGGTATCATCATGTTATTGTTGTAGTACATGACAATCATCATCATCATCTTCATACCCACATCATCCTAATTATCCATGAATATCATCATCTTTTATCATCATCATACATATCATCACCATACATAACATCTTTCCGGTCGCAGGTTTTGAAGTGGGTGTTTGACTGAAACAAAACCCAATACGTACAGCAGAAGGAGTATTATATGATGGTGACGTTCGATGATGGTTTGTATTTGTGTGCTCGGTCGTAACAACAGAAGCTGGACAGCGAATGTAGCATTGAAAGGAAGAAAATAGCACTAGTTCAATCGAAGTGGTTGATAATCTTATGTTGGTTTTGATGGGTTTTATGGAAGTGATCGATGGTGAATTGAATAACATGTGGTAGTGGATTTGTAGGGTGACTATGGTGGATGAGTTGGAGTGGTGGTGATCAAACAGTAAACGAGAAAGATAATGGTGATTGGGTTATGGTGCTCTTGTGGTGGTGATGAGGTGGGTTTGATGGTTGTGGTATGCTCTCGGATTAAAACAGAAAAATGGGTGAAGAGTGGAGATGGAAGGTCTCGGTGATAAGATGGTGGAAATGTTCCACGATGGTAGGAAAGATATAGAAAAGAAAATAAGGTGATGGCGGGTGTGGTGGTAGTTATGGTGGTTAAGTGGATGTTAGGGTGTTGGTGTGGTGAGGTGGCGGATCATGGGTGGCAATGGGCGGTTAAGGTGGTGATAGCTTGGTTGTATGCACGATATGAAAATAGAGGACATCACTAAATGACTCTTGGTTGATGTTTGTTATATAATCTATATTCATATGTATTATGTATATAAAAGATATTGATAGTTTGATAGATAAAGATACATGATAGGTAGAAGTTAAATGCAATAATACTAAGTGGAATCTAATGGACAAGCATAGTACGCGCAGTAAACTCAATATTCAACACCTACATAGTAAACGAATCCTATATGTATCTATATAATGATATATAATATAAAGTATTATTATAATAAAGATAAGAATAATAATAAACAAAATAATAACAAATAAAAAAAACGTGGAATACAATAGCGAGGTCTAGCCCACATCTTTATATTCAATCAATCCGTGATTTGTTATTTTGTTTTTAACTCGTGTTTATCACGGACTGGTATATCGTGCTCTCTTGTCAGTTGGTGACGGAATAAAGTTCTCCGAAAAATTACAAATTTTCAAATTAAATATATTTATTTATTTTGGTCATTATGGAACAAAATTCAATCATAAATTATCAAATAAAGATTACATTAATTATTCACTCCCAACCCCCAAGTAAAATATAGAAAAAATTACTCCCATCGACCTTGAATTTATATCGAAATCACTGACGTCGTCCTTAAACTTTTTTTTTTGCTCGCGTCTTCACTGAACTTTCAATTAATAATGCTCGTCGTCCCTCCATCTACTTTCCATCCATTTTTCAGTTATCTCATCCCATGTGCCTTAGTCTTTCTTCATTTTTTTATTTAAATAAGACATAATTACGTTGGTTGTCTCCCAATTCTAAAAATAATTTAATTTATTTTATCATCTTTCTTTTCTTTTCTATTTTTCTTTTTCAAAACCCATTTTATTCTTTCTTCGGATCCTAATTTCATCTCTCCCCCATTTCATCTCTCCTCATCTTCTTCACCTTACAAAACCAAATTTAAAACATGATTCAACAATAATTTCAATTGTGTACACATATTTCAAATTTCAGATACGTAAAATCAAAATTTCAATCAACAATAGAAACCTAGCAAATCAGATATACACAGTCGGATCAAAATGCATTTGACATGAATATCGGTGGTGGTGATTCTTCGATCCTGTGGAGCAACGTCGGTGGTTGTCTCTGTTGGTAGTCGTTATCAAGATCCAATATCACCGTCATCATCGCTACCTTCAAAGAACTCACCGGAGATCTGAAATTGAAGGTGGATTTTTGCATAACGCTGTTATGGGGTTTTAATATGAAATACGATCGAATCATAATTACGAAATACGAAATACGAAATGCGATTGAAATTAATGGTGGATTTTTGCATCATCGCTACCTTCAAAGAACTCGCTGGAGATCTATGTGTCTCTGATTTTTAGTAATGTTATTGTTATTTTTTTCATGCTTTAATACGAAATACGATTGAATCTGGGTGTGGTCGTTGAACATGATTGATGACATTATTTAGTGATATTATTATAATCTGATGACAATTGAATAGGATCTTTCATACTCTAGTTAACAATATATATTTGTATGCGTAGATCGGGGTTTATGAATTAGGTTTATTATTTTGGGAAGGATGGAGAAATGAAGGTGGAAAAGAAGTGAAAAGGGGAAGAATAAGATTAAAATGACCAAAATACCCTCACATGTCTGGCACATGCTTTAATTTAACGGAATATTTAGACGTTTGTTAGACGGAGGGACGACGAGCGTTATTAATTGAAAGTTCAGTAAAGACGCGAGCAAAAAAAAAAGTTTAAGGACGACGCCAGTGATTTCGATATAAGTTCAAGGACGACGGAAGTAATTTTGTCTAAAATATAAAAAGTTTTAAAATTTGACAAACAACTTCTAAATATATTAATAATAAGCCTAAAATTTATAAAACTCATTTTCGGATCGCCGTTTATTTAAAAATCATATAAGTTTAAATTTAACTTGCTTAATATCAATCGAAATATTAAACAAGTATTACAATCATTTAATATTTATTTTTAATATACTTTATTTATATATGTAGATATATTTTAAATAATAATTATTATAATATCCTATTTTTATTTTACTTTACATAATTAATGTTTATGACAACAACATATAATACTTCAAATTATATTTTCAATTACCATTTAAATTTATATATATAAATACACCCATATCTATTTACAATTTATTGTTCGTGAATCGTCGGGAATAGTCAAAGGTTAAACGTATTCATGTAAATAGTTCAAAAATTCTTGAGACTCAACTTTACAAACTTTGCTTATTGTGTCGAATTCATATTTAGATTAAGTTTAAATTTGGTCGGAAATTCCCGGGTCGTCACAATTTTAAGGGTCAGAAGACTTGGAAGTATGAACTAAAATCACCCTTTAAGCCACGACACGAAGGGTTTACTCCGCGGCGTGACAATAGGCAAGATCTGATGCTTTTCGGCCTTTTAATGAGCTAAATGAAGGGCAAAATTGGTATTTCACATGTGGAAGGATTTATAGCCATAAAATCAATTTGAGATCCAATTTTGGATCATTTTCACATCCACACAACTCTCTCATCTCATCTTAGAGAGAGAGAGGGAGATTTCTAGAGAGAGATTTAGAGATTTGGGGAAGAAGAAGCTTGAATCGATCAAAGGTCTTGTTCTCCTCGTTCACGGCTATATTTTTGTAGTGTTGGTAAGTTCTAACTCCGAATTTCATTGTTTGATTTGATATTCAAAGTTAGGGTTTGAACTTGGTTTGTTGAGAAACCCATTTAACCTCATGAAGTGAGTTTAGTGTTGCTAATAATCGAATTTTTTAGTGTCGTTGGTGGATTTTGGGTTGGTTGATGTTTTGGTCTAGTTTAAGGCTTGCAAAATGAGTTTAATCACTAGGTTTAGTGATTATGGAAGTATTGAAACACATTTTGGGCTTATTTGGTTGACTAATTTTGAATTAGGTCAAAATTAGGGTTTATGTGTCAAATTGGGTAAGTTAAGGGTTTAACACCTTTGATTTAGTTTAATTGGTGTATTAGGACCATTTTCACTTGTGTTAGTGATTATTGGTTAGTTTGGGCATTTTTATGACTTTGGTCAAAATGGGTAATTTGAATTGGGTCAAAATTGAGGATGACACGAAATTGGACTAAATGGATGTTAAACACTTTTGTTAAGTGTTAAATGGCATTTTTGAATGAAAGAAATCGTGGGAAGTGTTTTTGGGTTAAAATGACATTTTAACAAAAGTCAAACGTGGTCAAAAGCAATATGGGTCAATATTGCATGTGTTGGGGTTTTTGGTGAAATTGGCGTTTGAAATGATTACTACCTAAGTAGTAATTTAGTGTTAAGACCAAGGTTTGGTCTAATTGGTGTAAAGTATGATTTGGGTTAAATTGTACTTTGTTGTGTTGGTCGGAATTACCACCCGTAGTGGCAATTGGTGAAGTCCACTTTAGGTGTCTAAATGGGCGGATTGTGGAGGTAGGTATAAACCCTTGGTTAAGGGTGTTGGCGTCAAATTCTCTTATAGAGAATGTATGTTGATTATGTGTATACCTATATGCGTATTATAGGTAAAGGTTGCTCGGTGGCGTTTGGAGGCGATTTATATACATGACTTGTGCAGGCATTTTGAGGTGAGTGGAATAATTATACGTGTATTTATATAATGTATTTATTTGTGTAGGCTGGATATGTGTTGTCTATACCACCCACGAGTTAGTGATATATGTCGTTGTACACTAACGGTTGTTATGAACGGATATGTGTTGTCGTTACCACCCAAGGGTTAGTGATATATGTCGTTGTACACTAACGGTTGTTATGAACACCGATGGGAAATTCGAGTACCATCCCCATGTGCGAATGGATATGTGTTGTCTATACCACCCATGAGTTAGTGATATATATCGTTGTACACTAACGGTTTTTATGAACGGATATGTGTTGTCATTACCAACCATGAGTTAGTGATATATATCGATGTACACTAACGGTTGTTATGAACAGATATGTGTTGTTGTTCTGCCCAAGGGTTAGTGATATATGTCGCTGTACACTAATGGTTGTTATGAACACCGATGGGAAATTCGAGTACCATTCCTTTGTACGATTGGTTAACCAATGTTGTGCGTTGTAGTATAGCATATTATATTGTTCGTGTTATATGCTATTGTTATGCTAGCTTGTGTTGTCAGAGGTTAGTTGCATTATACTTGAGATTGGTATGCTAAATATGTAGCTAGCATGCATGTTTTGAATGTGTAAGTGATTGCAAGTAAGTAGGTTATATATGTATATGTATAATTATTGCATTCACTAAGCTTCAAGCTTACCTCTCTCGTTGTTTACCTTTTTACAGGTATTGTGATTGTGAAGCTAGTTTGTCGTTAGACTAGATGCGTAGGAGCGCATGGGCTCGATTGGGTAGCTTTTGGATAATCGGACGCAGATTGTGGATGTGGTAGTCCCCGGGATTATGCTCTTGGTACCGAGTTGAGTTATTGAGTATTAACCCGTATGTCGTGTGATTGAGTCATCATTACAAATGCTTTTGTAATGCGTTAATTGTGTACCAAGGGTCGTTATAAATTGACAAATGTATCGTTACAATATTATGTTTCTGGTTAAAACAGAGTTGGAAATGAATTGTATTAATGGGACCTTACTTAAAAAAAATGTGTGCTTCGTTTTTGGTAAAAGGGTCAGGGGTTGTTACATGTTTGGTTCATGGCTGTAGGTCACGACTTATGAACTAACCTTAGAGTATTCTTAAGTTCACTAATGTGTTGGGTTAGTTGATTAGACGAGGATATATATAAAATTCGTCGAAGACCGACACCCGAGGCTCAAGTTATGACCCGACGAACTTTTAATTAAACTTATGGTTATAAAATTTAACCTTAGGTTATAAATAATAATTTGCATTATAATTAAATTACTGATGATATAAAAGTAATTATTTTTAATTAAGACTTATGATATATATTTATTATATCATTTAATAATTACATTATGATTTAATTATTCTTATAATTAAACTTATGATTAATAATGCTTTTATTATTAATGGAAATACTTATGATAAGTATTAAACTTATGTTATGAGATTATTATATCAAGACTTATAATAAAGAGTAATTATTTACTTATTTATTATAAGACTTAACTATTATTTAATTATAATTTAATTATTAAATACTTATGGTTTAATAATTATAATTAAAACTTATGATATGATTAATAATTCATTATAAATTAATAATACTTATGATATGATTAAAATTTTATTATTAATTAATAATACTTATGTTATGATTAATATTTAATTAATTAATTAATTACTTATTTTATATTAATTATATTATTTAAACTTATGTTAACCTTATAATTCAATTTAATTTAATTAAACTTATGTATGACATGATTATACATACATGACTTTAAATAACATTATAACTTATATTATTAATATAAATTACACTTTAATTTCAATGTTGACTATGTTTGACCAAGGTTGACTTTTGAGTTGACTTTCGGTTGACTTTGACTTTCGGTTGACTTTTGTTGACTTTTCTAATTAAGGAAACTTTCCAAAAATAGAAACATTCTAAATATAGAAACTTTCCAAAAATAGAAACTTTCCAAAAATGGAAACCTGCTAAAAATAGAAACTTTCTAAAAATAGAAAGTACGTGTTATACGATGTCCTGATCATAACGAAACATACCGAGTGTTATTCTATGCTTATTTGCAACAAGTACTATAGCTATCATCCTAAGACTTGACTTAAGTTAGTTATTTATATCGACCTGCTTTATTTATAGGCTGGCGTTGTGTTCATTCTTGATAACATTATCTTTTGCTGTTCGCATTACTGTGTTGTTGCTTCGTTTATGTTAAGGTGAGTTATAGTCCCATTTTTCTATTTTAAATCTTTTGGGATGAGAATACATTCAATTTATTTTACATATTGGACACAAGTGGAAATTGGTTTAAATTATTCATTGTGAGTCGAACGAAAATATTCCCTAATCTGGTAATTTTAATCAACGCGAATCCTATGGATAGATCTATCGGGCCTAACAGCCCCATTTCGTGCTAGTCGCGCTAGCAGTTACAGACGGAATGTATTAGTACTTCGTATTTTTGGAAGTTACACATGTGCAGTGTATATTGTTATATTGGTTTTGTTAAGGGTAAGGAGTTGTTAAGTGAATTACCAGGTGGCTAACGGGTTAATGGAATAATGTTTTTATATGTTTTCGAGCATATAATTTTGTGGTCCAAGATGATTCTTTATGTTTTCAAACATAAATTTTTTTATGGTTTAAATTAATTATTGTTTGCAATATTAAACCTATAATTCACTCAACATTTGTGTTGATAGATTACTCGCATGTTTTATTTTCAGGTTCATGATTGATTGCTTCTGCCGTGCTTAGAGAGTCTGCATATTTATGATGGCAGCTTTCGTTAAACATTAACTTGCATTCTATTTTGATACATTAAATTGTGGGTGTTTGTTGACTTTGTTTTGGTCAACTTTTGGTTAAGTATTTATGTATGGTTTTTCTAAACTTACATATGTTGGTAGGTTTTCTTTATAGGAAATCATTTTTAAATAAAGAATGCAAGGTTATTTATTAAATTCATTTAGAGTTATGATCAAGCTGGGGGACCAAGATAATGATGGTCGTCAAGTGTAATTTGACAGGACGTTAAAACCTCCATCGCAACAACAATCGGGATTGACCGAACATACACGCGCCCTAGTGAATCCGCACCACACAAGAGTCACTATCCCAATAGAATGACCGCATCTACACGTGTCATTGTGAATCCGCACTACACGCGACTCACTTCCCGAAATCACAACACAAGAATGGTACTCCCATTCCCTACCGGTACTCACATTTCCTGATAACATTATAGCATGCCAATATAACACTACTCCCAAGGTGAAGTTAGCGGACCGAGTCAACGGCCATAGCCCACCAATCACACACGCTCTTTTTGCTTCAATCAACGAGTGGTGTAGCATCGCGCGCTGCGCACACCATAGTGAATCCGAACGGAATACACTAACCAATCACCACAAGCAAAAAGTATATACGCATACTTAGAATCATTCCACACCGCTTGGAATTTCCGCACATGAATTATACGCACGCGTGAACATCGCTATCCCAATCGAGCCAGAACCACCCATATCGCACATAGGCACACAATAATTCTCTAGAAGAGAATCCGACACGCACATCCCTTAACCGAGGGAATTCACCTTGCTCGTCAAAACACGTCCATTCATTTCCCAATGAGATCCACCACATTACCACCTCGGTGATAATTTAAGTCCAAAACCATAAGTATAATTTATTCCAAAACGTACTCTTACCACAATCGACCAACGTAGATGTCAACACTAGCCCCGAATCTAAATGGGTTCAGTCAAACATCAACTCACTAGGAACCTCTTTGTGCGGGAGTACAAACTCCCCCACTTGGAATTCCGTTCCGTATTCACATGATTGAGATAATAGTACCCCGTGCAATTACTATTCACTCCTTGTTGACTTAGTCAACCATCGAGTCCGTCTCCGTCTCCGTCTCACCGAGACTCATACAACCAACATGCTAAAAAAAGACAAGATCCATCCGTCTTGTATTCTATAATATACCCATCAGGGTACCTTGCTCTAACCTTGAGCATACGAAGGGTTTCGGATCGTCCTTCTCCACTTCATTCAAATCGTTCATTAATACGAACACAAAACATCACTCTTGCAATTGTCCGGTTGCTATGGCTTGTCAAATTCCGCTTAGTCACTCATGTACCTAAGGGTTTCTATAGGGTACCCTAAGTACAATGTAACCACAACCATCGAAGTAGCACATCACGCCAGCAGGTATAAAAAGGCACCTGACATCGCGTCACGTAGACTCCATTACCAACATACATCGAGATCAAACACTCAATCTCCAGGGTTTCATCCACCCGATGAACCTCATGGTTCACCATTCTCAACACAAAAGCGAACACGCGCTTAACAACTGAACACCAAAGCCCATTCTCATGGCTTGGTAGAACATTTCCCAAACACTAAGAAAATACTTGGTTGCACCAAGTCTTACGCCCTTCGTACATTTATCAAAAAGTCACCATAGGGTAATTCCATCAGGAATATTACCCATAACAATAACACGCACAACACAATGCATTTAACAACCCGAACTCATCGGCACATAATAAATAATCAAAGGACATATTTATTAAAATGAAAAGTACCTTAACGTCTTTTCGTCACACCCGTCCCCGCTAACTCCGGACACTCCAACTTGTGATGTCCTTCTCCTTGGCAATTGAAGTACACCGTGCCATCACCCTTTGGCACCGAACATTCCCAAAACTTGTGACCTCTCACGCCACAATTGTAACATCTAGATGCACTAGTATCCGATATACCCGTCCGTATACCGCCCACGCTCACACTTGCACCCTTATTTCTCTTACTTGGAGCACCATACGAAACAACCCTTCTTTTACTTGAAGGTTTACCAACTATCGATTGCGAATGCGATTCGGAACCTGATGTTAAAGCGAAGGGGTACAAAATACTATTAATTTTTTACAAGGAAATACTATTAAATACGATACAATTTTACACAAGATATTTATTTATTTATACAATGGATATACCTAAACCTTGCTACAACACTTATAGGCAGTGTACCTAATCGTACAGTAATGTAGTTTTTAGTAAGTCCGGTTCGTTCTACAGGGATCTTAGCCAAGTTTAACGCTATATTTTTAAAACTATATTTGTAAATATATAAATATATATAAGTAGTATTATTATTATAAAAGGGGGTATTTACCGTTTAGTGACCGGTTTGTCGATTTTAAAACTTTAGTCGCAGTTAAAACTTAATGTAAAATATTAAAAATAAATATAACTTAATTTTAAGCGTAAAGTAAATAACGATAATAAAATTGCGATAAATAAAAGTGCGATAAATAAAATGACAATAAATAAAATTGCAATAATTAAAATTGCAATTAAATATGAAATAAAGGAATTATGCTTATTTAAACTTCCGTAATCATGATGTTTGACGTATTGATTTTAGTTTTAGTACCATGTGTTAATTGTCCTTTGTCCTGGATTATTCAATATGTCCGTCTGGTTTTTGTCCATAACAGTCCATCAGTCATAAATATAAAGTGCGAGTGTCCTCGTCAAATTATCCTTATATCCGAAGTCAAATATTCCAACTAATTGGGGACTTAAACTATAATTATACCAATTTTCCTTGTATATAATTCACAATATTTTAATAAGTCCATTAACTATTAATGCATTCCCGTATCCGGTTAAATGAACGATTATTAGTACTTATAAATATCCCGCCCATCGTGTCCGATCGAGTGTATATGGTTATTTATAGGTACGTCTAATTGTAAATCTTTATATTAAATTAACAAATATCATTTAATTAAACAAATATAAAGCCCATTAATAGCCCATAGTCTAATTTCCACAAGTGTCGTTCTTTGGTCCAAACCCCAATTATGGTACAAAGCCCAATTACCCCGTCATTAATATTTAGCCCAACATCACGATTACTTCGGCTTAAATAAGCATAATAATAACTTAGCTACGAGGCATTAATTTAAAAAGGTTGAACATAACTTACAATGATTAATAATAGCGTAGCGTTACACGGACAGAATTTCGACTTACACCCTTACAACATTCGCTAACATACCTTTATTATTAAAATTAAAATTAAAATTAAAATTATAATATATATATATATATATATATATATATATATATATATATATATATATATATATATATATATATATATATATATATATATATATATACGTTGAGAGAAAGGAAAGAAAAAGATGTGTTTTTGTTCGACCAAAACTGCGAAATTTATAGGACCTGGCCCTCAATTTGGGGCCATGCGACCGCATGGAAATTACACTTCCAGGCCATGCGATCGCATAGCCTGCTTTTCCAGCTCACATATTGTTGTTTGCTTCTTGCCGACGGTTTTAAATAAATATATATAATATAGAAATAATTTTAAGAATTATTTATATATTATATTATATTTATGTACATAGTTGACTTGTAATTTTCGCTCCGTTGCGTCGCGCGTTGAAAGTTGACTTTGGTCCCGGTTTCGGATTTTTGAACGTCCTTGCGTACAATTTAATATCTTTTATTTTGCGTTTCGCGTCTTGTACTCTTGTAATTTTGAGACGTTTCTCATCAATAATTTGAACCACTTTGATTGTACTTTGTACTTTTGAGATTTTTGGTCGTTTGCATCTTCAATTCGTCGAATCTGTCTTTTGTCTTCACCTTTTATTATTTAAACGAATATCACTTGTAAATAGAACAATTGCAACCAAAAGCTTGTCTTTCTTGAGGGATAATGCTATGAAATATATGTTCATTTTTAGCATTATCAAATATTCCCACACTTGAGCGTTGCTTGTCCTCAAGCAATATAGTCTTGAAAATAAAAATACTAGAATCTCTTCTTTTATTCTTCACACTTTGTACATCAGTGATTTCTATACGGCGGTATAAACAATGATAGTAACGTTGTGGTTTACAGTCCCACATGACTATGAAAATTTAGATCCTTTAGGAAATTGGATCTTTATGAAAACATTTGATCTTTTGAAAATTCAATCTAGCTTTTACCCTAGATAAGTTTTCCGGAATAACCCTTCACCGGTGTTTGTAAAATCTTTTTGTGGGTTTGGTGGGTTTCAGATTTGAAAATTTTAGCTCAAAACTTATGGTTTTGTGTCACCCACTTGCTAACCTTGTATTGGGAAAGCAACACGTCCAGTTTACTTGCTCCGTATTTTACCTTTCGGTAAACTACCGTCCGGTTGTAAAGGAAAGCGTTGAACAAGCAACTGTTAAGGCAATGTCCCATGACATGCTTTTAATTTTGGTCTATATCATGTCGGATGCAATTACTATCCTTCGTAGGAGCAATAGTAAAGTTCACCCTTATGGTTTTTCGATCTGGCACAAGGTCCTGTCTTCGACCATGCTATGCAACCACCGTTCTTACGGTTGACACCCGATTTGGTTCAGGTGATCTAATGAATTCCAGGTGAATTCCTAGGATTTTACGTTCAATGATAATGAACGCATTGAAAATGGGTTTTCAGAAAACAAATCGGTTTGTAATTTGATCAAAATATTTTCTCGTTCAAGCTCGAGTTTAGATATCATCGAATTCCATGAGTTTGTAATTCTCAATCTTTAAAGTCAATCTCAAGGATTGAGTAATATCAGGCTTAAAAGCTGATTTTTAATCTTTAAGGAGATTATCCTTTCTGGAGATCTGATTCATTAGTCTTATCAAGCTAATTTGCACGGCGCCCTACCCATTTTACGAGACAGATTCTCTCATGGTTAGGATAAGTCTGACCACATGGCGACCCTGTTTGATGCTGAGGTCCGTGGATTTCCAGCTGTTTTTTGAGAAAACTTTTCAAGGTTTTTCGTAGACTCTACAACTGGTCTGGACGACAACTTCCTGACCTAAATCAAGAAGCGTGTCTTTTTCGGAAGACTTTACTTCCTTTTAATGATGGAATTTATTCATCGTGTAGATCCATCTTTCTTTCAAATATATTATTAGAAATTGGGTAAAACTTGATAATATTTTGTCCAAAACAAAAGTATCTTCAATTATTTGTACAAAAATATGTGATATATGTTTTAAATAACTTGGTAAATTTTTCTCACACTTGGCTTTTATTTTCCTTTCTTTGCCTTTTAAATGAATTCTAACATTTTGGGTAGTCTCTCAATTTATGTTCTTTCCGAGGTAACAATAATTTCGGTGTTAACACCTAGTTTTACCGTTCAAAAATATGTATAAACATGATTTTGAATTCATTTATTTGAAAATTTTGAAAAATTTTACTGGAATTGGGTAGTCAGTATATAAGACTAGGGCTGTTCTTTATTATCAGAGAGCACTAGATTCTAATACAACTACTTCGTTACTAGTATTTTTAATGGTAACCAAGTGTTTAAGTCAAAAAATTTTAAAAATCCGAAATAATTTAACCCCTTCCCACACTTAAGATCTTGCAATGCCCTCATTTGCAAGAAATCAGTAACAATTTAAATTATTGAGGGTGATTAGCGTAGAAAAATGATTAAATTTTACCAAAGTTTCCAAACATATTGGCATTTGTTTGTTGAATGATAAATGGTGCACATTATTTGTTCATTCCATCTTGTTGTTACATCACATTTGTTTTTCGTTTTGTCTTCAAAATTAGTAGCTTTTGCTGAACTTAATGTCAGTCTTTGAAAATGCGTTGTTTTACCCTGTTGTGTACAATTGACAATATACATACATACAAATAATAAAATGCATGGTAATTTGAAATGGGACTTAAAATCCCACTTTCAAATCAAATATGAAATATTAGTACAACATAATAAAAATATTAAACTTACATAAAAGTATCAATATTATATGTTTAAACATAAATAAATAAAAATAGTAAAAAGATAAAAATCATAAAGATCACCAACGGAACTATATCAATCTGGATAGGGGTTCCAGTTCATGTCGTCGGGCGGGTTCCATGGTTGGTGATAAGTGTACTGGTAGGCCTGGTTAGGGTCGTAGAGAGTATATGGTGGTCTCATATCGGGCTGGTGTGGAGGATAGTAAGCGGGTCAGGTCGGTACGTAGTGATCCTGAGGTGATAGTCGGCTCATGATCTGATGCTGATGATAGTGCCATCTATCATGCTGTCGTTGCCTGGAATGCTCGTACTCATTCTGGGCTTGCCACTGCTCGTACCGTCTATGTCTCTCCTCGTTTGTCATTTCTACCTCATCTACACGCTGGTAGACGTCAGTCATAGCCTCCCTAATGACATCCCTAATGTCATCCGCTTCCTCCATTTCCTCATCTGAACCTCTCTCTACATGTGGATGATTACGATTATAGGGTAGTGCCTGATTGTGTCTGCTCTTTAATACCTTAGCACCCTGATAGATCCTCAATCCTAAAAGCTCAACCTGTTCCCTACATACCATAAGTGGACCTCCTTGATCCCTATCTACACCCAAATACTCTCCAATGAGAGTAACTCCCATTACTCCCCCTTCTTGTATTCCTTCCACCATCTTAGACAAATAAAAACCAACACAGTAAGGGATATTAACAAAGCCTCTTGGGTCTCGAATACACTTTAGGTAAAATAAATCATGTAAGGTCATTTTCTCCTTGTTGTGACCTCTCTGTGTAATCTGGTTAGCCAGAAATCTATGAATTATACGAAGCTCGGCTTTGTTAATATGTAAGTAGGAGTGTGTTCCTGCCCGCCCAAAAACATTATAATCTGACATACGCCTCCAGACGGCATTAGAATCAAAATTCCTATCTACCATTTCACCATGATAAATCAAATTTGTACAATCGAGTAATAGTAATTCAGCGGGCGTATATATCTGTAAAGCCCTGGCCATGTCCAGCATGGACATCCTGTACATCCTACGGCCAAGTATAAATCTAAGAAAACTTCTATTATCTAATCTAACTACATCCGCATTTAATGCTATAGTACTCATAAGCTCAACGCACCATTCCTTATATACAGGCCTACGAATGGTGAATAAATGTTCCCAATCGGGAAAAGAAGAGCTGTCATACCTTTGGATCAGATGCTGTCTAACTGAGTTAGCAAGTTGGACCCTTTCCAAAGGCTCCCAATCGATTACCCTCGGCACTTCTATATTTTTCGTTACCAGTTTGAATTTGTTACTTTGGTATGTCGGGTAATCTCTCCAACTCCGATCAAATCTCAAATTGGGATGCAACTGTTCTTCATGAATCGTTGGATGTTGTACTATCGGAAATACTACGTAGGCATCAACATATTCTTGTTGCAGATCATAATAAGGTACGTGTTGATCAGGTTGTTGTTGTTCTTGTCGTTGCTCCGGTTCATATTGTGGTTCATATTGCATTTCAGGTTCAGGTTCTGAAGCAGGTTGCCTGGATGATGATGAAGCACCATCAGTATCGGTATATCTCTGCAAAACACATTAAACACAAAATTTGTGCATCCAAATATGCATTAGTGTTAGCAAAATAACAACTTGAAACAATTAAAATAACATGTTCAATCAAAATTAAACTTATACACATTTTCACAATCTTCACAATTCTACACTTTTTTAAATAAGCATATATGAAAATGGTTACAAAGTTCATAAGCATTCAACTCAAATAACATGTTAAAACAACCATTACTAGCAATTAAACAAGTTTCAAATGGCATTTACATTAATTTAATCAAGTTCATGAATTTTATACCTAAAAAGTCCACTTTAATTCTCAAAAATCATTTTTATGATCAAAGTTTAGATCATTTAGCTACCTAAACATATTACACTACTTAATTTAGCAATAATTCATGACAAAAATCGGCCATAACCTGTTTATATCAAAAAGCCCCAAATTTCTCAAGAACACAAACCCTAGATTTCTAAAATTTTTGAAGTTTTTGGCTTCAAATCATGTTAAATAGCATCAATCTAGGTTATACATGCATAATATACTAACAATTTAACTCTAATTACATTAGAAATTAACAAAATCAAATTAGGTAAAATATTGGTAAATATCACAAAAATTAAGAAATTTAAGAGTTTAGGGGTGTAATTTTTACCTTCTTGTTGAAAAATCCGAACCTAGGCATGATTAGAGCGGATTGTAGGATAAAATTTGGTTGAATTTGGTGAAAAAATGGTGATTTGAGGAGTGTATGTGTGTGTATGTTCGTGTGTGTGTGTGAGTATGGAAGTGAGACAGAGAGCAGACGAGCTGGTTACTTGTTCCTGACCAAAATATTGCCTCCATGCGATCGCATGGATATACAGGCCAAACCCCATGCGATCGCATGGGGTCCTGGTATTTTTTTTATAAAACCTTATACTTATTAAAACAAATAATTAATTAAATTTTAAAAATTTTGTTTCTTTTTAGGATGAGGGCGTTTCGGATCGTTGTCCTAGTCCGTCTCTTAACAAAGTTTTAAAATTGGTTACTTTTAAGCGTCGTTTTAAAAGTAAAGATTTTTAGGTTTTTTAATGTTTTTGGCATACTTTAATTCAATAAGATTAAAAATAATGATAATAAAAGTTCTCGTCCCTCCCTTGGGTAAAGCAATTTCGGTTCAACGACCTAGTTTTCAACTTACGACGAATTTTAAATATCAAATTTTTAACTTAATGAAATAAAGTAAATTTTTGTTTTTAAATTCATACCAAACTTAAATTTAAAATGTGTAAAATTAAAAATTCATTTTATTAAAATTAAAAATTCACACTAAATTTATATTATATTTTTGTTTTTATACATACAAACTTATATTAAAAATATTAATTTTTCAAATATTTATAAACTTAAATATATTGATTTTAAAAAGTTTATAATGTTAATTTAATATTAATATATTAATTTTAAAAACAAAGTAAAAAAATAAAATTAAAAATCTTTTTTATCTTTTATCCCACTTTAATCAATCAAATATTATCAAAAATATACGCCCCTCTTTTCGGTAAAGTAATTTCGGTTCCATAACCTAGTTTTACTCCTGATGAATTTCTGAAATATTTTGAGTTGATTGATTAAAGATATTTATACCTTAAGAATAAACGGTAAATTTTTCAGTGATGTAATAAATTTTTGTATGATATCAATAATTTCGGTTACGCATACCTAATTTTATTGAATACCAATTTAATACTTTATAGCGAACGATTCAGCGTTTATTATCAAAAGGTTAAAAGCAATAAAAATAAAAATAAAAATAAAAACTGTACATACTTACCTGTGAGAAAGAATTCTCAGAGACCTGCTTTAGCCGACTCATAAGAGAGTCGCGTGATTTGATTTTCCATAGCTACGTAAGCATAACCTCGATTCTTCAATATCTTTTCTTCTAAATATACGAACGGTCCTTCTCTGCATAGAGTAACAAATTCGGTATTTGAATATGTTTGATTATTTGAACATTTACCTTCGTGTGACCATTTTCCGCATTTATAACATCTTTCAAGGTGTCGTGCTCTTCTTTTTGTTGCGGATTTTGATTTTCCTTTTCCAAAATGTATCTTATGATGATCTTTTCTGAGTTCTTTTCTTACTCCGTCCATTTTGCCTCTTATGAATGATACCAGTTCACTTGGAAGTGTGTCATTATTACGTTTAGTAATCATAGCGTGTAGCATTAGACCATGGTTCAGATCAAAGGAATTCTTCATCTCGTAAACCCTAAAAAAAATAAAAATTCAGAATGGGGGGAGAAGACTAGTTCTTTAGGGTCTGCTAGGGAAAGACCATTCGGATTCCATTCTCGGAAACTACATGAAAACAGAATATCTAACTCTAACAAAAATATATATTACCCTAAAAAGATTCGAACCTTCCCACACTTAGTTAGCTGTGGTGTCGAAATTTTGATTAACTTCATCTTCAACTTCCATTAGATTATCTATATAATGTTTAACTCTGTGACCATTAACTTTAAATTCAACCCCATTTGAATTTATTAATTCTACTGTTCCGTATGGGAAAACTCTTTGACTATGAATGGTCCAGACCATCTAGATTTCAATTTTCCAGGAAATAGCTTGAATCGTGAATTGAAAAGAAGAACTCTGTCTCCTTCTTTAAATTCTTTTGAACTTCTGATTCTTTTATCATGCCATTTCTTCGTTCTTTCCTTATAGATTAACGAATTTTCGTATGCTTCATGTCTTAATTCTTCTAATTCGTTTATTTGACTTAACCGTAGATGTCCGACTTCATGTAAATCAAGATTACATGTCTTCAAAGCCCAAAATGCTTTGTGTTCAATTTCTACTTGAAGATGACATGCTTTTCCATAAACGGGCCTAAAAGGTGTGGTTCCAATTGGAGTTTTGTAGGCTGTTCTAAAAGCCCAGAGTGCATCCTACAATTTCATGGACCATTTCTTCGGATTTGATCCTACGGTTTTCTCTAGAATACGTTTTAAAGCTCGGTTAGTATTTTCAACTTGTCCACTTGTTTGTGGATGATAAGCGGTTGAGATTTTATGAATTACTCCATATCTTTTGAGAACTTTCTCAAGTTGATTGTTACAAAAATGAGTACCTCGATCACTTATTAAAGCTTTCGGTGTTCCGAACCTTGCAAAAAGACGTTTTAAGAAGTTGACTACAACTCGTGCATCGTTAGTTGGGAGAGCTTGTGCTTCCGCACATTTAGATACATAATCAATGGCAACGAGAATGTAGAGATTATTATGAGATTTTGGAAATGGACCCATAAAGTCAATACCCCAAATGTCAAATACTTCACATACTTGAATGACATTTTGTGGCATTTCATCACGTTGACTTATTTTTCCGGCCCTTTGAAAAGCATCACAGGATTTGCAAAGAAGGTGTGCGTCTTTGAAAATTGTAGGCCAATAGAATCTAGTATCGTAAACTTTTCTTGCTGTGAGTTGAGGCCCATAATGCCCTCCTGTTGGTCCTGTGTGACAATGGTTTAAGATTTGACTAGCTTCATCTCCAAATACACATCGGCGTATTATTCCATCGGGACAACTTTTAAACAAATGTGGATCTTCCCAGAAATAGTGTTTTATATCACTAAAGAATTTCTATCGTTTTTGGTATGACAACTCTTTTTCAAGGAATCCACATACTAAGTAGTTTGCATAGTCTGCAAACCATGGAATTTCATTATAATCTATCTTCAATAGATATTTATCAGGAAAGTTATCTTGTATGGCCGATTCATTTAGAACTTCTAATTCGGGATTTTCAAGACGAGAAAGATGATCAGCGGTGAGATTTTCTGCTCCCTTTTATCTCGGATTTCAATATCGAACTCTTGTAAGAGTAAGATCCAACGGATTAATCGTGGTTTGGCATCTTGTTTCGAAAATAGGTATCTAAGAGCAAAATGGTCGGTATAGACCACCGTTTTAGCTAGAACGAGATATGAACGAAATTTGTCAAAAGCAAAGACAATAGCAAGGAGTTCTTTTTCAGTAGTTGTGTAATTTTTTTGTGCTCCTTGTAATGTCTTACTAGCGTAATAAATAGGTTGAAATCGTTTTTCAATCCTTTGTCCTAAAACGGCTCCCATTGCAAAATCACTTGCATCGCATATAAGTTCAAACGGTAGATTCCAATTTGGAGTTATCATGATCGGCGTATTAGTGAGTTTTTCTTTAAGAATATTAAAATATTTGATACATTCATCTGAAAAGATGAATGGAGCATCCTTTTCTAGGAGTTTATTCATAGGAGTGACAATTTTAGAAAAATCTTTTATGAAACGTCGGTAAAAACCGGCATGCCCTAGAAAACTCCTAACTCCTCTAACATTGGTGGGATGTGGAAGTTTAGCAATTACATCTACTTTAGCTCTATCCACTTCAATTCCTTCCTTTGAGATTTTATGTCCAAGAACGATGCCTTCTTTAACCATGAAATGGCATTTCTCCCAATTAAGTACTAGATTTGATTGTTCGCATCTAATAAGCATTCGTTCAAGATTAACTAGACATATTTCAAAAGTATCACCGAAGACTGAAAAGTCATCCATGAAAACTTCCATGCATTTTTCTATCATGTCGTGAAAAATCGCCATCATGCACCTTTGAAAGGTTGCAGGGGCGTTGCAAAGTCCAAATGGCATGCGTTTGTAAGCAAAAGTACCATAAGGGCACGTGAATGTGATTTTTTCTTGGTCCTCGGGTGCGATTGGGATTTGAAAATATCCGGAAAAACCATCCAGAAAACAATAGTAACTATTTCCTGTTAATCTTTCCAACATTTGATCAATAAAAGGTAAGAGAAAGTGATCTTTTCTGATGGCGTCATTTAATTTTCTATAATCAATACAAACACGCCATCCTGTTACAGTCCTAGTAGGAATAAGCTCATTTTTCTCATTTGTGATGACAGTCATGCCACCCTTCTTAGGTACACATTGAACTGGGCTTACCCATGGACTATCAGAGATTGGATAAATTAAATCTGCATCAAGCAGTTTAATAATTTCTTTTTTAACAACATCTTGCATATTAGGATTTAGTCTTCGTTGGTGTTGCACATACGTTTTATGACCTTCTTCCATAAGGATTTTATGTGTGCAATACGAAGGACTTATTCCTTTAATGTCATGAATCTTCCATGCAATAGCTGGTTTATGAGCTTTTAGCACAGAAATGAGTTGAGATTTTTCATTTTCAGTAAGAGAAGACGATATTATTACAGGTAATTCAGATTCACCATGTAAATAAGCATATTCCAAATGGTTTGGAAGTGGCTTTAACTCTAATGTCGGTGGTTCTTCTATCGATGATTTATATCGATATCTGTCTTCTTCTTTTAGCATTTGAATTTATTCTGTTGTTGGTTCATATCCATTAGCCATGAGTGTAGTTAACATTTCAGCTTCATCAATTGGTTCAGTTCCTTCTCCTAAAGAACATTCTCCTGTTCCTTGTAATTCTGGAAATTCTTCTAACAATTTTGCATGTGCATCTATAGTTTGAATATAATAACATGTATCATCTGTAGATTGTGGTTGTTGCATGGCTCTATCCACAGAAAAGGTAACACTCTCGTCCTCTATACTTAGGGTCGGTTTCTTACCGAACACATCTATTATTGCTTTAGCCGTGTTTAAGAATGGTCTTCCTAATATGAGAGGAACTCGTGAATCTTCTTCCATGTCCAGAATAACAAAGTCTACTAGAAATACTAAAGTACTAACTTTAACTAGCATGTTCTCCATTATCCCTCTAGGATATTTTACTGATCGATCGGCTAGTTGTATGCTTATTCGTGTTGGTTTCAATTCTCCAAGGTCTAGTTTAGCGTATAGTGAATACGACATTAAATTTATACTAGCACCTAAGTCTGCCAATGCTTCTATTGAACTAAGACTACCCAGAAAACATGGAATTGTGAAACTTCCTGGATCTGATAATTTTTTTGGTATCTTATGTAGTGACCCGAACTTTTCGATGTTTATATATATTAAATAAAATTGTTATTTACATGATTAAGTGTTTCCAATATTTTAAACAATCAAATTTGTTAAGACTTGATTAATTGAAATAGGTTTCATATAGATAATTGACCACCCAATTTGACCGGTGATTCACGAACGTTAAAACTTGTAAAAACTATATGATGACATATATATGGATATATATATAGTTAACATGATATTATGATAAGTAAACATATCATTAAGTATATTAACAATGAATTACATATGTAAAAGCAAGACTACTAACTTAATGATTTTGAAACGAGACATATATGTAACGATTATCGTTGTAACGACATTTAATGTATATATATCATATTAAGAGATATTCATACATCATATTATCATGATAATATAATAATTTAAAATCTCATTTGATATTATAAACATTGGGTTAACAACATTTAACAAGATCGTTAACCTAAAGGTTTCAAAACAACACTTACATGTAACGACTAACGATGACTTAACGACTCAGTTAAAATGTATATACATGTAGTGTCTTAATATGTATTCATACACTTTTGAAAGACTTCAAGACACTTATCAAAATACTTCTACTTAACAAAAATGCTTACAATTACATCCTCGTTCAGTTTCATCAACAATTCTACTCGTATGCACCCGTATTCGTACTCGTACAATACACAGCTTTTAGATGTATGTACTATTGGTATATACACTCCAATGATCAGCTCTTAGCAGCCCATGTGAGTCACCTAACACATGTAGGAACCATCATTTGGCAACTAGCATGAAATATCTCATAAAATTACAAAAATATGAGTAATCATTCATGACTTATTTACATGAAAACAAAATTACATATCCTTTATATCTAATCCATACACCAACGACCAAAAACACCTACAAACACTTTCATTCTTCAATTTTCTTCATCTTATTGATCTCTCTCAAGTTCTATCTTCAAGTTCTAAGTGTTCTTCATAAATTCCAAAAGTTCTAGTTTCATAAAATCAAGAATACTTCCAAGATTCCAAGTTTACTTCCAAGTTTTCTAAATCCATTCCAAGTAATCATCCAAGATCAAGAAACCTTTGTTACTTACAGTAGGTTATCTTTCTAATACAAGGTAATAATCATATTCAAACTTTAATTCAATTTCTATAACTATAACAATCTTATTTCGAGTGGAAATCTTACTTGAAATTGTTTTCGTGTCATGATTCTGCCTCAAGAACTTTCAAGCCATCCAAGGATCCTTTGAAGCTAGATCTATTTTTCTCATTTCCAGTAGGTTTATCCAAGGAACTTGAGGTAGTAATGATGTTCATAACATCATTCGATTCATACATATAAAGCTATCTTATTCGAAGGTTTAAACTTGTAATCACTATAACATAGTTTAGCTAATTCTAAACTTGTTCGCAAATAAAAGTTAATCCTTCTAACTTGACTTTTAAAATCAACTAAACACATGTTCTATATCTATATGATATGCTAACTTAATGATTTAAAACCTGGAAACACGAAAAACACCGTAAAACCGGATTTACGCCGTCGTAGTAACACCGCGGGCTGTTTTGGGTTAGTTAATTAAAAACTATGATAAACTTTGATTTAAAAGTTGTTATTCTGGAAAAATGATTTTTATTATGAACATGAAACTATATCCAAAAATTATGGTTAAACTCAAAGTGGAAGTATGTTTTCTAAAATGATCATCTAGACGTCGTTCTTTCGACTGAAATGACTACCTTTACAAAAACGACTTGTAACTTATTTTTCTGACTATAAACCTATACTTTTTCTATTTAGATTCATAAAATAGAGTTAAATATGAAACCATAGCAATTTGATTCACTCAAAACGGATTTAAAATGAAGAAGTTATGGGTAAGACAAGATTGGATAATTTTTCTCATTTTAGCTACGTGAAAATTGGTAACAAATCTATTCCAACCATAACTTAATCAACTTGTATTGTATATTATGTAATCTTGAGATACCATAGACACGTATACAATGTTTCGACCTATCATGTCGACACATCTATATATATTTCGGAACAACCATAGACACTCTATATGTGAATGTTGGAGTTAGCTATACAGGGTTGAGGTTGATTCCAAAATATATATAGTTTGAGTTGTGATCAATACTGAGATACGTATACACTGGGTCGTGGATTGATTCAAGATAATATTTATCGATTTATTTCTGTACATCTAACTGTGGACAAATAGTTGTAGGTTACTAACGAGGACAACTGACTTAATAAACTTAAAACATCAAAATATATTAAAAGTGTTGTAAATATATTTTGAACATACTTTGATATATATATGTATATATTGTTATAGGTTCGTGAATCAGCCAGTGGCCAAGTCTTACTTCCCGACGAAGTAAAAATCTGTGAAAGTGAGTTATAGTCCCACTTTTAAAATCTAATATTTTTGGGATGAGAATACATGCAGGTTTTATAAATGATTTACAAAATAGATACAAGTACGTGAAACTACATTCTATGGTTGAATTATCGAAATCGAATATGCCCCTTTTTATTAAGTCTGGTAATCTAAGAATTAGGGAACGGACACGCTAATTGATGCGAACTCTAAAGATAGATCTATTGGGCCTAACAAACCCCATCCAAAGTACCGGATGCTTTAGTACTTCGAAATTTATATCATATCCAAAGGGTGTCCCGGAATGATGGGGATATTCTTATATATGCATCTTGTTAATGTCGGTTACCTGGTGTTCACCATGTGAATGATTTTTATCTCTATGTATGGGATGTGTATTGAAATATGAAATCTTGTGGTCTATTGTTACGATTTGATATATATAGGTTAAACCTATAACTCACCAGCATTTTTGTTGACGTTTAAAGCATGTTTATTCTTAGGTGAATACTAAGAGCTTTCACTGTTGTATACTAAAATAAGGACAAGATTTGGAGTCCATGTTTGTATGATATTGTGTAAAAACTGCATTCAAGAAACTGATTTTGATGTAACATATTTGTATTGTAAACCATTATGTAATGGTCGTGTGTAAACAGGATATTTTAGATTATCATTATTTGATAATCTACATAAAGCTTTTTAAACCTTTATTTATGAAATAAAGGTTATGGTTTGTTTTAAAAATGAATGCATTCTTTGAAAAACGTCTCATATAGAGGTCAAAACCTCGCAACGAAATCAATTAATATGGAACGTTTTTAATCAATAAGAACGGGACATTTCAGTTGGTATCCGAGCGTTGGTCTTAGAGAACCAGAATTTTGCATTAGTGTGTCTTATCAAGTTTGTTAGGATGCATTAGTGAGTCTGGACTTCGACCTTGTTTACTTAAAAAATGATTGCTTAACAAATTTTGTTGGAAACTATATATTTTTAACATGTGAATATTATGTGATATATTAATCTCTTAACGCGTTTGATATTATGTGATAGATGTCTACCTCTAGAACAAGTCCCATTGACTCACCTAATAATAATGAAGAGTCAAATGTAAATTGGAATGATTCGTGGACTGATTCACAAGTTCCCGAAGAGGAACCAGAAGAAGAGTCGGAACCGGAAGAAGAATCAGAACCGGAAGAGGAGGAACCGGAGGAGGAAATAGAACCTGTGGGGGAAATAATAAAACGGTTAAGTAAAAGAAAATCCTCAACCAACCGACCAAGGTTAATTATGGTCAATGGTGTTTCCGCCAAGGAAGTAAAATATTGGGAGGATTACCAATTCTCCGGTGAATCGGATTCCGACGAGAATCCCGATGATGTTATAGAAATTACCCCAACTGAATTTAAAAAGGCAAAAGAAAATAATAAGGGAAAGGGCATAAAAATAGAGAAATCTAATTCCAACCCCGATGAACTTTATATGTATCATCAACCCCCGAAGCCCTTAAGTTGTAATAATGACCCGGGAACCTCTAAACCACCAGGTTTTTCTAAACCAATGTGGAAAACGATGGCTCGTATTAGGGGAACATCATATATCCCTGGAAACTTGGTAAAATGAACCAAAACCGAAGAAGAAGAAACGAGCGAGTCGGGATAAGATAGTTGTATTCGTGTGGTGTAATATATGTAATATAGTGTGCTTATGCTTTATGATATATGTAAAAATTGCTTGTATTAATAAGTAATTTTTTTTTATGAATCTAACTCTTGTCTATTTTACAGTTTAAAAACACAAAATGGATAGACAACTCAATATTTTAAGAGACCTACCCGGAGACATGATTGATGAAATCTTGTCTAGAGTCGGTCAAAATTCCTCGGCACAACTATTTAAGGCGAAATTAGTTTGTAAGACATTCGAAGAACGTTCCAAGAATGTCTTGGTTTATAAGAGACTTTCGTTTGAAAGATGGGGGATATCACATTGGGAAACCCATAAGTTACGATGTGTTTACTTTGACGCATATATTGCGGGGAACCCAAATGCTATTTTACGCAACGGGTTAAGAAATTATTTTGACTCAATGTATCCGAATATAGGACTTCATGATTTAAAAAAAGCGGCTAACATGCAACATAAAGAAGCATGCTATGCTTACGGGTTAGTAATGTTCGCTTCTCACCAAAGTGAGAAAAAGAACATCGGGCTACAGCTATTAAACAAAACGTTTCCACAAGTGACGGAGTCGGTAATTGGGGTAAGAAATGAGGTTTTTAGGTTATTACGAGACTGTTGGTCATTACGTAACCCTCGTCCCTTTGACGACGTTACAACATGCTGTCTTATCAATGGCCATAACGGTTATGTTCCACAAGACCAAGGATGGGAAGTAGTCCTAGTAAAACCAGAATGCATGACTTGTTTCTGGACGTATGAATTACGTGTCTTTATTGCCTTTGCTGAACGACTTGTGTACTAGCTAGAATTATCTTCACAACTATCTTGTATCAAAGTTATTGTGTGCTATATTTCATGCTTTATGTAAAATAAGCGGTATTGTAAGTTTGTAAAATATTGTATAAAAGTTTGAACGAGAAATATTATTATAATCAGTTTTTCATATAGAATTGTAGTAGTTGAATTGTATATTAGCTACTAAGTATGAACTTAACGGGTAGGTACTACCCGAATTTAAACTTATAAAACGCTAATATGAAGAAAAAGCTTTTATAAATGAGTTCATATTATGCTACGAAATACTATTAACTACTCTTAATATTCTGTATGATTAACTTGTTCCATTTGACTATTTTGAAGGAAATGGCACCGACTACTCGACACACCGTGAATATGAATGAAGAGGAATTCCGTACTTTTCTAGCTTCAAACATAGCCACAGTACAGGCTGCGCTACATACCAACAATAACCTTGGATCTAGCAGTACAGGAAATCGTGTAGGATGCACCTACAAAGAATTCACTGCCTGCAAACCTTTGGAATTTGATGGAACCGAAGGACCGATCGGATTGAAACGGTGGACCGAGAAGGTCGAATCGGTGTTTGCCATAAGTAAGTGTACTGAAGAGGACAAAGTGAAGTACGCTACGCATACCTTCACAGGTTCTGCGTTAACATGGTGGAATACCTATCTAGAGCAAGTGGGACAAGATGATGCGTACGCACTACCGTGGTCAGCATTCAAGCACTTGATGAACGAGAAGTACCGTCCCAGAACCGAGGTCAATAAGCTCAAGACAGAACTTAGAGGGTTACGAACCCAAGGATTTGATATTACCACGTACGAAAGACGATTCACAGAATTATGCCTATTGTGTCCGGGAGCGTTCAAAGATGAGGAAGAGAAGATCGACGCGTTTGTGAAAGGATTACCGGAAAGAATCCAATAAGATATAAGTTCACACGAGCCTGCCTCCATACAACAGGCATGTAGAATGGCTCACAAACTAGTGAACCAGATTGAAGAAAGAATTAAAGAACAGACTGCTGAAGAGGCCAATGTGAAGCAAGTCAAAAGAAAGTGGGAGGAAAACGGTGATAAGAATCACCAATACAACAACAACATCAATTACAATAATAATCGCAACAATTATCCCAACAATCGCAACATCAATCGCAACTACAACAAACGGCCCAACAACAACAACAACAACAACAACAATAATAACAACAGCAACTACAACAATCGTCCCAACAACAATAACAATCGCAACAACAACAACAATCAGAAGCAGCTATGCCAAAGGTGTGAAAAGTATCACTCGGGGTTCTGCACCAAATTTTGCAACAAGTGTAAAAGAAATGGTCATAGCTCGGCGAAGTGTGAGGTCTACGGACCAGGGGTTAACAGAACGAAAGGAACAAATGGTGTCGGAACGAGTAATGGCGGAGCAAGTAGTGTCGGAGCAAGTTATGCCAATGTAGTTTGTTATAAATGTGGAAAACCGGGCCACATTATTAGAAATTGCCGGAACCAGGAGAACACGAATGGACAAGGCCGCGGAAGAGTTTTCAATATTAATGCGACATAGGCACAGGAAGACCCGGAGCTTGTTACGGGTACGTTTCTTATTGACAATAAATCTGCTTACGTTTTATTTGATTCGGGTGCGGATAGAAGCTATATGAGTAGAGATTTTTTTGCTAAATTAAGTTGTCCATTGACGCCGTTGGATAGTAAATTTTTACTCGAATTAGCAAATGGTAAATTAATTTCAGCAGATAATATATGTCGGAATCGAGAAATTAAACTGGTTAGCGAAACATTTAAGATTGACTTGATACTAGTAGAGTTAGGGAGTTTTGATGTGATAATCGGTATGGACTGGTTGAAAGAAGTGAAAGCAGAGATCGTTTGTTACAAAAATGCAATTCGCATTATACGAGAAAAAGGAAAACCCTTAATGGTGTACGGAGAAAAGGGCAACACGAAGCTACATCTTATTAGTAATTTGAAGGCATAAAAACTAATAAGAAAAGGTTGCTATGCTGTTCTAGCACATGTCGAGAAAGTACAAACTGAAGAAAAGAGCATCAATGATGTTTTTGTCGCAAAACAATTTCCCGATGTATTTCCGAAAGAATTACCGGGACTACCTCCACATCGATCTGTTGAATTTCAAATAGATCTTGTACCAGGAGCTGCACCAATAGCTCGTGCTCCTTATAGACTCGCACCCAGCGAGATGAAAGAACTGCAAAGCCAACTGCAAGAACTATTAGAACGTGGTTTCATCCGATCAAGCACGTCACCATGGGGAGCTCCTGTTTTGTTTGTCAAGAAGAAGGATGGTACATTTAGGTTGTGTATTGACTACATAGAGTTGAACAAACTTACCATCAAAAACCGTTATCCACTGCCGATAATTGACGACTTATTTGATCAACTACAAGGCTCGTCGGTTTATTCGAAGATCGATTTACATTCTGGATATCATCAAATGCGAGTAAAGGAGGATGCTATTCCAAAAACTGCTTTTAGGACGCGTTATGGTCATTACGAGTTTATGGTTATGCCGTTTGGATTGACTAACGCACCAGCTGTGTTCATGGACCTTATGAACCGAGTGTGTGGGCCATATCTTGACAAGTTTGTCATTGTTTTCATCGATGACATACTTATTTACTCAAAGAATGATCAAGAGCACGAAGAACATTTGAGAAAAGTGCTAGAAGTATTGAGGAAAGAAAAACTGTACGCTAAGTTTTCAAAGTGTGCATTTTGGTTGGAAGAAGTTCAATTCCTCGGTCACATAGTGAACAAAGAAGGTATTAAGGTGGATCCAGCAAAGATAGAAACTGTTGAAAAGTGGGAAACCCCGAAAACTCCGAAACACATACGCCAGTTTTTAGGACTAGCTGGTTACTACAGAAGGTTCATCCAAGACTTTTCCAGAATAGCAAAACCCTTGACTGCATTAACGCATAAAGGGAAGAAATTTGAATGGAAGGATGAACAAGAGAAAGCGTTCCAGTTATTGAAGAAAAAGCTAACTACGGCACCTATATTGTCATTGCCTGAAGGGAATGATGATTTTGTGATTTATTGTGACGCATCAAAGCAAGGTCTCGATTGTGTATTAATGCAACGAACGAAGGTGATTGCTTATGCGTCTAGACAATTGAAGATTCACGAACAAAATTATACGACGCATGATTTGGAATTAGGCGCGGTTGTTTTTGCATTAAAGACTTGGAGGCACTACTTATATGGGGTCAAAAGTATTATATATACCGACCACAAAAGTCTTCAACACATATTTAATCAGAAACAACTGAATATGAGGCAGCGTAGGTGGATTGAATTGTTGAATAATTACGACTTTGAGATTTTTTACCACCCGGGGAAGGCAAATGTGGTAGCCGACGCCTTGAGCAGAAAGGACAGAGAACCCATTCGAGTAAAATCTATGAATATAATGATTCACACTAACCTTACTACTCAAATAAAGGAGGCGCAACAAGGAGTTTTAAAAGAGGGAAATTTAAAGGATGAAATACCCAAAGGATCGGAGAAGCATCTTAATATTAGGGAAGACAGAACCCGGTATAGGGCTGAAAGAATTTGGGTACCAAAATTTGGAGATATGAGAGAAATGGTACTTAGAGAAGCTCATAAAACCAGATACTTAATACATCCTGGAACGGGAAAGATGTACAAAGATCTTAATAAATATTTTTGGTGGCCAGGTATGAAAGCCGATATTGGTAAATATGTAGGAGAATGTTTGACGTGTTCTAAGGTCAAAGCTGAACATCAGAAACCATCAGGTCTACTACAACAACCTGAAATCCCGGAATGGAAATGGGAAAACATTACCATGGATTTCATTACTAAATTGCCAAGGACTGTAAGTGGTTATGATACTATTTGGGTAATAGTTGATCGTCTCACCAAGTCAGCACACTTCCTGCCAATACGAGAAGATGACAAGATGGAGAAGTTAGCACGACTGTATTTGAAGGAAGTTCTCTCCAGACATGGAATACCAATCTCTATTATCTTTGATAGGGATGGCAGATTTATTTCAAGATTCTGGCAGACATTACAGTAAGCATTGGGAACTCGTCTAGACATGAGTACTGCCTATCATCCACAAACTGATGGGCAGAACGAAAGGACGATACAAACGCTTGAAGACATGCTACGAGCTTGTGTTATTGATTTCGAAAACAGTTGGGATCGACATCTACCGTTAGCAGAATTTTCCTACAACAACAGCTACCATTCAAGCATTGAGATGGCGCCGTTTGAAGCACTTTATGGTAGAAAATGTAGGTCTCCGATTTGTTGGAGTGAAGTGGGGGATAGACAGATTACGGGTCCGGAGATAATACAAGAAACTACCGAGAAGATCATCCAAATCCAACAACGGTTGAAAACCGCCCAAAGTCGACAAAAGAGCTACGCCGACATTAAAAGAAAAGATATAGAATTTGAAATTGGAGAGATGGTCATGCTTAAGGTTGCACCTTGGAAAGGCGTTGTTCAATTTGGTAAACGAGGTAAATTAAATCCAAGGTATATTGGACCATTCAAGATTATTGATCATGTCTGACCAGTAGCTTACCGACTTGAGTTACCTCAACAACTCGCGGCTGTACATAACACTTTCCACGTCTCGAATTTGAAGAAATGTTTTGCTAAAGAATATCTCACTATTCCGTTAGACGAAATCCAAATCAACGAAAAACTTCAATTCATCGAAGAACCCGTAGAAATAATGGATCGTGAGGTTAAAAGACTTAAACAAAACAAGATACCAATTGTTAAGGTTCGATGGAATGCTCGTAGAGGACCCGAGTTCACCTGGGAACGAGAAGATCAGATGAAGAAGAAATACCCACACTTATTTCCAGAAGATACGTCAACACCTCCAACTGCTTAAAATTTCGGGACGAAATTTATTTAACGGGTAGGTACTGTAGTGACCCGAACTTTTCGATGTTTATATATATTAAATGAAATTGTTATTTACATGATTAAGTGTTTCCAACATTTTAAGCAATCAAATTTTTTAAGACTTGATTAATTGAAATAGGTTTCATATAGACAATTGACCACCCAATTTGACCGGTGATTCACGAACGTTAAAACTTGTAAAAACTATATGATGACGTATATATGGATATATATATATATATATATAGTTAACATGATATTATGATAAGTAAATATATCATTAAGTATATTAACAATGAACTACATATGCAAAAGTAAGACTACTAACTTAATGATTTTGAAACGAGACATATATGTAACGATTATCGTTGTAACGACATTTAATGTATATATATCATATTAAGAGATATTCATAAATCATATTATCATGATAATATAATAATTTAAAATGGTTAACAACATTTAACAAGATCGTTAACCTAAAGGTTTCAAAACAACACTTACATGTAACGACTAACGATGACTTAACGACTCAGTTAAAATGTATATACATGTAGTGTCTTAATATGTATTCATACACTTTTGAAAGACTTAAAGACACTTATCAAAATACTTCTACTTAACAAAAATGCTTACAATTACATCCTCGTTCAGTTTCATCAACAATTCTACTCGTATGCACCCGTATTCGTACTCGTACAATACACAGCTTTTAGATGTATGTACTATTGATATATACACTCCAATTATCAGCTCTTAGCAGCCCATGTGAGTCACCTAACACATGTGGGAACCATCATTTGGCAACTAGCATGAAATATCTCATAAAATTACAAAAATATGAGTAATCATTCATGACTTATTTACATGAAAACAAAATTACATATCCTTTATATCTAATCCATACACCAACGACCAAAAACACCTACAAACACTTTCATTCTTCAATTTTCTTCATCTAATTGATCTCTCTCAAGTTCTATCTTCAAGTTCTAAGTGTTCTTCATAAATTCCAAAAGTTCTAGTTTCATAAAATCAAGAATACTTCCAAGATTCCAAGTTTACTTCCAAGTTTTCTAAATCCATTCCAAGTAATCATCCAAGATCAAGAAACCTTTGTTACTTACAGTAGGTTATCTTTCTAATACAAGGTAATAATGGTATTCAAACTTTAATTCAATTTCTATAACTATAACAATCTTATTTCGAGTGGAAATCTTACTTGAAATTGTTTTCGTGTCATGATTCTGCCTCAAGAACTTTCAAGCCATCCAAGGATCCTTTGAAGCTAGATATATTTTTCTCATTTCTAGTAGGTTTATCCAAGGAACTTGAGGTATTAATGATGTTCATAACATCATTCGATTCATACATATAAAGCTATCTTATTCGAAGGTTTAAACTTGTAATCACTATAACATAGTTTAGCTAATTCTAAACTTGTTCGCAAATAAAAGTTAATCCTTCTAACTTGACTTTTAAAATCAACTAAACACATGTTCTATATCTATATGATATGCTAACTTAATGATTTAAAACCTGGAAACACGAAAAACACCGTAAAACCGGATTAACGCTCGTAGTAACACCGCGGGCTGTTTTGGGTTAGTTAATTAAAAACTATGATAAACTTTGATTTAAAAGTTGTTATTCTGGGAAAATTATTTTTATTATGAACATGAAACTATATCCAAAAATTATGGTTAAACTCAAAGTGGAAGTATGTTTTCTAAAATGGTCATCTAGACGTCGTTCTTTCGATGAAATGAGTACCTTTACAAAAACGACTTGTAACTTATTTTTCCGACTATAAACCTATACTTTTTCTGTTTAGATTCATAAAATAGAGTTCAATATGAAACCATATCAATTTGATTCACTCAAAACGGATTTAAAATGAAGAAGTTATGGGTAAAACAAGATTGGATAATTTTTCTCATTTTAGCTACGTGAAAATTGGTAACAAATCTATTCCAACCATAACTTAATCAACTTGTATTGTATATTAAGTAATCTTGAGATACCATAGATACGTATACAATGTTTCGACCTATCATGTCGACACATCTATATATATTTCGGAACAACCATAGACACTCTATATGTGAATGTTAGAGTTAGCTATACAGGGTTGAGGTTGATTCCAAAATATATATAGTTTGAGTTGTGATCAATACTGAGATACGTATACACTGGGTCGTGGATTGATTCAAGATAATATTTATCGATTTATTTCTGTACATCTAACTGTGGACAACTAGTTGTAGGTTACTAACGAGGACAGCTGACTTAATAAACTTAAAACATCAAAATATATTAAAAGTGTTGTAAATATATTTTGAACATACTTTGATATATATATATGTATATATTGTTATAGGTTCGTGAATCAACCAGTGGCCAAGTCTTACTTCCCGACGAAGTAAAAATCTGTGAAAGTGAGTTATAGTCCCACTTTTAAAATCTAATATTTTTGGGATGAGAATACATGCAGGTTTTATAAATGATTTACAAAATAGACACAAGTATGTGAAACTACATTCTATGGTTGAATTATCGAAATCGAATATGCCCCTTTTTATTAAGTCTGGTAATCTAAGAATTAGGGAACAGACACCCTAATTGACGCGAACTCTAAAGATAGATCTATTGGGCCTAACAAACCCCATCCAAAGTACCAGATGCTTTAGTACTTCGAAATTTATATCATATCCGAAGGGTGTCCCGGAATGATGGGGATATTCTTATATATGCATCTTGTTAATGTCGGTTACCAGGTGTTCACCATATGAATGATTTTTATCTCTATGTATGGGATGTGTATTGAAATATGAAATCTTGTGGTCTATTGTTACGATTTGATATATATAGGTTAAACCTATAACTCACCAACATTTTTGTTGACGTTTAAAGCATGTTTATTCTCAGGTGAATACTAAGAGCTTCCGCTGTTGCATACTAAAATAAGGAAAAGATTTGGAGTCCATGTTTGTATGATATTGTGTAAAAACTGCATTCAAGAAACTGAATTCGATGTAACATATTTGTATTGTAAACCATTATGTAATGGTCGTGTGTAAACAGGATATTTTAGATTATCATTATTTGATAATCTACGTAAAGCTTTTTAAACCTTTATTTATGAAATAAAGGTTATGGTTTGTTTTAAAAATGAATGCAGTCTTTGAAAAACGTCTCATATAGAGGTCAAAACCTCGCAACGAAATCAATTAATATGGAACGTTTTTAATCAATAAGAACGGGACATTTCATCTTATTCAACAACACTGCAGAACAATTAGCATTCATTGTAACAGCCGAAAGTTCTTCCATTTTCTTTCTATTTGTGATTAGACCTTTCAGAAATTTAGCATATCTTGGCATTCCTGAAATTACATCAATGAAAGGAAGATTTATATTTATTTGTTTAAACATATCTAAGAATTTGGATTGCTCGACTTCAAGTCTTTCTTTTCTCATTTTACTCGGGTAAGGAAGTGGTGGTTGGTATGGTTTAACATAAGGTTTAGCCTTAACTGTGTTATCTTCATTAACCTTTTCAACTACCGGTTATGTTTCCTTTTCTTGCTCAGATTGTGGTTCTTGTGGAGTAGGAATAGCGTCATCAGAAATTACAGGTATTTCAGGTGGTTTAAGTGTAATACCACTTCTCGTGGTAATGGATTTAGCTGTTTCATTTCGGGGGTTAGCATTTGTATCGCTAGGTAGACTTCCCGATTTTCTTTCACCTATCAACCTTGCTAGGTTGCTCACTTCTTGTTCCAGATTTTGAATAGAAGCTTGTTAATTTCTAAATGCTTGAGCATTTTGTTCATTCGTTTGTTTCTGAGATATGAAAAATTGAGTTTGAGATTCAACTAGCTTCGACATCATATCTTCTAAATTTGGATTTTTATCATCGGTTTGTGGTGGTTTGTTTGAAAAAATAGGTCTTTGCTGATTATAAGTATTATTGGATACTTGTTGATTGCTAAGACCTTGTTGGTTATTGAATGGAACATTTCGGTTATAATTCTGCTTTTGATTGTAGATTGGTCTTGGCGGTTGATAATTATTCTGATAATTATTTCCAGGCCTTTGGTTAATGTATGAAACATTCTGTCTTTGTTCCATTGTTTGTTCAATACTGAGACAATCTTTTGTCAAATGTGGTCCTCCACACTGCTCACAACTAATTCTTATTGAGTGAATATCCTTAGTCATCTTTTCCATTCGTCTCTCGACAATATCTATCTTTGCAGAAATGGAATCAAAGTCATGGCTAGAATCGGCTCTAGCTACTTTAGATGATCTAACGATATCTTTTTCTTGATGCCACTCATGTGAGTGGGAAGCAGTGTTATCAATAATTTTGTAAGCGTCAGTTGCGGTTTTCTTCATAATGGAACCACCAGCTACTATATCGATGTCTTTTCTTGTAGTGATGTCGCATCCTTGGTAGAATATTTGTACTATTTGACAGGTGTCTAAACCATGTTGCGGACATCCTCTTAATAACTTTCCAAATCTTGTCCACGCCTCATACAGAGTTTCATTTGGCTTTTGTGTGAATGTAATAATTTCTCCTTGAAGTCTCACAGCTTTAGATGCCGGAAAGAATTGTTTAAGAAAATTTTCAACTAAAACATCCCATGTATCAATCGTCCCTTCAGGTAACGATTCTAACCAATCTTTGGCTTCTCCCTTTAAAGTCCAGGGAAATAACATGAGATATATATGTTCATCCTCAACTTCTTGGATTTTAAATAGAGTACAGATCCTATTAAAGGTACGAAGATGTTCATTTGGATCTTCCTTCGGCGCACCACTAAATTGGCATTGATTAGTTACCATATATAGGATTTGTCCTTTGATTTCATAATCTGGCGCATTAATGTCAGGTTGAGTAATTGCGTGACCTTGACCAGTTCGTTTAGCTCTCATTCGGTCTTCCATACTTAGAGGTTCCAGATTCTCCATGATTGAATTTGTTGAATCTGAATCACTAGAGGATTCTGATTTAATGGGCTGTTCTTCGACAATCTCCATTTGAATGATTGGTGGTTCCGGAGGAAAGATTAGTGGTTCAGGGTCTCTGAATTGTCCCTGAATATCCTCTGGATTCTCAATTGTGAGGTCGGGTTCAAAAAATGGATTATCGGAAATTTGAATTGGAGTACTTGGTTGACTAGATGACGATTTTAAAGAAAAATCAACGGCGACAATATTGGCTAGATGTCTTGATCGAGTCACAGGTGGTGAACGTATGAAAGGTGGTGAACGTTTTGCTCAGTGCATTCACTGAATATCCTATTAGTTATAAAAGATAAAAATTATATAAGTTATCAAATTAATAGACTTTTCTGATTTTGCCCACGTTTCGAATAGCCAATAGATGCATCAGGTAGCCAGGACCCTTTAAATCGGAAGCCCACAACTCGCCACTAACAAATCCCACTATTACTACGAATCAGAAAATTTTGGATGTCTATCAATTTAACCGCTTAAAATAACTTTTCGTTGAAATTTAAAGAAATTTTAGAGAAGAAATAGAAAATTCTATGTCCTAAAAATTAGAGCGGTGAAAAATAAGAAAGAAAAAGAGTGCGTCGAAAAACGTCGAAAAATAAAAATAAGAAAATAATAAAAAGAACGTAGCGCGTCGAAACTTAAAATTCTAAAAACTTAAAAATTAAAAGTTGCGTCTAAAAGTATTAAAGCTTAGAGAAATTCTATATCCAAAACGGCAATAACTTAAAAAGTACTAAAATCTAAAAAATGACGTCACAAAATTCTAAAGCACTTAAATCTTAGTCTATAGAAAAAGTACTTAAGGGATTTTACGGCAAAGCCTAAGAGTCTAGAAATAAAAATAACTACGGCAAAAACTATGACTTAAAACTAAATACGAACGAAAAATACAAATATTACGCTAAAACAAATAAAAAGATACAAAATATAAAAATAAACTTAAAGTTGTAAAAAGTACAATTTTTATAAAAATATTATGCTTATATTATTTATTTTATAAAAGTATTAAGTTTATATATTTAATAAAACTAAATAAAACTTAAAAATACAAATTAAATAAAACTAAATTTAATTAATTAAATCAATAACCCTAATTAGGGTTTATAATAATAATAATAATTAATACACCGTAATTATTGCTGAAATCAGTCAAACCTGGCGTGTCAGATCAGGCCATGCGGTCGCATGGATTTTACGTTATAATTTCATGCGGTCGCATGAACTAGGTTTCCAGGCCAGAGTTGGGCTGCTACAGTGCCTTGGGCAGATTTCTTTTATTTTATTATTATTTTTTTTCTGTTTTTAATATATATGAAATATAATTTATAATAAAAATTTATTTTTTTAAAAAAATACTTATTAGGTTTTATAACTTTTCACAATAAAAATAAAAATATAAACTTTTTGATTTAACTAAACTTAAAAATATAGATATATTTTTCTTTTTTTTAATATTTTTATATTTAAAAAAAATAGATTACAACTTAATAAAAATGTTTTATATATATATATATATATATATATATATATATATATATATATATATATATATATATATATATATATATATATATATATATATATATATATAGCGTTTCGCTTCCGACGTTTAAGCAGGTCCCCGGTAGCGGCGCCAAAAATACTTGATGTTAAAGCGAAGGGGTACAAAATACTATTAATTTTTTACAAGGAAATATTATTAAATACGATACAATTTTACACAAGATATTTATTTATTTATAGAATGGATATACCTAAACCTTGCTACAACACTTATAGGCAGTGTACCTAATCGTACAGTAGTGTAGTTTTTAGTAAGTCCGGTTCGTTCCACAGGGATCTTAGCCAAGTTTAACGCTATATTTTTAAAACTATATTTGTAAATATATAAATATATATAAGTAGTATTATTATTATAAAAGGGGATTTTTACCGTTTAATGACCGGTTTGTCGATTTTAAAACTTTAGTCGCAGTTAAAACTTAATGTAAAATATTAAAAATAAATATAACTTAATTTTAAGCGTAAAGTAAATAACGATAATGAAATTGCGATAAATAAAAGTGCGATAAATAAAATGACAATAAATAAAATTGCGATAATTAAAAGTGCAATTAAATATGAAATAAAGGAATTATGCTTATTTAAACTTCCGTAATCATGACGTTTGACGTATTGATTTTAGTTTTAGTACAATGGGTTAATTGTCCTTTGTCCTGGATTATTCAATATGTCCGTCTGGTTTTTGTCCATAACAGTCCATCAGTCATAAATATAAAGTGCGAGTGTCCTCGTCAAATTATCCTTATATCCGAAGTCAAATATTCCAACTAATTGGGGACTTAAACTATAATTATACCAATTTTCCTTGTATATAATTCACCCCTGTTTTAATAAGTCCATTAACTATTAATCCATTCCCGTGTCCGGTTAAATGAACGATTATTAGTACTTATAAATATCCCGCCCATCGTGTCCGATCGAATGTATATGGTTATTTATAGGTACGTCCAATTGTAAATCTTTATATTAAATTAACAAACTATCATTTAATTAAACAAATATAAAGCCCATTAATAGCCCATAGTCTAATTTCCATAAGTGTCGTTCTTTTGTCCAAACCCCAATTATGGTACAAAGCCCAATTACCCCGTCTTTAATATTTAGCCCAACATCACGACTACTTCGGCTTAAATAAGCATAATAATAACTTAGCTACGAGACATTAATTTAAAAAGGTTGAACATAACTTACAATGATTAATAATAGCGTAGCGTTACACGGACAGAATTTCGACTTACACCCTTACAACATTCGCTAACATACCCTTATTATTAAAATTAAAATTAAAATTAAAATTATATAATATATATATATATATATATATATATATATATATATATATATATATATATATATATATATATATATATATATATACGTTGAGAGAAAGGAAAGAAAAAGATGTGTTTTTCTTCGACCAAAACTGCGAAATTTATAGGACCTGACCCTCAATTTGGGGCCATGCGACCGCAGGGAAATTACACTTCCAGGCCATGCGATCGCATGGTCTGCTTTTCCAGCTCACATATTGTTGTTTGCTTCTTGCTGACGATTTTAAATAAATATATATAATATATAAATAATTTCAAGAATTATTTATATATTATATTATATTTATGTACATAGTTGACTTGTAATTTTTGCTCCGTTGCGTCGCGCGTTGAAAGTTTACTTTGGTCCCGGTTCTGGATTTTCGAACGTCCTTGCGTACAATTTAATATCTTGTATTTTGCGTTTCGCGTCTTGTACTCTTGTAATTTTGAGACGTTTCTCATCAATAATTTGAACCACTTTGATTGTACTTTGTACTTTTGAGCTTTTTGGTCGTTTGCATCTTCAATTCGTCGAATCTGTCTTTTGTTTTCACCTTTTATTATTTAAACGAATATCACTTGTAAATAGAACAATTGCAACCAAAAGCTTGTCTTTCTTGAGGGATAATGTTATGAAATATATGTTCATTTTTAGCATTATCAAAACCCCTAGCCACGGCGAATAACTCCGCGAACGAGTTCATTTGACTAAGGCTAATTTTGTTCCACAAGTCGTCATTCAAAGTTCGATAGAAATCCCCCATCAACATACTATCTCTTCCGTTATACTCTGGGCAAAAACGAGCCTTCGCCATAAAGGTCGTCTTGAGAGTATTCAAATCCATAGAACCTTGTTGCAAATTTTGCAACTCATCACGCAAATCTAACAAATCGGCTTGTGTCCGAAATTCCTCGAAGAATTCCTTCTTAAAATCGTCCCACGATAACCCCATGAACGATTCACCACCAACAATATCAATTTTACCATCCAACGAATCCTTCCTCTACCCCGCAACAAGCTAGTAGCGAGTCTTGTCCTCTTCTTGGGAGGGCATTCAATAGTGTGAAAACACCCTTCGACATCCGAGATCCATGTTGTGCTTACCAAAGGATCCGGTTTCCCGTCATACATCGGAGGTTTAGTCCTTATGAAGCTCTTATGACAACGCTCCACTTCACCACCACTCTGAAATTTGGAATACTTCCTATCCATTTCTTCTCGTAACACACCCATTTGCTCTGCCATGGCGGCCGTAACTCTAGCGTTAAACTCATCGTCGCTCGAGTCGATCCCGTTTCTCATCGTCATTCTAAAGAATGCAAAACAATTAGACCATGAACGTATAAAACCACACGCACAACACCGCCCCATGTTGCTCAACACTCGTTGTACTTCACTTGATAAACACGATTTGCACCCGTAACAATGGTAGCTAGTCATTATTACGTGCACACATCGTATCAACTTGTTAGTACAACGACCACCTCGCTCGATGATACAAATCAACACAAACAAAAATTCTACGCGATACAAACACACGCAAGAATAATATCACGATACAAGCCACAATCCTAGTTAGTTCACCTACACGCTAAGGCGCTAACCAAATCCCCGTCTGACCCATTCTCCTACAAGTCCCGCAACAAATAAGCACACACAAAAGTCTAAGTCTAGGCACCTATCTCAAGTCGCCTAAATCCCTTAGACCATTTGTGCCAGGACATAGGCGATGCGCTCCTGGTCAAGCCACGGTGCGGCTCCCAATAGATGCTGATGGTTAGGAACTATAAAATCTTCTATTATCGTTTTACACTGTTAACCGCGGTGCGCCAATGATGGCCGTGGCGCGGCTCACTCTGCAACCTGATTCTGTTTTCAATTTAAATACACAAGTCCAATTTTAACAACCATAAAACCAAAACATGTTCAACGACATAATACATGATGTCGATTATAAAAAAAACAGTTATATAAGTTCCAATACCCCGGGACCACATTGACCCGATTTACAAGACCCAAAAGACACTTTCGACCCAAAGTCTTTAAACTCTACAGAAGACCGAGCATGGTGATTGGGGATACACTACCCAATCCTAATCAATCCA